>NC_069792.1:2500-325909 GCF_027406575.1 Nycticebus coucang | reverse complement strand
ATGTCACAAATGCTCTCACTGCAGACTCTCGGGTAGCTATGGAGGTTACAGTCATGCTTCAGTTTTGTTTTCCTGGCATTATGTAATGGGAGTCAAAAATAGGTTACTTTTTAAAAAAGCAGCTTCACAGTGTAGACAACCAACAAACACCACTTGAGCCACCAATCATGGCTAACGTCAAGGGCACTGAGTTGTGCTGAGTGTCCCTGCCCTTGACAGGCTGTGATGAAAACAGCACTTTACAGTCTGTGATCTCCTCTCAGCCCGTACCTGTCCCACAGTAGACATCAAGAAAACCCAAATGAAGGGGTATTCTACAGGATACCGACCCAGTCATCCTCAGAACTGTCATGGTAATAAAATCAAAAGTATTTAAGAAAGTGTAGAGGAGCCTAACAAGACACAACAACTAAACGTGATATATGTCCTGGATGAGACACTGCAACAGAAAGGGCCACCAGGTGACTGGAGGAGGTCTGAACAAGCCTGAACTTCGGTCCTGGATACTGTGTCAATACTGGTTCATTCATTGTGATGAACAACAGGAGAAGCTGGGCATGGTGTATGTGGGAACTCTCTATTACCTCTGTAACTTTTCTATAACTCTTTTATACTAGAATAAAAATTTTATTAAAATTAATTAATACAGGCCCTTGCAGCTCGGTTGGCGGCTGGGATGACAGGGACTACTGTGAGGAGCTCTGTAGGTGCCCAGACCTTCTGCTCAGCTCCCGGTGCCAATCCATTAAAAGAGCCAGTAAATACTGTGGAAGATGGCCTTCAGCGATCTTACACCAAGGACTGTGTGTCTTCATGATAACACATGGTCAAAGATGCTGCTCTGGAAGCTGCAAGTGTGAGATCAGGATGTCACACTGTCAGGTTCGCATCCAAGCGTTGAAGATTGGTTCCTCACGTCCTCACTCTGGCACAAACCTTGGGACTCTATGCCTATTTTGTCACTTCTCTGGGACCAAAGCTCAAGGAGAATCGAAAACCCTTTGAACTCAAGAAAACAATCATAATGTACCATTTTTTCATAGTGCTCTTTTCTGTGTATATGTGTTACGAGGCAAGTGTCTTCAGTATTCCCAATGGGGGGATTTTGCCACAGTCTTCCTGTTTATGTCATTACAGTTTTGTTATGACTATGAGGGTAATCTTTGAGATTTAATGAATTTTGGAAACTGATCTCACTAGAGCAGGTATTTGCCAAAATATCAATATGTAATAGACCAAATAATAAACTCACTAGAGGATCTTAGTAAAATTCTTCTCATAGGTAATGAGTAAAATTAACATCTAGTCCAAGGACTGGCAAATAGTTAGCATTCATAGATGATTGAATGAATCCGTAAGTATTAGTTTTGAGGAAACTCGTGCTCAGAGAAATTAAGCAATGTTAAGTGACATAGCTGCAGGACGGAGGACTGACATTTGAACCCAGGTCTGTCTAATGTCAGAGTTCATCCTGACTCTGTCATGAGTGTCAACATCCCGTAGGAACCTTTGGTTTCTGCATGCTCTGATGTGCTATGGGATGGTGTTTTTTTTTTAGTTTGGTTTATTGGGCTGCTGGGGAACAGAAAACAGATTCATACAAAGCAGTAGGTGAGAGAACCTGTTCCTTAAATGTTAAGAGAAATGGGGATCTTCAGGAGCCAAAAGCAAATTCATGGATTCTTTCTCTCCATCTCTGCTACCCTGTTTCCCCCCAAATAAGACAGTGTCTTATTTTAAGGTGTGCTCTCAAGGTCTTATTTTCAGGGGATGTCTTATCTTTCCTGTAAGTAGGTCTCATTTTCGGGGAAACAGGGTATTAGCATGCCTCAGCTGCCCCGTGTATCTTCTTTTCTGGGATTTCTTACTTCTTTTCCCACTCTGGCTTCCTCATCCTCTTTTTTTTTTAATTTCCTATACAGCATAGCTTGTGTTTAGTCATGACTGGGGCTTGTAGGGGCCCTGCACAGCCCCCTAGAACCTCTCTTGACACCACATGTGTCCTTCCAACCTGATTCTTCCTGTAGATCCACCTGGTTGGATCACTTTAAATCTACTCTGGCTTTATTTTTCACAGTCCTCCTAAAGTCTGGGCTTACTCTGCTGGTTTCCATTTCTTCTTTATTTCCAAAATTAACTCACAGACCACTCTTTATGGTCCCTTCTAAAGTAATGAGCAACTGGAAGGAAAAGAGCAAAAGAGATGGGAGCAAAGCAAACGCAAGTTCTCAGAGATGGGATGTAGCATGTTAGAGTGTGGTGTTGAGAACACACATGGAAGCTGGAAGACAAAGGGACCACTTAGTTCCAGATCTGCTGCTAATTAGCTGCTTCATTTTGAGCAAGTCACTTGACCTCTGCCTCAGATCTCTCATTTTATAAAGCTAAGTGGATTTGGATCAAATCCAAGTGTCTCTCAGCTCTCTCCATGCTCTGGTATTCTTAGGTTCTGTGTCTGATTGTATCATTGATTGTGACATCTCCAAATATATTTCTCAGTCTTGAAAAGAATCCATTGATAACCTGTTTTCGTTCCTGTTTTATCAATTACAATGTAAAAGAAGGTTCGAACTATCTCAAATTCAGAATTTGTCTCCCATTCACCACTAATGATTGAGTTACTTATATGCCACTTTCAGAGTTTTTTATCTGTCAAACATAAATTACTGTTTTTTTTCTTATTGCTAGCCTGGAATATAGACATTTATATAAAATTTTCCACTGTTAGAACGTTTTTAAACTTAATATCAGAAAAACATTACGGTTTAGTCTCTGTTTAAATAGAAGCCCCTGGACGCAGAGTGTTACTTGCATTAGTTAGAAGTGAGTCTGACACAAGAGGGTATGAGGACATTCACTGACAGAGCTGGATTCTGTAAAACAGATTTAGCTATTTCTGTGATACATTTCCCATTTTCAAGGGGGAAAATCTATTGACTTGTGTTTGTAAGATATTTTTTATATCCATGAAATGTGTCTTAGACTTTTTGGAGTCTTTATTTTCAAGGTGTCATGAATCACCAAATATTGAAAATAGTGTGATTAAATTGTCTCCTATCAAGCTATGAGTTAGTATCAGAAAAAAATGGCGTGTTTTTAAATACCACAAATAGTCTAATAGCTGTTCTGTTCCTTTATATTTTTTCTTTGCACCATTAAAATATTTTTCTGATCATGACTCATACAAAATTAATTAATATAAAAGCTATGGTCTATGAAGCTAGTGAATGATGCCCCATGATCTATCAATGTACACAGCTATGATTTAATAAAAACAAACAAAAAAAGCTATAAGTACATGTTTATAAATTCTAATTACAGAGAATATTAACACAAAGGATGAGTAGAATGGAACTAGTTCTATATCTTGATGACTCAAAGCAATAATTTTAGTAATTTGTTTATAACACATTCTCTGCTAAGAATCATCACATGTAAGTAACTTCTCTGATCCCATATAGTATTATATATATGTGTGTGTGTGTGTGTGTGTCTGTGTGTGTGTGTATATATATATATATTTATTTATTGTTGGGGATTCATTGAGGGTACAAGAAACCGGGTTACACTGATAGTATATAATATTTTTAAAGTTTGATTATGCTATACAGAAAAAGCATATGGCAAAATCCAACACCTTTTGATGATAAAAACACTCAACAAAGTAGGAAAAGAAGGAAGTACTGTCAGCCTGGTGTAGGCACAATGGAAAGAGCCCATAGCTAACAGTATTTTAATGGTGAGAGAATAAAAACTTTCCCCTAAGATCAGGAATAAGACAAGGATCCTACTTCTGCTACTTCTATTCAACATTGTACTGAAAATTATAAGTATTGTAATTAGATAGGAAAAAAAAACCCAAATGACAAATAGGTTGGAATGAAGTAAAACTGTCTTTACTTGGAGATGACATGATCTTGTATGTAGAAAATAAAAATAATCTTTTTTTTTTGCCGGGGCTGGGTTTGAACCCACCACCTCCGGTATAAGAAAATTCAGCAAATTTGCAGGTTACAAAAATCAACAAAAACCAGTTATATTTTTATACAATAGCAATGAATAATCTGAAGAAAAATTAATAAAGCAATTGGTTTATAACAGCATCCAAAGAATCAAGTAGAAATAAATGTATCAAAGCAGGTAAATGACTTATGAAAACTCCAAAACATTTCTGAAAGAAATTAAAGAAGATCTAAATGAATGAAGAGGAATTCTGTCTTCATGGACCGAAAACCAATATATTATCAAGATGGCAATTCTATCAAAGACAAATTCAATGCAATTCTTATCCAAAATCTATGGATTTTTGCAGAAATGGATATGCCAATTCTAAAATGAAGATGGAATTGCAATGAACACTGACTAGCCAAATTAACTCAAAATGTGCCAAATACCTAAAGATAAGATATATTTAAAGATACAATTATAAAATTCTTGAACGAAAACACAGGAATAAATCTTCATTACCTTGGATTTGACAATGATTCTTAGATAAGACACCTAAAGCACAAGCAATGAAATAAAAAATAGATAAACTGAGTGTCATCAAAATTAAAATGTCTGTGCATCAAAAAATACTATCAAGGAAGTGAAAAGACACGCTGGGCAAGGTGGCTCATTGTGTATAATCCCAGCACTCTGGAAGGCTGGTGGATGGATCCCTGGAGCTGAGCAGTTTGAGACCAGCCTGAGCAACAGTGAGACCACTATCTCTACTAAAAATAGAAAAAGTAGCTGGGAATTATGGCCGGCACCTGTAGTACCAGCTACTTGAGAGGCTGAAGCAAGAGGATCACTTGAGCCCAAGAGTTTGAGGTTGCTGTGAACTATGATGTCACAGCACTCTACCTAGGGTGACAGAGAGAAACTCTGCCTCAAAAAAAGAAAATGAAAAGACCACCTACAGAATGGGAAGAAATTTTTGCAAATCATGTATCTGATAGGGACTTAGAATCCAGAATACATAAAGAGAAAACTCTTAAAACTCAACAATAAAAATACAACACAATTTAAAAATGGGTAAGCGACTTGGATGCACGTAGACATTTCTTCATGGTAGATACACAAATGGATGACAAGACAGGAAAAACAGCTCAACACTGTCAGTCATCATGGAAGCATAAATCCAGCCACAAGATACTACTTCACATCCATTAGGATGTTTGTTATTTAAAAAAAGAAAGAAAAGAAAGTAACAAGTGTTGGCAAGGATGTGGAGAAATTAGAAGTCTCATGCTTTATTGGCAGAAACTTAAAATGGTGCAGCCACTGGGGAAAATAGTATGATGGTTCCTCAAAATGTTAAACATGGAATTACCACATGACTTAGCAACTGTATTCCTAGGGATATATCCAAGAGAAATGAAAACAAACATCCACAGAAAAACTTCTGCGTAGATGTTCACAACAGCATTGTTCACAATAGCCAAAAAGTAGAAACAACACAAATGTTCATAAACTGATGAGTGGATTCCAAAATAGGATGTATCTATGCAGTAGGATATCTTCAGCCATAAGAAGAAATACAATACCAGTACATGCTATAGCATGGAAGAACCTTGAAAGCATTATCCTAAGAAAAATATGCCAGACACAAAAAGCCACATTTTAAATAAGTCCATTTATGTGAAATATCCAGAATAGGCAAATTATCTGGAGATAGTAAGCAGATTGGGAGCTGGGGCAGAGGTCAGTGGGGAGAGACTGCTCAGTGGGCACTGGGTTCCCTTTGACATGATGACAATGTTTTAGAAATAAACAGTGGTTGTGCAATGTTGTGAATGTACTACCACTCACCTACTTTAGAATGGTAAATGTTATGTTAATTTCATCTCTATAAAACAAATAATTCAAAGAACTCCACCAGGCATTGACAGGAGCCTGTCCCATGGCACCCAGTTCCTTCTTGGAGGCAGTCTACACACACAGGGACCTATATGAATGCACACATGGGGGTGCACGGCAGGCTCCCCATGCAGGGGTATGGCTCAGTCACTCTCTGAGTTTCCAGGCTGTGTGCCCCCAACTTTCAACCTGCCCACAGAACAGACACCAGGTGTCCTCTTCAGGAAGTACCTGGAAGAAATTTGAAACTGAACATAAAATTGCCAGACAATATTTTTTATAGTTTATGATAGTCCCCCAATATATAGTACACTCTTGTACGAAGTGTATTATTTTAGGAAATCTCATTCCACCCTTTTCTGGAGAGAGGATGATGCATCAATGAGCAGAGTAAAAACTGGAATTAATCACATCCAAAAGTTTTAAAGACAGAAAGACTTCTTAGTATCCATGCAGTTTTGGCCATGGCACCGCCACGTCTAGGAGGGCAACATCCTCTGTGTCAGTGACCTGTGTGCAAACTCAAGGTACAGAGCCAAAGAAGCTACTTTTCCCTAAAGTTTTCCTTAGGTCTACTTAAGTGGTAGAATTGAGGAGATTTTGACATTTATTTCAGTCTGCTTCTTCCCACTCCCAAACATGAGAACATAATCTGGTCCTCTCTCGTTCCCTCCTTTTAACAACTTGCATTTGATTCCCCCCGAAAGAGAAGGATGGTCATGTGCTTGAGGGAAGGGAAATGGTCACTCGGCATGCATGGGTGGGCCTCACTTGATTCCACACGAAAGAGAAGGATGGTCATGTGCTTGAGGGAAGGGAAATGGTCATCAGGCATGCATGGGTGGGCCTCACTTGATTCCACACGAAAGAGAAGGATGGTCATGTGCTTGAGGGAAGGGAAATGGTCATCAGGCATGCATGGGTGGGCCTCATTGCTGCAGTGGACCAGGCTGAAGACCTGGGAGAGTCTCTCCTCAACAGCTCCTCTGGGTTGTTGGCTGTTTTGTTTAGTTCAAATTATGGGTTCTTTCTTCTCAGATAATTTAATTTCATCTAATGCTAAATTTTAATACTTTTTTTATCTGCCTGTGGTTGCTTACTTTTTTGACCTTCTTAGTTCTACATTAATTATAATAAATGTTTTAAAACCCTTATGTCATTATCAATTGAATTCCTTATTTTCTTTATAGGCATCCTTACAAGGCTGCCCTGGTCCTGCTTTCTTGCTTCATTTTTGCCCTGCTTCCTGCTTGTTTACACTGACTGAATTTTCTCTGGGGACCTTGATTCCAAGTATCTCACACTCTGACTGGAACAGACTAGACTTTACCTTTGTCCTAAAGCACAGTATTCCTGGCAATTCCTACCTCACTGGCCTCCTTGTCAACTTCCTTAGCCAAATAACAGTGTTTATAGAACAACTCCATGGTTTGTTGGTCCTGAGAAAGGGAAGGAGCCCACAGCCTCACTCTACTTCTGCAGCTGCTCACATGGCCATTGCTTTGTCCCACCAGCACATACTTGTTGGGTGTCACTGCATTCATGGTTCCGCATTAAAACCAGATGAGTCACAGTCCTTGACCTCTGAGGGCTTATTTATGGTTGAATGAGAGAAGTGAAATAAAGAAAACATGCAGGAGCTTATTTGACAGCACTGACAAATACCAGTACAACGGTACTTAGACCTGGTCACCAGTCTCACTATGTAATCAAGCACCTGTTTAGATGTCCTTGTATCTGTCACTCTTTTTGTATCTATGCAAATAAATGTGAGGATTCAGAACATTTACAATACCAGTGCCAGGCCAATAGGTCAGGAAGAAACAAGGGTACCTGTTTATGTATAACCATCTCTCTCTTAGGAAGGAGGATATTCATCCAAAGAACTGCTCTGTTTACTCTGGTTTCCTGTAGAGGTGGAGCTGAGCTGGCTCGAGCCTTTGGGAGCTGTGGAGCCAAGAAGCCAGCACAACAAGGGTGAGCCTGCCAAGACTGCCAGCTGGCTGAACCCAGCACTCTGGGTCTTGCAGCAGCTGGGAGATGGGGCAGAGTAGGTCACTTGACAAATGAGGGACGGGTGGCAAGGTGCAGCAGCTCCACCAGAGGAGGAAGTCAAGAGGGTCAGACTTGATCTTGTCCCTTTCCCACGAAGGCATGTGGCCCTGTGTGCGTGCAGCTGGCTGCCTCTGCAGACTCTGCCAGGCTATGTATCTCCTGTGACTTTCCTCTGGGCTGTCATCTAGGCAAAGCACATTCCAGAGCTTCAATCTGGCTCATAGGAAAGTTCTAGTGTGACCACAGTGCTGTTCCAGATGCAGCTGCAGGCATGGGAGGGTGGGAGCGGGGACAGACCGTTCCAGTTCTCCAGTCTCTTTTAGGGATAAAAGTTTCCAGGGAAAGGAAGTCAGGAATAGGGAGGGAAATATTCCATGCCTTTTATATGGGTCCACTTTCAAATTATTCTTGATCCTGATGGATAACAGGTGCTGGAAAAACACAATGGCCAGGTTAAGACACAAACTTAGAACTGTGGTTGCACAGACCACATCTGGATATGAATCTGGAAAATCACTCTTGCTGCCTTTGTTCTGTTATCAAAAGTTCAATAACTGTGTGTACTCACATCACTAGGCTGTTAACTATTCCTTTTCCTTTTTTCCTTCAAGTCTATCACTGGTTTAATACACTAAAAAAATGGCAACTTTTGCTGCTGTTTTCATATTATCCATAAGTTTATTGAGAATGTTGTTCAAGACATGTAGCTATAAATGGGAATGTGGAGCACATAATATAGGATGGTATTATAGAGTGCTCAGAGAGCACGAACATACCATGTTCAGATGATCTGTACCTCAATTCCACTCTGGAACATTTACAGTTTCAATCAGATAGCTTAAATCTGACAGTGGATAATAAAGATAATGAAAACTTTAAAAAAAGAGAAGGGGTGAAAAAATGGATCCATTCTTTGCCATCTAGAAGGGACGACATGATCTGTACATAAAGACGTAACACAGTACAGACTGTGATGCACACACGTAACTGAAATACATTTGGGAGAGACGCAGGAGGCAGAGTGATGGTACTAGTTGCAGAGAATGCCATAAATGCTGCTGTCGCTACTAAACATAATCTACCAAGAAGGAAGTTCAAATCCACAATGTTGGACCATATGTGAAGATCCAAATGGATCGCTAATCTAAATGTAAAAGCAAAAGCTATAAAATTCTTAGAAGAAAACACAGAAGTTTTACAGCCTTGAATTAGGCAATAGTTTCTTAGATACGACACTGAAAGCACAAGCAACAATAACAACAAAAAAAGATAAACTGGACATCATCAAAATTATAAACCTTTGTGTTACAAAAGATCCTATCAAAAAAGTGAAAAACCCTACAGAATGGAAAAAATATTTGCAAATGATAAGGGATTTGTATACAGAATATGTAAAGAACTCTAACAACTTAACAATAAAAAGATAAATAACCCAATTTAAAAAACAGGCAAAGGATTTGAAAGATGTTTTACATCGCTAGTCATCAGGAAATGCAGATCAAAGCCACAATGAGATACCACTTCATACCCACCTGGATGGCTATAATAAAAAAGACAATAACAAGTTTTGGTAAGCATGTGGAGAAATTGGAGCCCTCATTCATTACTGGTGGGAATGTACAATAGTATGGCCACTTTGGTGGTTTCTCAAAAAAGCAAATGTAGGTTACCTTGTGACCCAGCAATTCTAACCCTATGTATATGGATGTTCATAGTAACATCCATATTATTCAAAAAGTGGAAATAACCCAGATGTGCATCACCTCAAAAGAGAAAAAAATATGGTATATCCATACAATGGCTCATTATTCATTCATAGAAAGTAATGAAGTACTGATATTTGTTACCACACAGATAATCCTTAAAAATATTATGCTAAGCGAAAGAAGCCAGTTACTAAAGACAACATATATGATTCCATTCATATGAAATGTCTATAAAAGGCAAATCTGTAGAGATAGAAAGTAGCTCACTGCTTGCCAGAAGATGGGAAGAATGGGGAGTTAGCAGTTTGTATGAGGATTCTTTTTGAGGTCTCCAAGAGTTCTAATATTAGATTATAGCTGTGATTGCACAAGTCTGTAAATATAATAAAACCACTGAATTATTGAATTGTATGCCTTAAATAGATGAACATTATGGGATGTGAATTATATATCAATAAATCTTTCTTAAAAAGGGGTAAGGGTGGATAAGACAGATTCCCTCAGCTACCTTTCAGTAAAGTTTCAATTTTTAGACCTCTTTGTGTACACACTACAGAACTATAAACACCTGATTATAATTCCATGGGCTCTGATACTATTTTATTCTTCAAGATAAGTTAGAATATAAACAGAAAGAATGGCAAATAATATAAAAGATCAAGATGTCAATTGGTAGAATTAGCACTAGTAAGAAAGGTTGAGAAGAAATAGTGCCAGATGACCACATATTATCATCAGGACCATCAAGAACTGTTTTCAGAGAGGAAACAAACAAAAGCTAAAGGATTGGCAACTGAGATTAAAGGTTTTTTTTTTTTAAGACTCATGAAGACAGACTAAGAACTAAAAGATAATTTGAATTTACTGAGACAACACAGGTAAGAACAAATCTAAGGAATGGGCTATAGCATCCATTATGAGGACATATTAAAAAATGAGACGTCATACTCACAATATCTTTCTCATCGCATTAAAAATACTCAAATTGGATTTCTTGAGCCCAGGAGGTCAAAGTTGCAGTGAGCTATGATCATGCTGGGGCACTCCAGCCTGGGCCACAGGGTGAGACTCCATCTCTAAATAAATCAATAAAAATAAAAATACCCCAAGATACTCAAATCATTGAAAAGGAGCAATTCCAACTTTTCTACAACATGAAGAAGCAAAGAAACTTTTGAAATAAAGAAATAAAATATTAATAACAACAACCATCTTAAGAAAATGTGACCAAGCAGATGGATCAATATAGTCACCCACAGGCTCTGGCAGTACATGAGGGTCCACAAGAAGGAGCAGGTGAACCACCCGGGTGTTGTTGACAGGGGCGTTGTAATCCCTTGGGCTCTTTAACAATAGGCAGGGATGTATCAGGAGAAGGAAGTATGCCACCCTCTTAATACAGAGAAAAGGACATGAGTTCAGCATATCACTCAATCATTTAACATAAAAAAAAAGATAATATGCAAGGAGAAGAGCTGTGCCCATCCAAGGGGACATGGCTAATGAATACACAGCTAAGGAATCAATGCAGTACAGCTGACTTCTTTCTTTTCAAAAGGCTGGACAAGCTGGACATAAAAGTCTCCACTGGCAAAACACACACAAAAGCTAGTGCCTCTATAATCATCACATCTACTGTCTCCTAATTCATGTTCTCCAGTCTGCCATTTACACCATCAGGAGTCTAGGATGACTTTCTCTAATGTCCTTGACAAAGATAAAAACATTAACCATAATACCAGCACTATTCAACACTGGACCCAGCATTAGGGCAATTTTTTGCAACATGTTTATTACAGAAGAACTTCCCATCATTTAGATAGCACTAGTCACAGTTCACATATGAATTTACACAAATGTGGTTTCTAAAGTAAAAGGGGATAAAATCTTTGTTGACGGGAGTGGTGGGGGTATGGGTGGGGTGGGTGGCCAGAAGCATAGAAGTAGAAATCAGCTCCCAACAAGCTGCCCCAGCTGCCAGACAGACTCACCCTGACACCGAGTACTGACATGCAATGTGATGTCTTGTCTCTGCTTATCTTGGATTTCTGTTAATGTAGCAATGCTGTTCATCAGTACTGTACACTGTGTGCATTTGTGCTTTTTTTTTCTTTTTTAGAATTTGTTTAACCACACTTTGTGCAATTGCTTGTTTCAAAGAGCTGGGGCTGCTTGTCATGAGTGCTTATCATGTGAGAGCGTCGTGCTGAGCACTGCACATGTGTAATCCCAATTAGCCCTCACTTTATCCGTGCTGTGGTAAGTACCATGATCCCAGCTGCATAGAGAAGGGAACATAATTTGCATCAAGTCTCTCTGCTAATTGTTGGAGTCAGCATTGAACCCACACAGTCTTTTGATCTTTCCCCTTTGGTGCCTGCCTCTACCTCAGTGCGTTTTGAAAAGACACATGGTAACTACATGTACCATCAGGAAACGAGACAGAATGCCCTCCCTGTGGTTCTGTTGTTCTGTTTAAATTTGGACACTCTCTCCTGCTTACACATCAATAAAACATTTGGGAGCCAAGCCTGTCCCTGTTCCTGCCTCCCCCTTCCTCCTGCTTGTTCGTTACCCAGCAGCTTCTCACCAACTCCGTAACACAAGTGTTTGGTGCTCACTTTGTCAGGCCCCTCTTCACCTGCTTTCCAATGCAAGAGGAACTTGTAGCTCAGTGCTAGCATTTCTTCTTTCCTTTCTCTCTCTCACTGCTTTAAAGTGACCTCCATTGCCCTAGCTCTAGAGGCATCTATGAGATGATACTTCTGGAAGGAGGCATGGGCTGCTGGTGAGAGGGGATGTCTGCTTTTCACTCACATCGACTAGTACCTTTGGGGCTTAGCACAATCTGCTAACATCAGCACATAAAATGAATGTACATCCAAATACACACACTGACCAGGGATAGGGTGAGAAAACAAAACACACTTATGTTCAAACTGAAATCCCTCTTTACATGTAGTATGTGTATGTCCAACTTCCACGTCTGACATCTACACTTGGATGTCTCATAGAAATCTCAACCAACACAGGCCACAAACTTCATTCTCAAGCTTCCTTCAGATCTGTTCTCACTCCAGTTTTTCTCATCTCAGCCAACAGCCTACCATTCTACCAAAGAACTCAAGCTGAGGATCATTCTTAGTATTTACTTCTGCTTTCTCCCCACACATGCCCTATTACCAAAGCATCACTCACATCCAGAACACAAACCTCTGCTCCGTCTCCAGTGGTGGGGGCCAAGAGACCCAGGCCCATGGTCCTCTGATCTGGACCATGATGGTGTCACTTCTTGCTTCCTAGGGGCCTCCTTTTTGTGCCCAAACTACCTGACAGCTAAAGCTACTTTCAAATAGGATACCTCATTCTCAGGTGAGGGGGCAGTCACAGCTCTTGCATGTGGTCTATGAAGCTAGTCTGAGCCCTCCTGCTGGCCCTGGCATCCTGGCCACTCTGGCTTTTCCCTCCTGCTTAGGAACTTTCAGAGGCATTCTTTTTTTTTGAGACAGAGCCTCAAGCTGTTGCCCTGGGTAGAGTGCCGTGGCATCACCATCACAGCTCACAGCAACCTCCAACTCCTGGGCTCAAGTGATTTTCCTGCCTCAGCCTCCCAAGTAGCAGGGACTACAGGCACCTGCACAACGCCTGGCTATTTTTTGGTTGCAGCCGTCATTGTTGTTTGGCAGGCCCGGGCTGGATTCAAACCTGCCAGCTCAGGTGTATGTGGCTGGTACCCTTAGCCACTTGAGCCACAAGCACCAAGCGGAGGCATTCTCTCTTTTGCATGCAATTCTCTTTTGCTTCTCTTAACCTGACTAACACTAATAGTAATAGCACTGCCTTAGACTATTCATCTTTGAATCCTCTGAATAAAATTTCCCACTGTGTCTCGTTTTTCGTACCAGGGTACTTATTACAACTTGTAATCATAAATGTGTTTGTTCTAAATTACTTTGTGTGGGATCTTCCTACTAGAGTATGTTCCATGAGCACAGCAATGACATTTTGTTTTGTTTTGTTTTTGAGACAGAGTCTTATTTGTTGCCCTCAGTAGAGTGCTGTAGTGTCACAGCTCACAGCAACTTTAAACTCTTCGGCTCATGCGATTCTCTTCCCTCACTCTCCCAAGTAGCTGGGAATACAGGCACCCGCAACAACGTCCAGCTATTTTTTAGAGAGACAAGGCATCACTCTTGCTCAGGCTGGTCTCGAACCTGTGAGTTCAGGCAATCCACCCACCTTAGCCTGCAAGAGTACTGGGGTTATAGGCTTGAGCCACCTGTACAGGATGGCAGACTAAAGGAAAAGGCAAAAGACAAAACATGGTCATAAATTATCAAAGTATAAAGAAAGGAAAATGTGCTTTTTTTCTGCCTTCAGTTAATTTCCATAGAACTTTAATATAAGAAAGCTAATAAACTGTTAAACTAGAAGGCTCTATCTCTCTGGCTTTCTGCCTGAAGGAATGACTATTTAGTAACTTCTGTGAATTAAATGCTCTCAAAAGAGACTAACTCTCCCATTTTAAATATTTTTGCAATGACAGGCAAGGAAGAATGTGTATCGCTAAGAGATAAAATTAAATTATCTTTTTTTTGAGACAAGAGTCTCACTACACCCTCGGTAGAGTGCCGTGGCATCACAACTCACAGCAACCTTAAACTCTTGGGCTCAAGTGATTCTCTTGCCTCAGCCTCCCAAGTAGCTGGGACGACAGGCACCTGACACAATGCCTAGCTATTTTTTTCTTTGTTGTTTATAGTTGTCATTGTTGCTTGGCGGGCCCAGGCGAGGTTCAAACACGCCAGCCCTGGTGTACATGGCTGGCGCCGTAACCGCTGAGCTACGGACGCCAAGCCTAAATTATCTTTTAAGTTAACTATCTCATGGAGAAAAAGAATAGAACGTTTGGGAAGGGAGGAAAAAAGGTGACATTTAATGGAAATCCCCACGGCAGGGAGAGAGGATGTGTGGTCTAAACCTGCTCACCAGGACACAGGAATTCACTTACTCCTTCTTTGCCTTAGTTTCCACTATAAATTTCCTATAGTACCAGTGCTCCCTTTCTGTTAAAATAGCTATGGCTTTATCAGTCATGCATTCATTTAATAATCTTTTGACATGCAAAAAATAAGAAAACCTGTGAGTTTGGGCTCTGAATAGATTGTCTGGCCTGGTGGTTAGGGAGTGTCTTCTGCACTGGTTTTCTGTTACCTTTGATTTTAGTGATTTATAAAACTTGTGTTTGTGTTGGTTACTCTGACCCACATCACTTTGAGAAACCACATAGAAATGTTTTCATTAATAGCTTGAGTTAAAAGAAGTCCTTTAGCAGAATAGAGAGGAGACCCTGACATATGATGTTTCTGAAATCTAAAGTATGTTTTTAATAATGTTTCACAGCTCAGAGAACATGAGCCTTTTGACCAAACCTATCTGACCCTGAACAGGACTGGCTAACTTCAAAGACATTTTTTTTCATTCCAAAGTTGGCACAAACTGGGCTGTCTGACATCAGAAGATAAGCTCTTCCTGGTCTCAGAACAGTGATGCTGCTTGAGTGCTGGGAACAAATTGAGACTGACACTTGTGACAGAAACTCCCTTGGGTCCAATTGGGACTGTCTGACTTGGTCTTCACGGGGAAGGGGAACTATTATGTTCAATGTATACAACACAGTTGTTTCTTTTCCCACAGGCCTTAGTTTCTTCTGGAATAGTAATTTCTGGACTTCATAGAAAACACAGTGATCAAGGTTGTCTTTGAGTTCAAGGACAGTTACAAAGATCCTTGGGGTAGAATAGAGCTCTAGAAAAGCCATTCTGAAAAATATGAGGACCAGACTGAGAGCTGCCTCTGGTTGGAAGAGGTCACTCTGGGCAGTTTTCCTTCCATGGCTGCTACACTGAGGGGTCTGTACAAGAGGAGCCAAAATGTATCCATCTTGGGCAACCCGCAGGGCATCCCACAGGGCATCCCATAGAGTTATCTACAGTAAGGAAGCTGAACGTAGAAAGTACAAGCAGAAAAGAAAGGAATGTTCTGGCTACACATTTGTATCTTCAAATTGTTCTCTCTCATGTATGTGCAACGTGTAGGTGTATAAAACTCTCCCTAGCACACTGATAAATGTGTCTCCAAGGCAGATACCTCAATATTGTATGTTTTTATTTCTATATACATTTGTCAAAGAATTATTAGTGGTTAAAGAACAATTTTACTTCTATATTACTTTGATTTGTAAACTGGAAAGCCTAATCATTATCACAGCAAATAAGAAAATATTAACAATCAGACCTTTTTATACCCAAAAGATATCTGAGCAGCCCTGTTCTCAAACCCAACACCAGATGCTATGGCCTCTGTTCAAAAGTCTGTTTTTCAATAACAGTCTGCTTTGGCTGCCTTCAACTGAAACCCCCAGGTAAGGCACTTGGACTTCTGTTGCCCTGGACAACCTGACCCCAGGTAAGCTGTAACCTGGACATAACTTGGTTCTAACTCAGTTTTCTCCCTTTTCTTCTTTTCAACACTCATACTCTACAGTCATACCATCTTGTGGTCCTATATTCTGATACACTTTTCCTGATGTTTTCCTGTAGAACGGTCCACAGGTCAGACTCCCTCTGCGGTTCTGTTCCCTCAGTGTTGTGCCACCTCAGATGTACCACAGGAAACGCACCATCCAGAAGGCATATTCATCACAGCTGAACAACTGCTGCTTTCTTGTTTTTGAAGTTTGTGCCTCGTCTTCTTTCAGTCCACCACCAGCATATTGTCATTTGATACGTTACCACCTGTGTTCCAGTATGAATCCAAAGCATTTACAACACCATTCACACTGGCAACAATTCATCAAACTCTAGCTTCCAATTTTCTTATCTTTGCTCAACAAGTAAAATGAGCACCACCAAAAGGACCTGGAGGAACAGCGTTTAAGATGTGAATTGCTTGTGATTATTCACAGGAAGTGACCACACCACCAGTCTCACGGTGCCTTCTCATCAGAGTTACTCAGTACCTGCTGTCTCTCTGTCTCTGTCCCCTTGGAGTGTGTGATCTGTGTCCTGTCTTGGGGAAGTTTTACTGGATCCTCATCGCTAAGTTCATGAGTATTCCCTTCTACAAAGCCAAAAACACATTACAAAACCTGTATTTGATCTGTAAGTTTTTTATGATCTTAGATAATTCTATTTAAATCTACACAGATTTAAGTCCATGGTACAACACTGGTTTACAACATTATGCCATGTTAAAGACCGTAAGATGTTTTAATGCCTTTCACACACATACATATTCCAAAGAAGAGAAAAATAATTTCTTTTATAATTCCAAAAGAAATATTCTCTAATCCTGGACTTCAAGGGGATTTTTGAAATTCATAGGACTTTCTTTTTTTTTTTTTTTGTAGAGACAGAGTCTCACTTAACCGCCTTCAGTAGAGTGCCATGATGTCACAGGACTCACAGCAACCTCTAGCTCTTGGGCTTCCGCGATTCTCCTGCCTCAACCTCCCGAGCAGCTGGGACTACAGGCGCCCGCCACAACACCCGGCTATTAAAATTCATAGGACTGGCGGCGCCTGTGGCTCAGTCGGTAGGGCGCTGGCCCCATATACCGAGGGTGGCGGGTTCAAACCCAGCCCCGGCTGTACTGCAACAAAAAAATAGCCAGGCGTTGTGGCGGGCGCCTGTAGTCCCAGCTACTCGGGAGGCTGAGGCAAGAGAATCGCTTAAGCCCAGGAGTTGGAGGTTGCTGTGGGCTGTGTGATGCCATGGCACTCTGCCGAGGGCCATAAAGTGAGACTCTGTCTCTACAAAAAAAAAAAAAAAAAAAAATTCATAGGACTTTTGGGCAGCACCTGTGGCTCAGTCGGTAAGGCGCCAGCCCCATATACCGAGGGTGGCAGGTTCAAGCCCGACCCCGGCTGAACTGCAACCAAAAAAAAAAAAAATAGCCGGGCGTTGTGGTGGGCGCCTGTAGTCCCAGCTACTCGGGAGGCTGAGGCAAGAGAATCGCTTAAGCCCAGGAGTTGGAGGTTGCTGTGAGCTGTGTGTTGCCATGGCACTCTACTGAGGGCCATAAAGTGAGACTCTGTCTCTACAAAAAAAAAAAAAAAAAAAAAAAATTCATAGGACTTTCAAATAAAGTGCCTCCTCTTGAAGATAGATCATAATTAACAGAGAAGTACTTCCTGCTGTTCATTCTGAATGGCCTGGAACAGGACTACTATTAATTATTGTTTCTTCAATATGTGTTTTCTTAGTAAGAGTGGACAAAAAAATGACTGCCTTAATGAAGTAGCATCTATACTTTTGATTTCTATTCTGCTGCAAATCATCTTACTTCCTTGAGGGCAATTTAACATCACTATAAAGATAACCTCAAAAGGTTATGCCAAGGCTCTTACATAAATAAACTCCTCAGCTAATGATATGTCTGTAGCTATTGGAGAAAAAACAAAACCAGGAAAAGCTTACATCTGAGTGGAAGAGATGATGCCACCCCTACAGCTCACCAAAGCACTGACCTGTGGATTCTGGGTGTGGCCCCAGCTGTGTGTGAAGCCACAGAGCTATGTGTGTGTACACACCAAGACAGCCTAGACAGCCTGGTCGTTATCACAGCGAATATCACCACATGCGGTGACTTAAAGTTAATTAAAATTTCGAGTGCTCAATAACTACATTTCCAGATTACTCCAGGGGATTGTGCAGGTAAACATTTACATGGTTGAGGGAATTTTGATCAGGCTGAAGCAGACTGAAACCTCACTCTGAAAGCTACAGGTTCATCAATTGCCATTACACACTCTGGTTTGCAAGACATATAAAACCTAATGTCTTTTTAGGTATAGTAAGCATGTTTGGGTCTTCTAGAATAATACCAATATTTCTTATATTTGTATAACTTTCTTTTCAAAAAATTTTCTTAAAATTTGTATAAATTTATGAAGTACAAGTATTACTTTGTTACTTGCATAGGTTGCACTGTGGCAAAGTCAGGGCTTTTAGGGCATCCATCACTCAAATAACGTTCATTTGTATTATTTTCAATAACATGAAACATTAAAGGTAAAAGTAAATGCAAAAATTTTAATTTTCAGTAGGACTTTTTATGTAAATAAATTAGTGTCCACGTGTCTCAGATTTTGATGCAAGAAAAAGACAAAAACAGTCAATGTCTGTTTGTGGTGAATGCAGCTAAGAAATCACTCTGAGCTCCAGTTTCCTGGGCATGGTAAGTGGCTCTTCTGCCCATGCCAGTGCCTTACCACTCACCGAGCTCTGGGTGGCTCTGTGTGTCCCAAGCTGTCCCCCTTTTGGCTTCTGGCGCTGTCCCTGCCAGGGAGGGAGCGCATCTTCTGCACCACCACTTGGACCTGGGCTCCCTGGCTTTCCACCATGTCCCAGGAGAAAGTCTCTCAGGGGAACACTGGCTTGGATAGACTCATGGGTCTGCTCTGTCCCTGTGGTGGCCACACCATTACATATAACCTGGCCAATACATGCAAAAGAAACAGTTTCAGTTCACTTACAACAAGCTGCACATCGAAAAATGACATTTGCCAGCAACCCTCCAATGCATCTGTACCTCAATGAAGGAACGACAGAAATTAAAACAAAAGCACTGGTTCGGCACCTGTAGCTCAGCAGCTAGGGCACCAACCACGTACACTGGAGCTGGTGGGTTCAAACCCAGCCTGGGCCTGCCAAACAACAATGACAACTACAACCAAAAAATAGCCTGGTGCTGTGGCAAGCGCCTGTAGTCCCAGCTACTTGGGAGGCTGAGGCAAGAGACTCACTTAAGCCTAAGAGTGTGAGGTTGCTGTGAGGTGTGATGCCATGGTACTCTATGGAGGGTGACATAGTGAGACTCTGTCTCAAAAAAAAAAAAAAAAAAAAGAAAAAGAAAAAAGAAAACAAAAGCACTTGTGGCATGGGCCTATCTGCCATGTAGCTTACACGCCAAGGAGGTGAAGGTGAGTGAGAGTAGCCTGGACAGTAGCTGGGTGTCTTCTGCCAAAGGAGTCAACTAGACAGGTCTTTGAAAACATGCAGAAAATACTGCGTGGTAATTAAAAAAATTTCTTTTCTGAGGTAACAATTTCAAAAGGACAAACTGAAAAACAAAATAAAAGAATGACCAGGGATTAATAAAAATGAATCGTTTATTAAGTAAGTGCTTGTATATGCAACCTTCTAGGCTAAGCACTTTACGTGCTCATGAATTCCTCCAACTCCTTTTTTTTTTTTTTTTTTTGTAGAGACAGAGTCTCACTGTACCGCCCTCAGGTAGAGTGCCGTGGCGTCACACGGCTCACAGCAACCTCTTAACTCTTGGGCTTACGCGATTCTCTTGCCTCAGCCTCCTGAGCAGCTGGGACTACAGGCGCCCGCCACAACGCCCGGCTATTTTTTTGGTTGCAGTTTGGCCGGGGCTGGGTTTGAACCCACCACCCTCGGCATATGGGGCCGGCGCCCTACTCACTGAACCACAGGCGCCGCCCCCTCCAACTCCTTTTAACCACATTAAGTATCACAGTAAGACAACGCTTCCAGAGCACTTCTATATTCCGGGCTTTGTTCTTCACATATTAACCGTGTTTATCCTCACAACCACCTGGGGAAGTAGACAATAGGATTATCCTCATTCTATAGATAAGAAAATTGGGACACAGAGAGACTACAAATCTTGTCCAGCGGGAAGTGGCTGAAGCAGGATTTGAACCAGAGTGTCTGATTCTGAGGTTCAAACTCCTAACCACTGTGCTATACTGCAGCTTCTTGTCACTGTCATGAGACAAAAAATGTACTTCATGGGATTATTATACTGCTGTTTAAAATTATATATTAAAGCAGTAATGCACTTTAAACCACATTTTAAATGTTACAATTAAATTGATTAGAGAACACTCCTTTTCAAAAAATCCTTTTCAAATACTTTTTCTGACAAAGATTCTGCTTGATTGAACAGTACAAAACAGGATGAAAGTTAGCTTGCTTTTCTTTCTTATTCCCCACCCTCCCCACTGGTCAGTCTCGCAAGATCTGTAGTCTCTCTGTGTCTCAATGTTCAGTGACAACCCCACATCGCCCAGAGACTGAGGCCAGTGCCCTGGATGCCACAGGACGCTCAGAATTCAGAGTGGCCCAGGACACACTTTATGCCCCCTGCAAATGAACTCTGGCAGTTCCCTAAATTCATTTTGGCAGACGATCATGGCTCATGGCCAACAGAATTCCAGAAAACAACCTTCAGCTAGTGTAATCTCAAGCTTATGCAGCTCTTTCTATCCTAAGGGATATAAATGTTATGGAGAAGAAACACATGATCTTCAACAGTAAAGGAAGATTTAAACAAAATTCTTAGGCAATTACAAGATGAGAAAAGAGAAAATGAGAACTTTTACATACAGTCATGTACCACTTAAGGACATTTTAGTCAACTAAGGATGGCATATATGACAGTGGTCCTATAAACATTATAATGGAGCTGCACAATTCCTGTGGCCTAGAGATACACTCGTGTGTCTGTGGTGATGCTGGCATAAACAGATGTACTGCACTACCAGGCATGTGGAAGTCAGAGCACACAATTACAGATGGTACACAGTTCTGGATAATGATAATGCACAACTATGCTACAAGTGCATGTATTTATTATACTACACTTCTTATTCTTATTTTAGATTGTACTCATTCTACTTCTTAAAAAAATGTTAAGCACAAAACAGCCTTGGGCAGGTCCTTAATTAAGGAGGTATCCAGAAGAAGACCTTGTTAGGTTAGGAGGTGACAGCTCCATGCCTGTTAGTGCTCTGGAAGACCTTCTGGGGGGATGGACAAATTGTGAAGGTAAAGACAGTAAACATTGATGACTCTGGCTCTGTGTAAGCCTGGGCTAAAGTGTGCATTGTGTCTTAGTTTTTAACAAAAAAGTCTAAAGAGTTAAAAAAATCAAAAATAGAAAAGAGTTTATAGAATAAGGATATAAATAAATATTTTTGTACAGCTATACAATGTGTTTTAGGCTAAGTGTTATAAAAAGTCAAAAAAAAGTTTACAAGTAAAAAAGCTGCAGTAAGCTAAGGTTAATTTATTATTATTATTATTTTTTTTTTTGTAGAGACAGAGTCTCACTGTACCGCCCTCAGGTAGAGTGCCGTGGCGTCACATGGCTCACAGCAACCTCTAACTCTTAGGCTTACGCGATTCTCTTGCCTCAGCCTCCCGAGCAGCTGGGACTACAGGCGCCCGCCACAATGCCCGGCTATTTTTTTGTTGCAGTTTGGCCGGGGCTGGGTTTGAACCCGCCACCCTGGGCATATGGGGCCGGCGCCTTACCAACTGAGCCACGGGCGCCGCCCGGTTAATTTATTATTAAAGAAAAATACTGTTTTATAAATGTAGTGCAGCTTAAGTGTCCAGTACGTACAAAGTTGACAGTAGCCGGGGACAGTGGCTCACATCTGTAATCCTAGCACTCTGGGTAGCCGAGGTGGGTAGGTCACCTGTGCTCAGGAGTTCGAGACCAGCCTGAGTCAGAGTGAGACCCGGTCTCTACTAAAAATAGAAAAACTACCTAGCATTGTGGCTGGCACCTGTAGTGCTAGCTATTTGGGATGCTGAGACAAGAAGAACACTTTAGCCCCAAGAGTTTAGCTGTGAGCCATGAGGCCACAGTACCCTATGCAGGGTAACAGAGTGAGACTCTGTCTCAATACAAAAACAAAAACATCATCTACAGTAGCGTCCTAGGTCTTCACATCCACTGACTGCTGACTTAATGAGCAACTTTCAGTTCTACAAGCTCCATTCATGCTAAGTGCCCATAAAGTGTACTATTTTTTATCTTTTGTATCATATTTTTACAGTACCTTGTCTATGTTTAGATATACAAGTACTTGCTTTTATGTTATAGTTGACTACTGTATCAGTACAGTAACATGATGTACTGGTTTGTAGCCTGGAAGCAATGGGCTATACCAGGCAGCCTGGGTGTAGTAGCTTTTGCCATCTTGGTTTATGTAAGTGCACTCTGTGGTGCTGGCACAACAGAATCATCTAAGGACGCATTTCTCAGAATGTATCTCATTGTTAAGTGTTTTTAATAAATTAGAATAAAAATTTCAAATATATAACTGGACAGATGAAATACTGTAAAAAGACCACAATTAAATGCCAGACTGATCTGCAATATATTCAGGTACAATAATAATAATAATAAGATGCTATACCATACATATTTGATGTTTATTTGGTGGGGGACAAAAGGTGAATATTTTCACTTACAGCGAAGCACTTTCAAATCCAGTCACCAATATTATTATAAGAACAAAATCTCCAAGTCATTGGGAGTTTACCTGGCTATCAGGTGACTTATTTGTTAGATTCTGAATTCTAAACATCTGGGCCAACGAGATGCTTCTTCTTGGAGGAGGTGCATCCTGACAGTATACTTCATGAGTTGTTTCTGAATCTCCTTTGGCAACAATCTTCTGACAAAAGTAAGTATTCAGAATAATAGGGCAACTTCCATCTGGGATAATAAGCTTTTGCCTGGAACAGGAAAGAAATTCGACAGTTTATCTGCAATGTTGGATTCCCCCCATATCCTTGCTAAATCAAGACGTATATATGACTTAATAAAAAAGAAAAGAGCAATGGCTTGCTGGCTAGAACAGCTGGAGCTGTTTCAGCACAGAAGCCTTCACATTCTGGTAATGCTCAGTGATTCTGACTTTACCGTACCCTCAGGGAGAAATACAGAGAATGAACAAAGACTACCTGGGCACAAAGAAGTGTCCAGACAAGGACATAGATATTTACAAACACAACTTCAGATGTTCAACAGCTCTAATCTCTTAAAAAGCACTCCATTAAATGCCACAGGAACATCTATCTTTGCTATCAAACTTACTACAGTTGCTGAAATGTCTCAGTATCATGTAGAAAAGGAGTCAGAGAATAGAGCAAACAAAATTCTACGGGTTTGCTCAGTTCTCTGAAATGAGAAAATGCTTTATTGCCCATTCCTCAAAGCAGAGACTGCTGCTCAACAGTAAGAAAAATTTAAGATTTCTGATTTGGGAGGATGGAGCTGACATACATTCCCTATTCTTCTGGTAAGTACGACTCAAGTGCTTGCCATTTTCTGTAAAATAAACATAAGAAGACACTGAAAAGTGGAAAGGAGGACACTGACTGGCTAAAGCTTCAGGACCTGAGGAATGACACAGTGATTAAGTTCCTGGGTTTTCTTTTAGCCTCTTATACCCCAGCTTTGGAGTTGTAGTACCAAATGTGAAAAGTAGAATTAGCATTAATTTTACACATTCTCCTCTAGAAAACAGAAGAGGAGAAAACACTTTCCAATTCGTTTCATAAAGCCATTATTACTCTGATCTTAAAGTCAGAAAAAGTACAAAAAACAAACAAACAAACAAAACTACAGACCAATTTACCTCAAGAATATAGACACAAAAATCCTTAACAAAATGTTAATAAATAGAATAGAATGTTAATAAATGTTAATAAATAGCAATATATAAAAGAAATTATATAGTATGACCAAGTGGGGTTAATTCCAGGAATGCAAGTCTTGTGCAATATTTGCAAATCACCTTCATCAGGTTAAAGGCTAAACAAGAAAAATCAGATGATTACATTAATCAATGCAGAAATCTGGCAAAATTAGACATCCACTCGTAATGTAAAAAAAAAAAAAACTCAGAAAACTAGAATAGAGGAATTCCCCAACTTAATAAAGAGTTTCTACTAAAATTCTATGTCGTAATCAATGGTGAAAGAAGAAATGCTTCCCAATTAACATGTAAAACAAGGCATAGAAGTGTTCTCTCAGCACTTTTATCCAACATAGCACTGGAAGTCCTAGCTAGTGCAATGGCGCAAGAGGAGGAAAGAGAAGGCACATGGATCAGAAAGGAAGAGGAAGAAAAAGAAGGCACACAGATCAGAAAGGAGGAGGAGAAAAGAGAAGGCACACGGATCAGAAAGGAAGAGGAGGAAAGAGAAGGCACACGGATCAGAAAGGAGGAGGAGGAAAGAGAAGGCACATGGATCAGAAAGGAAGAGGAGGAAAGAGAAGGCACACGGATCAAAAAGGAGGAGGAGGAAAGAGAAGGCACACGGATCAGAAAGGAGGAGGAGGAGGAAAGAGAAGGCACATGGATCAGAAAGGAGGAGGAGGAGGAAAGAGAAGGCACATGGATCAGAAAGGAGGAGGAGGAAAGAGAAGGCACACGGATCAGAAAGGAGGAGGAGGAAAGAGAAGGCACACGGATCAGAAAGGAGGAGGAGGAGGAAAGAGACGGCACATGGATCAGAAAGGAGGAGGAGGAAAGAGAAGGCACATGGATCAGAAAGGAAGAGGAGGAAAGAGAAGGCACATGGATCAAAAAGGAGGAGGAGGAAAGAGAAGGCACACGGATCAGAAAGGAGGAGGAGGAGGAAAGAGAAGGCACATGGATCAGAAAGGAGGAGGAGGAAAGAGAAGGCACACGGATCAGAAAGGAGGAGGAGGAGGA
Organism: Nycticebus coucang; assembly: GCF_027406575.1. Taxonomy (NCBI): domain Eukaryota; kingdom Metazoa; phylum Chordata; class Mammalia; order Primates; family Lorisidae; genus Nycticebus; species Nycticebus coucang. Next base: position 300,751 of record NC_069792.1, on the reverse strand, counting down.
AAGAGAAGGCACATGGATCAGAAAGGAGGAGGAGGAAAGAGAAGGCACACGGATCAGAAAGGAGGAGGAGGAAAGAGAAGGCACACGGATCAGAAAGGAGGAGGAGGAAAGAGAAGGCACACGGATCAGAAAGGAGGAGGAGGAAAGAGAAGGCACACGGATCAGAAAGGAGGAGGAGGAGGAAAGAGAAGGCACATGGATCAGAAAGGAGGAGGAGGAAAGAGAAGGCAAACGGATCAGAAAGGAAGAGGAGGAAAGGGAAGGCACACGGATCAGAAAGGAGGAGGAGGAAAGAGAAGGCACATGGATCAGAAAGGAGGAGGAGGAGGAAAGAGAAGGCAGATGGATCAGAAAGGAAGAGGAGGAAAGAGAAGGCACACAGATCAAAAAGGAGGAGGAGGAGGAAAGAGAAGGCACACGGATCAGAAAGGAAGAGGAGGAAAGAGAAGGCACACGGATCAGAAAGGAGGAGGAGGAGGAGGAAAGAGAAGGCACACAGATCAGAAAGGAAGAGGAGGAAAGAGAAGGCACACGGATCAGAAAGGAAGGGGAGGAAAGAGAAGGCACACGGATCAAAAAGGAGGAGGAGGAGGAAAGAGAAGGCACACGGATCAGAAAGGAAGAGGAGGAAAGAGAAGGCACACGGATCAGAAAGGAGGAGGAGGAGGAAAGAGATGGCACACGGATCAGAAAGGAAGAGGAGGAAAGAGAAGGCATACGGATCAGAAAGGAAGAGGAGGAAAGAGAAGGCACACGGATCAAAAAGGAGGAGGAGGAGGAAAGAGAAGGAACACGGATCAGAAAGGAAGAGGAGGAAAGAGAAGGCACATGGATCAGAAAGGAAGAGAAGGAAAGAGAAGGCACACGGATGAGAAAGGAGGAGGAAGAGGAAAGAGATGGCACACGGATCAGAAAGGAAACAATGAAAATGCTTACTGCAGATAACATAATTGCTTATGTAGAAAATCTTAAGGAATCTACAAAATAACTCCTGGAACTCTGAGTTCAGCAAGGTGGTAAAAATCAACATGTAAAACAATCAAACGTATTTCTGCATATTATCAATGGACACATGAACACCAAAGTTAAAAATATAATGTTATTTAAGTAAAAACAAAAATTAAAAAAAAAAAAAACCTTCAGTGTAAAGTAACAAAACATGTATGAAACCCTAAACATGTTCTAAAACACTAATGAAATAGAACAAAGATCTTAACATTGATGAGATATACCATATTTATGAACTATAAGACTCAATACATTATAAATATGAATACTTCCCAAACAGATAGAAACGCTTACAGCAACGTCCACCAAAATCTCAATAATATTTTTTTCAGTGATACACAGCCAATTCTGAAATTTATACAGAAAAGCAAAGGAATTACACTAGCTCAAATATTTGTGAAAAAGAGTAAAGTGGAATAAATCACTTTATGCAATTTCAAAACTCATTATATAGCTGTAAGCATCACTATCGTGTGGTATTAGTGGAAGGAGAGACACACAGACCAATGAAACATAATAAAGAACCCAGAAATAGATACCACAAATACATAAAAACTATTTTTCAAATTGATCTCTACAGTATGACTTTTGTTTGTATGTTTTAGAGACAGGATCCTAGTATGTTGCCCAGGCTGGTCTTGAACTCCTGGGCTCAAGAGATCCTTCTGCCTTATCCTCCCAAGTAGCTGGGATCACAGGAGCCTGCCACTGTGCCTGGCCACAACTGATTCTCAACAAAGTGCCAAAGAAAGACAGACTTTGGACACTTGCAGGCAGAACAATGTAAGCTAATTCTGAGAGCTTCTACAACATTTAACTCAAAATGGATCATGAACATAAATATAGACTATGAAACTGTTCAAAAAATATATAGGAAAAAAATCTTTGGTATCTAGAAGTAGGCAAAAGTACTTAACATTTGAGATAAAAAGACCTGACCTATTAAAAAATATTAATAAACTAGACTTCATCAAAATAAAAATTGTTGACCTGAGAAAAAACCCTGTTAAAAGAATGAAAAGACAGGGGAGGGGCAAGGTGGTGGCCGAGTAACAGCTTCCTTGCAAAACTGGGCATGGTGAGACTAGGGAGAAAAGACTCCAGGCATCTCTGGCTGGTGATATCTGCCCAGAAACATCCCTTTGTGGACACAGGGAGTCAGTGAGAGACTTTTGGACCCCGGGAAGAGGACAAAAGCAGTGGAGAACTGGCAAGTGGTTGTGAGTGTTCGTTTGGTATAATCTCTCTAGCAGCTGTAAGTACAGCAAAAGTGATAGTGCAAACTGGAAAGGCCTTCCCTGTGAGCTGTTTTGTTTTTTTTGGACTTGGCACTCAGTTGAACTACCTTAGGAGAACTTGGGCGAGAGTGTGGAGAACTTTAAGTGTGGCCTTGGGCCCCAGACTGCACTGCTGAGCCTGACGGAGCTAATAGTGTTCAGCTGTGGGCCACCAGAGTCATTGTGGGAGAACTGCTCTGGCAAGCTCCGCCCTCAGGGTTGCAGAGTGAGGATTGGTCAGGAGACCTTGGGTGAGTAATCAGTGACTGAGCAGCCTAAAGGCGGGGAGTGAGCCGCCTCACAGCCTTGGCCCTCAGGGGCATAGCGTGAGACCAGTTTTGGCACACTGGGTAAGTGGACAGCCACTTCAGGAGTGATCCCAGTGACAAGTGCTTTCCTGCTCCAGTTTCCAGCTTATACAGCTGTATCAGCATTGTGATTAACATCTCATACCCCAGAAGATCGCCTGTTGCCCAGACAATATTCAGCAAGATATACGTACTGTTTTGTTTTTTTTTTAATTTCAACATTTTCCATCTAGATTTTTACTTTGTTCCCCCTTTCTTTTCTTTATTCATTATTCTAGTTAAAATATGATTTTCCATTGTTGCCTTCTTTAACCATGAGAACTTCACTTTTGCTAGTGTTTCTACCCCTATTATTTGGTTTCCACCCCAATTTTATCCTGTAAAGTTTTCTGTTTGCTTGTTTCGGTTTGATTTATAGCATTGTTGTCTTTCCTCTCTACTTGGTGGAGGTGGGGTACTGTGTCTGAACAGCCTGGCAAAGAGCTGCTGACCTCAAGGGAACCACCCAGCATCCCCAGAAGTTGGGTGTTTTTAAGGTTGGGTCAAAGTACCCAACTGTACACATATTGTTCCTGTCTCCCTCTTTCTGTACCTCTCTTCTTTTTGTCAATATTCTCTTTTACTCAATCCCTCTCCTTTATCTTTTTTATTTTATTTTCTTTTTTCCCTTCTTGCTCTTCAATCTTCTCATCCTCTGGTCCTGTACCAAAAGGACTCATTGAAACCCTAGGCCAGAGGCACAGTAACTTAAAGGGCAAGAGGAAGTGAAAGGAAAATTAGGGCAAGGAAACAGGTAAACGAAAACAATCATGAGGAAGAATCAGCAGAAAAATCCTGGCAACATGAAAAACCAGTCCAGAGCAACCCCGCCAAGGGACCGTGAGGTAGCTACTACAGAGGATTCCACCTATAAAGAAATGTTAGAAATGCCAGAAAGGGAATTTAGAATACAAATATGATGAAAACAATGAAGGAAATGATAGAAACAATGAAGGAAACTGCTGATAAAGTGGAAAATAACCAAAAGGAAATCCAAAATCAGAATCAAATAAAAGATGAACAATATGAAGAATATAGAAAGGATATGGCAGAGCTGAAGAAACTGAAACAGTCAATTAGGGAACTTAAAGATGCAATAGAAAGTATCAACAACAGATTAGACCATGCAGAAGAAGAAATCTCAGAGGTAGAGGACAAAGCTCTTGAGATAACTCAGATAGTTAAAGAGGCAGAAAAGAGGAGAGAGAAAGCAGAGCATTCACTGACAGAATTATGGGACTTTATGAAGCTTTCAAACATACAAGTTATAAGTATCCCAGAAGGAGAAGAAGAATATCCCAGGGGAATGGAAGCCATACTAGAGAATATTATGAATGAAAATTTCCCAAATATCACCAAAGATTATGACACACTCCTTTCAGAGGGATATTGGACCCCAAGTTGCCTCAACTTTATCAGACCTTCTCCAAGACACATTGTGATGAATCTGTCCAAAGTCAGGACAAAAGAAAAGATTCTTCAAGCTGGCAGGCGTAAGGGCCAGTTGACCTACATGGGCAAATCCATCAGGGTGACTGCAGACTTCTCTAATGAAACTTTTCAAGCAAGAAGACAATGGTCATCTACCTTTAATCTACTTAAACAGAACAATTTCCAGCCCAGAATTCTATATCCTGCTAAGCTAAGCTTTAAAATTGACAGAGAAATCAAATCTTTTACTGATATGCAAACATTGAGGAAATTTGCCATAACACAAGACCAGCTCTGTAGGACTTCAACCTGTTCTACATACTGACCCTCACAAAGGATCAACAGTAAAGTAAGAACTCAGAAATTAAAGAACAGAACCTAACTTCCACACTGATGCAAAAGATAAAACTAAGCAATGGACTTCACAAAATAAGATGAATAGAATACCACCGCACCTATCAATTATCTTAATAAACGTTAATGGCTTGAATTCCCCACTGAAGAGGCATGGATTGGCTGATTGGTTTAAAAAACACAAGTCATCCATTTGCTGTTTGCAGGAAACACACCTAGCTTCAAAGGCAAATTAAAACTCTGAAGTAAGGGTTGGAAGACAATTTTTCAGGCAAACGGAATACAGAAGAAAAGAGGGGTTGCAATCTTATTTTCATGTGGATTTAAAGCAACTAAAGTAAAAAAGGACAAAGATGGCCACTTTATATTGGTCAAGGGAAAAATACAACAAGACATTTCAATTCTAAATATTTATGCACCCAACTTAAATGCTCACAGATTCTTGAAACAAACCTTATTCAGTCTGAGCAATATGATATCCTATAACACCATAATATCAAGGGACTTTAACACTCCTTTTACAGAGCTAGACAGATACTCTACACAGAAATTAAACAAAGAAATAAGGGACTTAAATGAGACCCTAGAGCAACTGTGCTTGATAGAGGCATATAGAACACTCCATCCCAAAGATAAAGAATATACATTCTTCTCATCACCACATGGAACATTCTCCAAAATTGATCATATCCTGGGACACAAAACAAATATCAACAGAATCAAAAGAATTGAAATTTTATCTTGTACCTTCTCAGACCATAAGGCACTAAAGATGGAACTCAACTTTAACAAAAACGCTTGACCCCACACAAAGGCATGGAAATTAAACAATCTTCTGTTGAATAACAAGATGGGTGCAGGAAGAAATAAAACAGGAAATCATTAACTTCCTTGAGCATAACAACAATGAAGACACAAGCTACCAAAACCTGTGGGATACTGCAAAAGCAATTTTGAGAGGAAAATTCATCGCTTTAGATGCCTACATTCGAAAAACAGAAAGAGAGCGCATCAACAATCTCACAAGCCATCTTATGGAATTGGAAAAAGAAGAACAATCGAAGCCTAAACTCAGTAGAAGAAAAGAAATATCCAAAATCAAATCAGAGATCAATGAAATTGAAAACAAGACAATCATTCAGAAAATTAATAAACAAGGAGTTGGTTGTCTGAGGAAATAAATAAAACATAAACTTTTGGCCAGACTAACTAGAAAAAGAAAAGTAAAATCTTTAGTAACCTCAATCAGAAATGATAAAGGGGGTAATAACAATTGATGCCACAGAGATACAAGAGATAATCTCTGAATACTACCAGAAACTCTATGCCCAGAAATTTGACAATGTGAAGGACATGGATCAGTGTTTGGAATCACACCCTCTCCCTAGACTTAGCCAGGAGGAAACAGAGTCCCTGAACATACCAATTTCAAGCACTGAGATCAAAGAAACAATAACAAATCTTCCAACAACAAAAAAAATGCCCTGGTCCAGATGGCTTCACATCAGAATTCTATCAAACCTTCAAAGAAGAGTTTATTCTCGTACTGAAGAAATTATTCCAAAAAATTGAGGAGGAAGGAATCTTCCTCAACATGTTCTATGAAGCAAACCCCTCTGATACTAAAACCAGGAAAAGACCCAGCTAAAAAGGAGAATTTCAGACCAATTTCACTAATGAATATAGATGTAAAAATTCTCAACAAAATCCTAGCCGACAGATTACAGCTTAGCATGAAAAAGTCAGACATCATGATTAAGTAGGTTTCATCCCAGGGATGCAAAGCTGGTTTAACATAGTCAAGTCCATAAACGTTATCCACCATATTAATAGAAGCAAAAACAAAGACAATACGATCCTCTCAATAGATGCAGAAAAAGCATTCGATAAAATCCAGCATCCCTTTATAATTAACACACTTAAGAGTATATTTCTTAAACTGATTGAAGCTATCCATGACAAACCCACAGCTAATATTTTACTGAATGGAGTAAAACTGAAAGCTTTTCCTCTGAGAACTGGAACCAGACAAGGTTGTCCTCTGTCACCATTACTATTCAACATAGTGCTGGAAGTTCTAGCCAATACAATTAGGCAAGACAAGGAAATAAAGGGCATCCAAATGGGAGCAGAGGAAGTCACACTCTCCCTCTTTGCTGATGATATGATCTTATACTTAGAGAACCCCAAAGACTCAACCACAAGACCTGGAAGTCATCAAAAAAATACAGTAATGTCTCAGGATATAAAATCAACGTCCACAAGGCAGTAGCCTTTGTATATGTAGTAACAGCCAAGATGAGAGGCTAATTAAGGACAAAACTCCCTTCACCATAGCCCTAAAGAAAATGAAATACCTAGGAATAATACCTAACTAAAGAGGTGAAGGACCTCTATAAAGAAAACTATGAAACCCTAAGAAAGGAAATAGCAGAGGATATTAACAAATGGAAGAACATACCATTCTCATGGCTGAGAAGAATCAACATTGTTAAAATGTCTATACTTCCAAAAGCAATCTACCAATTCAATGCCATCCCTATTAAAATACCAACATTGTACTTTCAAGACTTGGAAAAAATGATTCTGCATTTTGTATGGAACCAGAAAAAACCCTGTATAGTTAAGGCAGTTCTTAGTAATAAAAACAAAGCCGGGGGCATCAGCATACCAGATTTTAGGCTGTACTACAAAGCCATAGTGGTCAAGACAACATGATACTGGCACAAAAATAGAGATATAGACATTTGGAATTGAACAGAAAACCAGGAAATGAATATAACATCTTACAACCACTTAATCTTCGATAAACCAAATAAGAACATACACTGGGGGAAAGATTCCCTATTCAATAAATGGTGCTGGGAGAATTGGATATCCACATGTAAAAGATTGAAACTGGACCCACACCTTTCTCCACTCACAAAAATTGATTGGAGATGGATAAAGGACTTACATTTAAGGCATGCAACAATAAAAATCCTCAAAGAAAGCATAGGAAAAACACTAGAATATATTGGCCTGGGGAAAGACTTCATAAAGAAGAATGCCGTGGCAATTGCAACAACAACAACAATAAACAAATGGGACTTAATTAAACTGAAAAGCTTCTGTACAGCTAAGGAGACAACAACCAAAGCAAATAGACAACTTACACAATGGGAAAGGATATTTGCATATTTTGAATCAGACAAAAGCTTGATAACTAGGATCTGAACTCAAATTAATCCACATGAAAAAAGCCACAATCCCATACATCAATGAGCAAGAGACGGGAACAGAACCTTCTCTAAAGAAGACAGATGAATGGCTAACAAACATATAAAAAAATGCTCATCATCCCTAATTATTAGAGAAATCAAATCAAATCAAAACCACACTGAAATACCATCTAACCCCAGCGAGAATGGCTTACATCACAAAATCTCAAAACTGCAGATGCTGGCGTGGATGTGGAGAGAAGAGAACACTTTTACACTGCTGGTGGGACTGCAAACTAATACAACCTTTTTGGAAGGAAGTATGGAGAACCATTAAAGAACTCAAGCTAGGTGGCGCCTGTGGCTCAGTGAGTAGGGCGCCAGCCCCATATGTCGAGGGTGGCGGGTTCGGACCCAGCCTCGGCCAAACTGCAACAGAAAAATAGCCGGGTGTTGTGGCGGGCACCTGTAGTCCCAGCTGCTCGGGAGGCTGAGGCAAGAGAATCGTGTAAGCCCAAGAATTAGAGGTTGCCGTGAGCCATGTGACGCCACGACACTGTACCCGAGGGCGGTACAGTGAGACTCTGTCTCTACAAAAAAAAAAAAGAACTCAAGCTAGACCTCCCATTTGATCCTGCAATCCCATTACTGGGCATCTACCCAGAAAGAAAAAAATCCTTTTATCATAAGGACACTTGCACTAGACTGTTTATTGCAGCTCAATTTACAGTCGCCAAAATGTGGAAACAGCCTAAATGCCCACCAACCCAGGAATGGATTAACAAGCTGTAGTGTATGTAAACCATGGAATACTATTCAGGCATTAAAAAAAATGGAGACTTTACAGCCTTTGTATTAACCTGGATGGAAGTGGAAGACATTATTTTTAGTAAAGCATCACAAGAATAGAGAAGCATGAATCTTATGTACTCATTTTGATATGAGGACAATTAATGAAAATTAAGGACATGGTGGGGGAAGGGGAGAGCAGAGAGAGAAAGAAGGAGGGAGGGGTGGGGAAAGGAAGAACAGAGAGGGGAAGGAAGGAGGGGGTGCGGTCTTGGTGTGTGACACACCTTTTTGGGGCAAGACACAATTGTAAGAGGGACTTTACCTAACAAATACAATCAGTGCAACCTGGTTTCTTGCACCCTCAATGAATCCCCAACAATTAAAAAAAAAGAGAGAGAGAAAATGAAAAGACAAGCTAGAAACACAGGGAAAATATTTTCAAGTCACATATCCTAGGGAGGATTAATATATTTTAGAACATATAAAGAACTCTGAAAACCTCACAGCAAAAAGATGAACAATTCAATTAGAACATGGCCAATAGGCATGAACATTTTCCTGAAGAGACACACATATGAAATTAGCACAATGAAAGATACTCAAAATCATTAGCCATTAAGAACATGCCCATTAAAATCACCAGGTACACCATCAAATGGCTAAAACAAACGTAATGACAATGAGAAATGCTGGTGAGGATGTGTAGAAACTGGGTTGCTCAAACACTGCAGGCAGAAATGTAAAATTGTTTAACTCTGGAGAAATGTTTTTAAAAAACTAACTGTGTAACTACCACATAATCTAGCATTTATATTCTTGGGTATTTATTCCAAAGCAGTGAAAACTTACGTCCATACAAAAATCCACATACAGATTTTTAACAGCAGCTTTATTCACAATAGTTCCAAACTGGAAACAACCTAAATATCTATCAATAGATGAATGGCTTAAAAAAACCTATTAAATCTATACCATGAAATACTATTCAGCAATAAAAAAGGACAAACTACTGATATACTCAATGACTTGGATGACTCTCCAGGGAATTCTACTGAATGAAAAAAGTCAATCCCTAAAGAAATGGAGAATGTATCAGTGGTTGCCATGGTTTGAATATTTGTCTCCTCCACAACTTATGTTGAAGCTTAATCTTTAATGTGGCAGCAGTGTTGAGAGGTAGGGACTGAAAGAGGTGCTAGGATAAGGGCTTTGCCCTCAGGAATGGATTAATCAATCTATTCATGGATTACTGGATTAATGGGTCATCATGGGAGGGGGACTATTACCTTTATAAAAAAAGGAAGAGAATATGTTCCAACTCCATCCAGTTGGAGTTGGAACATAAAAGATGTAAAGTCTCCTTTTTTATGGCAACCTAGTATTCCATGGTATACATACACCACTGTTTGTTAACTCATTTATGGGTTGATGGGCATTTGAGCTGCTTCCATGACTTGGCAATTATGAATTGGGGTGCAATAAACATGCTGGTGCAAATGTCTTTGTTGTAAAATGATTTTTATTCATCTGGGTAGATACCTACTAATGTAATTGCAGGATCAAAAGGTAGATCAACTTTCAGTTCCTCGAAAATTCTACATACTTCTTTCCCAAAAGACTGTACTAGTTACAGTCCTACCAGCAGTGTACAAGTGTTCCCTTTTCTCCACATCCACACTAGCATCTGCAGTTTTAGGATTTTGAGATGTGGGCTAATCTTACTAGAGTTAGGTGATATCTCAAAGTGGTTTTGATTTGCATTTCTCTGATGATTAAGGCTTAGTAAAGTATCTCAAGAATGGAGAAAAAAGTATCCAATGTACTCGATACTGTTATGAAACCAATATATAATCACATTCATATGAATGATAAAACACAAATATAGTCCAGCAAGAAGGAGGGCAGAGGAGAAAGAAGGGAAGGTGAGTGGATTTGGTGGGATCTGACCTAATGTGCACAATGCAAGGGTACATTTCTAAACAATTAAGAGTAAACTATAAATGTCTTACTAGGAAAACTAAATGAATGAGGTGATGGTTATGTTAATCAGTTTGATTTAAGCATTCCACATTGTATATCACATTGTACCCCATACATATATACAGTTTTGATTTAATAAAATTAAAAAAATAAAACTGATCAATTTGGTTATGAAAAAAAAAAAAAAAAGGAAGAGAGACCTGCTCAGCCCCCTTGCCATGTGATTGATGCCTGTGCCACCCTGGGACTTCACAGAGTCCCCTGCCAGCAAGAAGACTCTCACCAGATGTGGTCCTTTGACCTTGGACTTTTTAGATCCTATAACTGTAAGAAAGAATTCCTTTTCCTATAAATTGTCCAGTTTCAGGTATTTCATTATAAGTAACAGAATTGGACCAACAGTGGTTGCCAGAGTTTTGGATATTGGGTGGAGGTTGGGGATAAGTAGGGCGGTAAGTCGACATAGCTACAAAAGGTCAACATGAAGGATCACTGCGGTGAAGGAAGGGCTTTGCCATCCTTGTTTTTGTTTTTGTTGAGACTGAGTCTTGCTCTACTGCCAGGGCTAAAGTGCAGTGGCATCATAGCTCACAGCAGCCTCCAACTCCTGGGCTCAAGTGATCCTTCTGCCTTAGCCTCCCAAGTAGCTGGGACTACAGGTGTGGGTCACTGTGCCTAGCTAAATTTTCTAGTTTTAGTAGACAAAGGGTGCCACTCTTGCTCAGGCTGGTCTTGGATGTCTTGGTCTCCCAGAGTGCTAGGATTACAGATGTGAGCCACTGCACCCCTGAGAATTATTTTGTATCCTAATTTTTTTTTTTTTTTTTGTAGAGACAGAGTCTCACTTTATGGCCCTCGGTAGAGTGCCGTGGCCTCACACAGCTCACAGCAACCTGGGCTTAAGCGATTCTCTTGCCTCAGCCTCCCAAGTAGCTGGGACTACAGGCGCCCGCCACAACGCCCGGCTATTTTTTTGTTGCAGTTTGGCCGGGGCCGGGTTTGAACCCGTCACCCTCGGGACATGGGGCCGGCGCCCCACCGACTGAGCCACGGGCGCCGCCCCTAATTTTTTTTTTTTTTTTTGTTTTTTGGCCGGGGCTGGGTTTGAACCCGCCACCTCCGGCATATGGGACCGGCACCCTACTCCTTGAGCCACAGGCGCCACCATTTGTATCCTAATTTTATCAGTGTTGATATGCTGGTTGTGATATTATACTATAATTTTGTAAGATGCTGCCACTGGAGAAAACTGGGTAAAAAGGGTTCAATTGATCTGTCTGTATTACTTCATACAACTACAAAATCTATAATTATTTCAAAATAAATAAATAATTTAGTGAAAAATATAATGGAAATTCTATTAATATTAATCAATCTAAAACAATGTTCCCTTAAATCACCTCATTGGTGAATTTTAAACTCATGAGGATTCTAGTCTTTTAAGACCTTCCTATATTAAGGAAAACCACCAGTTAGCAATGGTCAGTATCTAATTTCTGTCCAAGCATCAGTTTCACTCTTCTTTTACAGACATAAATGTGGGCTTTGTACAAAGTTTTCTGGTATTAAAATGTCCCTGTACAAAGATAAAAGGATTATTTATAACTTCATGTAATATATTCTGGGCTCAACTTGCCTAACACACAGAACATTTGATTAATTACATGTAAAGCTTATAATCCTACATGAATCTTTTTCAAGAGCTACATTCATGTTTTCTACTAGATTGTAGATTATAGTTTATTCTAATCCAGGTAATTTTTTAGTATCTATTAATAGTATATTCCCATGAAATTTATTCCATACAAATTTACCATAGCAATTATTTTAAGCCTGTAGTCTATAGATAGCCTGGTAACCCAGAAGTTAAAAAAAAAGTTGTGAGAAATGGAGACAGAGAAAGAATGAGAGGGAGAGAGAAGCATGAAGAAAGAGATAGGATGAGAGCGCTACACAGAAAAGGCTACAAGGAAACAAGCAGGTAAGGAGATGGGCTTGTGTCTGGCACCATCTGGGTATAACTGTAGATCTCTGCACACAGTCAAATGGATAAGAGATGTCATAAACTTCTAGCTTTTTAATTCTTTCAAGTTAATTTTTAAAAATGTGATAATACTATTTTAACACCTAAGTAGAAGAAAGCACAAGGTAAAATACATGCAAGTATTTAGAACCTGACAGTTTACAGACAGATGTATCAGTATTAGAACTGTGTTCTGTCCAGTTCAAAGTGTTATGTAAGGCCCTTCTTCCTGATTCAATTTAAACAAATTGAATTGGGCCACGTGCGGAGGTGCGATTGTATTTGTTCCCGTTTTGTTTTTTTACTTCAAAATAAGATATGTGCAGTGTGCATAGGAATTTGTTCAATTTTTTTTTTAAACTATAGTCTGGCCCTCCAAAAGTCTGAGGGACAGTGAACTGCCCCCTGTTTAAAAAGTTTGAGGCCCCCTGAACAGAGGTAATTTGTAAGGAAATTTAGTTCATTCTTTTACATCACATAGAGAAACAAATTATGGTCCTTGTGATAGAGAAAATACAGCAAACTTTCTTAAATGCATACAACTAATTTTTGATTAGCATATTGTTTCTGTACAAAAATGACTGGGTTTTAAAAATCCTTGATTCTTTAATATATGGTAAACATATCTTTGAAATTTTGCTCAGTCTTCCCATACACTCACAAATTCCTCCTGTCTCCCAAAGACAACTATACAAGTTAAGTATTAGCCTAACTAGATTCAGAGGATCATAATTTCTGAATTAGGGAATCTGAATGAAGTTTAAAGTACGATTCACAATAATGTGAGAAGTCTGAGATTTTAGTCACAGATGTAACTTCTTATAACCATATGATCTGGCAAATTAATTCACACAATAAATAGCACACCTATGTAAAAATAGATTTGCAAGGCCACTGGATATGGGGAGGATCTAGTTCTGTTTGGTTCATTTCACTGTCCTTTTAATGACCACCTGTGAAATGTGGGCCTGTTGCTAGTGGAGTGGCAATCCAGTCACAGAGAACAAGGCTGTTGTATAGACAGTTTCACTGCAAAGGAAAAGGCTATGACTGAGATATGGTGTCCCAAGGGGGGCTTCTCTGGGAGGCTTCCCAGGAGAGGTAGCCAAAGGCTGTCATGGGGCAGAGTGTGTGAGGGCACGAGGCAAGGAACACCGGGAAGTTCACATGGTCAGTTTCCTTTATTAGCATGCAGAGGAAGCTGGAGCTTTTAAATATTCATAGCCATAGTGCCAGTGTTATTTTTCTAGATAGCATAATCTTTCATCTGCAAACTAACACTAAGGGATGTGGCCTTTGCCATCTCTCTACGGATCTCATTGCCAGAAATATTATGTAACTATCAGAAAGCAAACTGACAGAGCAAGTATGGATTGACACTAAACATCTTCAGAAAAGCATGTTTAACTAGCTTCTCTGAGGATTGAACTGATACTAAAAATAAACCTAAGGTATTAAACCTCACCTGATAAATCATGTGTACAACCAACAACCCCCACACACATTATCCTGATGCTAGACCCCCACTGATCCTTTCTCATAAGGAATTTTAAGGATAGGCATTTACTTGTCCAGTAAATTCTCAGAACATCCTTGAGAAGTCAGCAGGTATGGTGACAGGACTGGCTACAAGGTGTAAGAGTTACACACACACACAAATGAAATACACAGAAAACGCTAGAAGTGATAGTATTCAGTGGAGTTTAAATGCTAGAGCTATTTTGACAAAATGTTTCCTGATTACAGCTCAGAAATGGCTGTCCAAACAAACAACGCTTTGCATTAAGAGCCATCTCCACCTCTCACCTGAGAATGTTAGACGTATAAAAATCAAGTGAACAGAAAAAATTGAATGGACTTTTTAAAAAAGGCACTGAGACCAGAGAAGGAAAACAATGCGAAATATCTTTGTGTTTTCTATCACTGTAAACACTGCCTATGTGTAAAATACCCAGTGACTGAGACTGATTTCAGGAAGTTTCGGTTTTGTGAGAGATGTTTACTTTTATTTTCCTTCTAGTTAAGCTCTCTCAAATTTTTCTTGTGCTTAGCAACTAATTAAATCAAGAATACATTCTGCACTGAATATGTAGATAGTACAATATGTAAATCATCATAACCACTTTTAAAAACAAACAGTATTCCAAAACATAAATTCAGTTGCTTTGTTTGTTTACTATGTAAGGAGAATGTGTAGCTTGAGGCTGCAGTGAGCTATATGGGCACCACTCCAGCTTGGGTACAGAGCAAGACCTTGTTTGTAAAAGCAAAAAAAAAGAAAAAGAGAGAAAGAAATTTTCTTTTCTTTTCTTCCCCTCCTGTTTTTCCTTCCCTTGTTTAATAGCTAGCTAGCTAAAGAAGGTTAAACTAAGAATTGTAGTTGGAAGAACATAATCTAGATTTTATTTTGCTTTACATGGAAGACATGTTTGGATGTCAATTTCAAGCAATTTAATTAACGATTCAGTCTCAACTCTAGAGCATACTGGCCCAGCAATGAAGCTGGAGAATGCATATTATCTGCCCACCTGGCAAAGTCACCACACTGTGGCAGACCATACGTGAGGGTGCAAGGGGGACATTATGGAGAGTGCACGCATCTGCCCACCTGGCAAGGTCACCACACTGTGGCACCCCGTATGCGTGGGTGCAAGGGGGAAGTTGTGGAGAGTGCACCCATCTGCCCACCTGGCAAGGTCACCACACTATGGCACCCCGTATGTGAGGGTACAAGGGAGACTTTGTAGAGAGTGCACACATCTGCCCACCTGGCAAGGTCACCACACTATGGCACTCTGTATGTGTGGATGCAAGGGGGATGCTGTGGAGACTGCACATATCTGCCCATCTGGCAAGGTCACCACACTGTGGTGGGTTCAAGGGGGACACATCTGCCCACCTGGCAAGTTCACACACTGTGGCACCCCATACGTGAGGGTACAAGGGGGACTTTGTGGAGACTGTATACATCTGCCCACCTGGCAAGGTCACCACACTGTGGCACCCCGTATATGTGGGTGCAAAGGGGATGCTGTGGAGAGTGCACACATTTGCCCACCTGGCAAGGTCACCACACTGTGGCACCTCGTAAGTGTGGGTGTAAGGGACATGTTGTGGCAACTGCACTGTGGCAGCTATGCTATAGGCGTGTATTTGTTTAACTGGTTGGTTAATTTTGAGGAGCACAGTCCTTTGCTCAAAAACATGAGCCCACTTTACTGTGTTATCAAATGAGCTCTGAGATCTAATCCTGGTTTTATAAACTTACTAATAGCTAACACTACTTTTCAATTTTCCCTATGAGTTAAAATCACTTTGAAAATGAAGATGTCTGGGTTTTTCTCTAGACTTACTGAAAATAAGTTAGAATCTTTGGGTGGGGGCTAGTTGAGAGGATTTTACACACAAGGCAACAGAAAAGCATTCTGGGTGCTGCAACAGCAGGAATATGGGCGTCCACACTGGCATCTGGAGAGGGACTTCTCTATGCTATTCTCTTCCAGAATGTTGCTTCTGTGAGACATGGGGCCTTGGCTGGGTGCTTCATCAACACCTGGAAAATGTTTTGGAATGAATGTCATCCCTTTGTCTGGCTTCCCCAGGAAAAGTCACTCTTTTCTCTGTGCTCTGATAGTGTGTTTCCCTTTGACATGCTCAAGTGTCTTGTCTCTATGCTATAACTAAATCCTAAACTTGTAGATTATAGCAGCTGTTTATTTTTATTTATTTTTTTAGTACCTGATATGTGCAAGGGATGTGTGCTAAATTAATGAATGAATACACATTCCTATTTGTAGGAAATACATTCTAAAAGACATGACAGTATCTTTTAAACAGATACACCAGACCTTATACAACTGAGAACCTTAGGCTTTAAAGTAGGCATCTGAGAAATGGCATGAATTCACAGAAGGGTTTGGAGGAATCAAAGCTCTGAGCAGGAAGCATGTGGGCATATAAGAATCTAATGCACAGCACACAGTGATGGGAGAGTCAGAAGAGAAGGACATAGGCCTGGACATAAGAAGTCAGGACTTAAATCCTGGCTTTGCCCCTTGTTGGTTGTCTGATCTTCCTGCATGCAAGGGTAAGGATGTTAGGACTTCTGCTGTCATTATGAGCTCTAATTTTAGTCCTTTAAAGTTAGTTATTAGCTATTGTTTAGCAAAAACTGAAGTTATTTAGTGTTATTTCCTCAAGACCCATTATCTTTCACCTCCTAAATATTGAAAAGAATTACAGTCATGAGCTCTTCTCTTGTTTGTGCACAGGCTGGTCTGCATCCAGCCTTCTTTGCTCCCTGTGCTCCTTGGTTGACTCTCCTAGGCTGAGCACTTGACTACCCTCTTTAGTCCTTTTCACAACCATCCCACAGGGTAAATATGACTTTCCCAACCTTCGAAAGGGGTTAAATAAAAACTAATTTGACACTACCCTGGAGGGAGGAGGGGGCTCACCACTTGGACACTCGCAAAAAAGATCTTGCCATTAACCATGGAGGAAGCAACGCTTAAGAAAGGGAAGTGAAATAGCTGGGCGTTGTGGCGGGCGCCTGTAGTCCCAGCTACTCGGGAGGCTGAGGCAAGAGAATCGCTTAAGCCCAGGAGTTGGAGGTTGCTGTGAGCTGTGTGAGGCCACGGCACTCTACCAAGGGCCAAAAGTGAGACTCTGTCTCTACCAAAAAAAAAAAGAAAGGGAAGTGAACTCCAGGCACGGTGGCTCACATGTGTTATCTCAGCACTCTGGGAGGTTGAGGTGGGTAGACTGCTTGAACTAACCGGTTTAAGACCAGCCTGAGCAAGAGCAAGACCCCATCTCTAAAAATAGTTGGGCATTGTGGCAGATGCCTATAGTCCCATCTACTAGGAAGGTTGAGGAAAGAGGATGACTTTAGCCCAAGAGTTTGAGGTTGCTGTGAGCTGTGATGCCACAGTACTCTACCCAGACTAAGTGAGATGCTGTCTCAGAAAAAAAAAATAAAAAAGAAAGGGAAGTAAAACAAAGGGACAGAAGGTGGCTGGCTGTGGGACTAAATGGGGCTCACAGGAAGGCAGGAAGTTTGGCCTGGGATGGGAAAGCCAGCGAGAACCATGTTGTCCACCTGCTGTGGCTGTCAACTGCCAGGCACTTTGACAAGAGCTACGGTGGTGGGACTTACATTTGATCACACAGGGTTCCTGTGGTGGCAGAATCCTGAGAGCATCTTCTATGCTGTGTTGTCCAGTACGGTAGCCATTAGCCATGTGGCCAATCAAATTTAAATGAAATAAAGTGAAATAAAATTTAAAACACAGTCCTTGAATTGTGGCCAGTGAATACCAAATGGGATAGCACATAAATAGAATATTTTCATCACTGCAGAAAGGTCTATGGGGCTATCTGAGAACTTTGATTCTCAGGATAGACAATGAAACACATTCTAGTTAGTTAGTAAATACTTTTTGACTGACTGGCTGTGAAGGGGATACTACGCCCTAGTGATTTCCAGAGCTGACTTCACAGGCTTTGATACCATCTCTATTCCCTGCTTTGGACACCTGCATCAGTGTACTATGATGAAATCTAAATTACAGACAAGACAACATCAATAGTCTAATTGACAATAACTAATGGATTTGTTAAAATAGAAAAATATCCAGTCTGCCTTCTCAGTCTTTTTAAAGAGTGAAGGAACACCCCTTCTCTCTATCAAAAATCAGATTTACTCCAAGAAAACTCTAAAAATACAAGTCTTAGGAAATGTCTCTAAACTGAAGTATGAAGATGATTTCAGAAATAAGTTTAAGCCTCATATTTCCTTTATTTTCAACTTACTTGATAAGATTTATCTTCTGGGTTCAGATATGTTTCTTCTACCTTCCTACTCAAGTCAGACACATACACGATTGTCTAAGTTATTTTTAATCCCCAGAGTACACTTTTTCTAATTTCCTTTTATCCAAATAAATATAACATTGAGGAACAGACCATATTTCACATGATTTAATTCTGTACAAAAGTGAACAGTATAAGAAATAAATTAAAGATACATTTATAGAAGGCTACAAGATTGGTTGAGAGCAAGATGGCGGCCGAGTAACAGCTTCCTTGCATCTGGGCACTGTGAGTCTGGGGAGATAGGACTCCAGGCATCTCTGGCTGGTGGGATTTGCCTATCATCAGCCCTGTGAGGATACAGGGAGTCAGCGAGAGACTTCTGGACCCCAAGAGGAGGACTATGGCAAGTGGTCGCATGTGTTCAATCGGTCTAAACCCACCCACAACTGTAAGTTCAGTAGCAGCGAGACTGCAAACCGGAAAGGCCTTACCTGTGAACTGTTTTGGTGTCTTTGGACTTGGCACTCAGTTGAACTGCCTTGGGGAGAGCCTGAGTGGGAGTGTGGAGAACTTTGGCCGTTGTCTAGGGCCCCAGTCTGAGCCGCTGAGCCAGATGGAGCTAATAGTGTTTGGCTGTGGGCCACAGGGAGCCATTGTGAGTGATCTGCCCCGGCAAGCTCCACCCTCAGGGTCGCAGAGCTAGAATCTGGGTGGGAGCTGGTAACCTAGCAACTGAGTAGCCTAAGGGTGGGGTCTGAGCCGCCTTGCAGCCCTAACCCTCAGGGGCAGAGTGAGACCGGGTTTGGCACACTGGGTAAGTGGATAGCCACTTCAGCAGTGATTCCAGCAACAAGCACTTTCCTGGGAAAGCTTCTGCTCAGCAAGTTTAGAAGTTCAAAGTGCCTTTTAAGTGGGCTGAAGAGAGATTTAGAGTGTCTACCTGCTGGGGTTTGAGAAATTGGCAGCCTCCAGTTGTATCAGAACTGTGATTAACATCTCATACCCCAGAAGACCACATGTTGCCCAGACAATATTGAACAACATATACATACTGCTTTGTTTTTGGTTGTGTGTTTTTTTTTTTTTTGGTTTGGTTGTTTTGTTTATTTTGATGTTATTTTGATTTTCAACCTTTTCCATACAGATCTTTTTTCTTTCTCAATTTTTCTAGTTTAATTATAATTTCCCATTGCTGCCTTTTTCAATAACTAGAACTTCATTTTTGCTAGTGTTTCTACCGCTATTATTTGGTTTTTCACCCAATTTTATCCCGTAAAGTTTTCTGTTTGCTTGTTTTGGTTTGATTTATAGCATTTTTGTCTTTCCTTTTTACTTGGTGGAGGTGGGGTACTGTGTCTGATCAGGTTGGCAAAGAGCTGCTGACCTCAAGGGAACCACCCAACTGGGCACCCCCGGAAGGTGGGTTTTTTAAAACATTGTGTCAAAGTACCCTACTGTACACCTATATTGCTCTGTCTCCCTCTTTCTGTGCCTCTCTTCTTTTTGTCAATATTCCTTTTACCCACCCCCCTTTCTCTCTCTATATATTTTTCTTATCACTCGGTCCTCCTTTCTTTCACCCCTTTCTTGCTCTTCAACCTTCTCATCCTTCTGGTCCTGTACCAAAAGGACTCATTGAACCTTTAGTCCACAGGCACAAGAACTGAAAGAGCAAGAGGAAGTGAAAGGAAAATTAGGGCAAGGAAACAGATAAAAGAAATCACTCATGAGGAAGAATCAGCAGAAAACTTGAGGCAACATAAAGAACCAGTCCAGAACAACCCCGCCAAGGGACCATGAGGTAGCTACTGCAGAGGATTCCACCTATGAAGAAATGTTAGGAATGACAGAAAGGGAATTTAGAATACATATATTAAAAACAATGAAAGAAATGATGGAAACAACGAAGGAAACTGCTAATAAAGTGGAAAATAACCAAAAGGAAATCCAAAAACAGAATCAAATCAGAGATGAACGATATGAAGAATATAAAAAGGAAATAGCAGAGCTGAGGGAACTGAAACAGTCAATTAGGGAACTTAAAGATGCAATGGAAAGTATCAGCAACAGGTTAGACCATGCAGAAGAAAGAATTTCAGAGGTAGAAGACAAAGTTCTTGAGATAACTCAGATAGTAAAAGAGTCCAAAAAGAAGAGAGAGAAAGCAGAACGTTCACTGTCAGAATTATAGGACTTTATTTAGCGTTCCAACATACGAGTTCTAGGAATCCCAGAAGGGGAAGAAGAATGCCCCAGAGGAATGGAAGCCATACTAGAGAATATTATAAAAGAAAATTTCCCAACTATCACCAAAGATTCTGACACACTGCTTTCAGAGGGCTATCGGACCCCAGGTCGCCTCAACTCTAACCGAGCTTCTCCAAGACACATTGTGATGAACGTGTCCTAAGTCAAGACAAAAGAAAAGATTCTGCAAGCTGCCAGGAGTAAGCGCCAGTTGACCTACAGGGGCAAATCCATCAGAGTGACCGCAGACTTCTCTAATGAAACTTTCTAAGCAAGAAGACAATGGTCATCTACCTTTAATCTACTTAAACAGAACAATTTCCAGCCCAGAATTCTGTACCCTGCTAAGCTAAGCTTCAAAATTGACGGAGAAATCAAATCATTTACGGATATACAAACATTGAGGAAATTTGCCACAATAAGACCAGCTCTACAGGAAATACTTCAACCTGTTCTGCACACTGACCACCACAATGGATCAGTAGAAAAGTAAGACCTCAGAAATTAAAGGACAGAACCTAACCTCCACACTCATGCAAAAGATAAAACTAAGCAATGGACTCTCACAAAATAAGATGAATAGAATACTACCGCACTTATCAATTATCTCAATAAATGTTAATGGCTTGAATTCCCCACTGAAGAGACATAGATTGGCTGACTGGATTAAAAAACATAAGCCATCCATTTGCTGTCTGCAAGAAACACACCTGGCTTCAAAAGACAAATTAAAGCTCCGAGTCAAGGGTTGGAAGACAATTTTTCAGGCAAATGGAATTCAGAAGAAAAGAGGAGTTGCAATCTTATTTTCAGATACATGTGGATTTAAAGCAACTAAAGTCAAAAAAGACAAAGATGGTCACTTTATATTGGTCAAGGGAAAAATACAACAAGAAGACGTTTCAATTCTAAATATTTATGCACCCAATTTAAATGCTCCCAGATTCTTGAAACAGACCTTACTCAGTCTGAGCAATATGATATCTGATAATACCATCATAACAGGGGACATTAACACTCCTCTTACAGAGCTGGACAGATCCTCTAAACAGAAATTAAACAAAGATATAAGAGATTTAAATGAGACCCTAGAACAACTGTGCTTGATAGAGGCATATAGAACACTCCATCCCAAAGATAAAGAATATACATTCTTCTCATCACCCCATGGAACATTCTCCAAAATTGATCATATCCTGGGACACAAAACAAATATCAACAGAATCAAAAGAATTGAAATTTTACCTTGTATCTTCTCAGACCATAAGGCACTAAAGGTGGAACTCAACTCTAACAAAAATGCTCGACCCCACCCAAAGGCATGGAAACTAAACAATCTTCTGTTGAATAACAGATGGGTGAAGGAAGAAATAAAACAGGAAATCATTAACTTCCTTGAGCATAACAACAATGAAGACACAAGCTACCCAAACTTTTGGGATACTGTAAAAGCAATTTTGAGAGGAAAATTCATCGCTTTAGATGCCTACATTCGAAAAACAGAAAGAGCGCATCAACAATCTGACAAGCCATCTTATGGAATTGGAAAAAGAAGAACAATCTAAGCCTAAACTCAGTAGAAGAAAAGAAATCTCCAAAATCAAATCAGAGATCAATGAAATTGAAAACAAAAGAATCATTCAGAAAATTAATGAAACAAGGAGTTGGTTTTTTTGAAAAAATAAATAAAATAGATAAACCATTGGCCAGACTAACTAGAAATAGAAAAGTAAAATCTCTAGTAACCTCAATCAGAAATGATAAAGGGGAAATAACAACTGATCCCACAGAGATACAAGAGATCATCTCTGAATACTACCAGAAACTCTATGCCCAGAAATTTGACAATGTGAAGGAAATGGATCAATATTTGGAATCACACCCTCTCCCTAGACTTAGCCAGGAAGAAATAGACCTCCTGAACAGACCAATTTCAAGCACTGAGATCAAAGAAACAATAAAAAAGCTTCCAACCAAAAAATGCCCTGGTCCTGATGGCTTCACACCAGAATTCTATCAAACCTTCAAGGAAGAGCTTATTCCTGTACTGCAGAAATTATTCCAAAAAACTGAGGAAGAAGGAATCTTCCCCAACACATTCTATGAAGCAAACATCACCCTGATACCAAAACCAGGAAAAGACCCAAACAAAAAGGAGAATTTCAGACCAATCTCACTCATGAATATAGATGCAAAAATTCTCAACAAAATCCTAGCCAATAGCTTACAGCTTATCATCAAAAAAGTCATTCATCATGATCAAGTAGGCTTCATCCCAGGGATGCAAGGCTGGTTTAACATATGCAAGTCCATAAACGTTATCTACCGTATTAACAGAGGCAAAAATAAAGATCACACGATCCTTTCAATAGATGCAGAAAAAGCATTTGATAAAATCCAGCATCCTTTTCTAATTAGAACACTGAAGAGTATAGGCATAGGTGGCACATTTCTAAAACTGATTGAAGCTATCTATGACAAACCCACAGCTAACATTTTACTGAATGGAGTAAAACTCAAAGCTTTTCCTCTTAGAACTGGAACCAGACAAGGTTGTCCTCTGTCACCATTACTATTCAACATAGTGCTGGAAGTTCCAGCCAATACAATTAGGCAAGACAAGGAAATAAAGGGAATCCAAATGGGAGCAGAGGAGGTCAAACTCTCCCTCTTTGCTGATGACATGATCTTATACTTAGAGAATCCCAAAGACTCAACCACAAGACTCCTAGAAGTCATCAAAAAATACAGTAATGTTTCAGGATATAAAAATCAATGTCCACAAGTCAGTAGCCTTTGTATACACCAATAACAGTCAAGATGAGAAGCTAATTAAGGACACAACTCCCTTCACCATAGTTTCAAAGAAAATGAAATACCTAGGAATATGCCTAACGAAGGAGGTGAAGGACCTCTATAAAGAAAACTATGAAATCCTCAGAAAGGAAATAGCAGAGGATATTAACAAATGGAAGAACATACCATGCTCATGGATGGGAAGAATAACATTGTTAAAATGTCTATACTTCCCAAAGCAATCTATCTATTCAATGCCATTCCTATCAAAATACCAGCATCGTACTTTCAAGATTTGGAAAAAATGATTCTGAGTTTTGTACGGAACTGGAAAACACCCCGTATAGTTAAGGCAGTTCTTAGTAATAAAAATAAAGCTAGGGGCATCAGCATACCAGATTTTAGTCTGTACTACAAAGCCATAGTGGTCAAGACAGCATGGTACTGGCACAAAAACAGACATAGACACTTGGAATCGAATTGAAAACAAAGAAATGAAACTAACATCTTACAATCACCTAATCTTTGATAAACCAAACAAGAACATACACTGGGGGAAAGACTCCCTATTCAATAAATGGTGTTGGGAGAACTGGATGTTTACATGTAAAAGACTGAAACTGGACCCACACCTTTCCCCACTCACAAAAATTGATTCAAGATGGATAAAGGACTTAAACTTAAGGCATGAAACAATAAAAATCCTCCAAGAAAGCATAGGAAAAACACTGGAAGATATTGGCCTGGGGAAAGACTTCATGAAGAAGACTGCCATGGCAATTGCAACAACAACAAAAATAAACAAATGGGACTTCATTAAACTGAAAAGCTTCTGTACAGCTAAGGACACAATAACCAAAGCAAAGAGACAACCTACACAATGGGAAAGGATATTTGCATATTTTGAATCAGACAAAAGCTTGATAACTAGGATCTATAGAGAACTCAAATTAATCCACATGAAAAAAGTCAACAATCCCATATATCAATGGGCAAGAGACATGAATAGAACCTTCTCTAAAGACGACAGACGAATAGCTAACAAACACATGAAAAAATGTTCATCATCTCTATATATTAGAGAAATGGAAATCAAAACAACCCTGAGATATCATCTAACCCCAGTGAGAATGGCCCATATCACAAAATCTCAAAACTGCAGATGCTGGCGTGGATGTGGAGAGAAGGGAACACTTTTACACTGCTGGTGGGACTGCAAACTAGTACAACCTTTCTGGAAGGAAGTATGGAGAAACCTCAAAGCACTCAAGCTAGACCTCCCATTTGATCCTGCAATCCCATTACTGGGCATCTACCCAGAAGGAAGAATACCTTTTATCATAAAGACACTTGTACTAGACTGTTTATTGCAGCACAATTTACAATTGCCAAAATGTGGAAACAGCCTAAATGCCCACCAACCCAGGAATGGATTAACAAGCTGTGGTACATGTATACCATGGAATACTATTCAGCTATTAAAAAAATGGAGACTTTACATCCTTCGTATTAACCTGGATGGAAGTGGAAGACATTATTCTTAGTAAAGCATCACAAGAATGGAGAAGCATGTATCCTATGTACTCAATTTTGATATGAGGACAATTAATGACAATTAAGGTTATAGGGGGGGGAAACAGAAAGAGAGACGGAGGGAGGGGTGTGGGGCCTTGGTGTGTGTCACACTTTATGGGGGCAAGACATAATTGCAAGAGGGACTTTACCTAACAATTGCAATCAGTGTAACTTGGCTTATTGCTTATTGTACCCTCAATGAATCCCCAACAATAAAAAAAAAAAAGAAGGCTACAAGATTAAACTTTTCCTATAAACCTGAAGTCTACTTCTCCAGACAAATGTAAGTCTGTGATCTGATCATTTTATTTTTAGAGGCATGAGGTCACTAGAAATGGTCATAAAAAGAAAGAACCATGGTATTTCTGGTGATCACTATAAACTGTATGTTAAGGCTCAAACTATATACTTTTATTTAGTCACAAAAATCCTGCCAGTAATTAGCAGACAATATGAAAGTGGGAACATGAAGCAGGAGAAAAAGCATGTTCTGAAGTCCGATACAGTTTTAAATTCAATCGCCTATTTTATCTTGATCAAATTATTTCCATTTTCTGGACTTTAACTTTTTTCTTATGTAAAATGAAGATAATCCCCATCTAATGGTGTTGCTGTGACATCATATGCATAATATATATTCATATGTAAAAGTCACACTTGGAATCAGGTACACGTCACACAATGTTTGGCACACCATATTAGCTATTACTTAAACTAGTAGCTAAGGCTGGGTGTGGTGGCTCATGCCTGTAATCCTAACATTCTGGAAAGCCAAGGTGGGTGGATTGCTTGAGCTCAGGAGTTTGAGACCAGCATGAGCAAGAGTGAGACCCTGTCTCTGCTAAAAACAGAAAAACTAGCCCAGTGTAGTGGTGGGTGCCTGTAGTCGCAGCTACTCAGGAGTCTGAGGCAGGAGGATCACTAAAGGCCAATAGTTTGAGGTTGCTGTGAGCTGTGATGCTACAGCACTCAACCCAGGGTGACAGAGTAAAAAATAAATAGATACTGGTTATTTTAAAACTCTCTACAGGTTAATTTAAATTTTCCAATGCAAGGTAAGACATCTTCAAAAAAATGTAGTTTTCTCCAGGTACACAGCAGTTACCCATTCCTATGCACAATTGGGTAAAGGTCTTAAAAATGTTCCTATACTTTACTCAACAAGGGCACTGTACAGAATCCATAGTAATGAAATAATCAGATGTGGAAAAAAATTTATGTTCAAAAATGTTCATCATAGTCTTATTTATTATGATGAATATGATAAAGTATACGTTTCTAGCAAAAATTAGAAAAATAAATCATGAAACAACTATACAAATTATAGTATTAAAAATCTTCATTTGAAAGTATTTTTAGTGACATTGTTGGAGGTGCTCTTATGTTGTTGAGTAAGAAAAACAGACTTAGACCCATATAGTTCATATGTGATTCTAAGACAGTAGGATTAATATGTTATTAATGTAATATTCTCAAAGGAAAAAGTGCTGGAATGATCCATAATAAAAAATCAAGCAGTTTATCTCTAGAAGAAAGGATTACATACAGGTAAGGTTTTATTTTCTTCCTGGTATTATTGTCTTTCTTCACAATTAAAACTGTATTATTCTTTAATACAAATAAACATTCAAATCAATCTCATCTTTAATAATAACTATCTCACTGTTTGGATAAACTAACAATCATTTCCTAAGAATAACTCTCAAATATGCCCAAACTGACCAAACAAGCTGAGAGTCAACACAGTCCTCACTGTCTTCTTTGCCTCAGCATCACCATGCTGTGCACATCCAACACATACGTTTGTTCCATTACATTCATGCCATGACAGGATGAGCAGGGTACAGAGTTTGGTTCTAAGTCCAGCACTCAACAGTGGTGTGTTTCAGATACTTTGCCTCGCTAAAGCATGCTGCTACCGGGTCAAGGATATCCTTATTTCTGGGTAAAGAATTATACTTATTCTATTCAATTATGTTTCTTGAAAATCACAAGTGGCAAACCTTATAATGAGATAAAAACAAAATGTATGTATTAACATGTGAAGTGCAGAGTATAGTCCTGAAAAGAAAACTGGATGCCTCAGTATCGTTATGACTTCATCTTTAAGGGTCTTTTCAATTCTGAGTTACGAAGCATCTGCTGAATACAAATCTAAACATATTCCCATGTTTGCCTGCACTGGTCTTTCCTGACCAACCCTAAATCTTTACCTTAAAATCTTATCTGTCCCAGTGTGACTCTAACATAGAAATTTTCAACTTTAGCATGAGTCACAATCACAGGCTTGTTAAAACAGACTGCTGTACCCCGCCTCCACAGTTTCTGATTCAGTAGATTTGGGGTGGGACCCCATAATCTGCATTTTAGTAAGTTCCCAGGTAATGCTAATGGTGTTGGTCCTACAACCAATTTTGAGCCACTACTACTCTAGAAAGCCACACAAGACCACTGACTTCTATATAGGGAGTTTGACTTAAGTACAATTGTCCCTCAGTATCACTGCTTCCAGGATCCCTATGCATGACACAATCTGTCCAGACTCAAGCAAGGCCCCCACTGGCCCTGCTGTGCTTATACATATGTTGGTCCCACACCCATGTGGGTTTCACATCCTGTGAATTTGAATACTGTATTTTAATCTGGTTGTGGGTGTAGAAACTGTCAATATGGGGGCCTGTCCATATTTATTGAAAAATGTCTATGTATAAGTGGAACTGTGCAGTTCAAACCTGTGTTGTGCAGGATCAGTGGTACCTAGAATGTACCTGAAATTCACCCTTTGCAGCTGCCAAAACATCTGCTCAAGCCTTATGACTCAAGGTAATGATAGGAAGCCTCCTGTGGAGCCTCTGGCGTCATAGGCCCTGGTGGGAGCACCGCAGCTAACTGTCTCAGCACATCTGGCCGATCTCCGCAATCCTTAGAGCTACGGCATTTCAGTGCATTAACTCATTGACATGAAGGGCTTGACTTTCTAGCCTTCTAATTAACAATAAATATCTTACTCCATGCAAGAGAAGAAAACGCAAAAATTACACTTTAAGCCTCTAAGGCCCACAGCAGAGAAAATTACAATTTGAAGAACATTTTTCTTCACTTTCCTGACTTAACAAAGTCTCCTAAGCATCTCATCTGTAGTGTCAACAAGTCATGTCACCAAGTGATATATACCGTTTTTAGAAACATCCAATCCACCATCACACATTTTCCTCATTTTTCCTCATTTTCACAGTTTGGAGTGGCAGGTGGCCTGCAGACTACGAAGTCTAAAGACATGGAATCAAGTCCCAGTTTTGTCACTTTCAAACCAAATAATCTTGATAATCACTGAAACTAATAAAATACATTTGGTCTTGTATTTATAGGTATAACAATATTTATGTTAGAGCATTTTAAGGTAATAACGTATGTGACGGTACTTGATATATTAGACTTCGTATAAATGATATTTATCATTTTTTCTTTTTAAAATTCAGATTAATACGAGGGTACAAACAATTAGGTTACAATGTTTGGATTTGTTAGATAGAGTCCCAATTGTAGTTATGTCCCATACAGGAGGTGTGCCATATACGCTTATATTGTGCCCATTAAGTGGGAGCATAACAATCCCCCTTCTTCATGCCCTCTCCCCCCAACTTGAATTAAGTTTTTCTCTTATGTAGGTGTGTATTAGTTTATCTACTGGCTTCATATTAGAATTGAGGACATTGGATACTTGCTTTTCCATTCTTGTCATATTCTTTAGTAAGAAGAATGTGTTTCAACTCAATCCAGGTTAATATAAAAGATGTAAAGTCTCCATCTTTTTTAATGGTATACATATATCACAGTTTATTGATCCCTTCCTGAGTTGATGGGCATTTAGGTTATTTTCACATTTTAGTGATTGTAAATTGAGCTGTGATAAACAATCTAGTGCAAATATCCTTACAAGAAAATGATTTTTTTTCTTCGGAGTAGATGCCTAGTAATGGGATTGCAAGATCAAATTGAAGATCTATTTTGAGTTCTTTGAAGATTCTCCATACTTCTTTCCAAAGAGGCTCCTATGATATTTTTTATTCTTAAAAGAACTTGAATATAAAAATCCAATTATAAAAATTGGTCTCTTGTGGAAAAATTTCAAAACAGTATCTTTCCTGTAACAAATCATTTAAAATTATAATTTAACTATAACAAAGTTATTTCAACAAAAAAAGGAAGCTTGTTTTAAACTGGAAATTGAGAAATCTTTGGTGCATCATTTTAAATCAGGAAATATATGAATTCCCATATACACAGGTAACAAAGCCAACTTCAATTCTATAATGTCAATAATCATAAACCTCAACTGTGGGAATCACCTTAAAAAAAATGGAAACTTAGGAACAAAAAGATGATGTGGCAATTCCCAACATAAGCAGGTATCCGATTAGTGACTCTCATTTTTTTTTTTTTTTTATTGTTGGAGATTCATTGAGGGTACATGATACCAGGTTACACTGATTGCATTTTTTAGGTAAAGTCCCTCCTACCATTGTGTCTTGCCCCCAAAAGGTGTAGTAACTTTCATTTTTATTTAAGCTAAGGACAGGTTGAAGAACTGTACCAACGAAAACAGTTACGTTTATTTTGTTTTGTAATTCTAGTTGCATTGTAACTAGAGTTTTGTAATTTTAGTTGAGATGAAAATGTAGACAAGTTTTATAAAAAAATCACTTTATCTAGATACATCTAATAGCATTTAATTCTTCATGTGAATAATCTAATCTGCAAATGATCAGATCATTAAAAAAAAACACAAAGGCAGAAAGGTATGGTATAGTTTAAAAGGTATCAAAAGGAATTCTGATAGTGGTTACCATGATACAGGTTGCCTTGATAAAAGTCAAATAAAACATATTTTAAAGGTTGAATGTTTGATTTCACAAGGTTGTAGAAGCAAAAGTAAAAACTGAGATGATACAAGATATGAAAAACAGATCTCAGTGTCTGAATAATGCAACAGACCAGAAATAATGCAACAGACATTCTACTTTTATGTTCTGTACTACTAACATGCAGAAATGGTATCCCCCCATCCCCTCACAAGATGTGGCAGCAGAGCAGGGAGAGAAAAATACCAAATGGACTAAAATTTTTTTCTAAAATCTACAAAATATCCTAAATTGAACTTTCCATTGAAAATATATGAAGAAATTCAGAACAAAAGGATTCACATTGACTGGCAATAAAAGGAGTTTGGGAAGACAATAACCACATGAGAGTGAACATAAAAGAGTCAGTAAAGAAAGACCAAGAAATACTGTCCTCCGAAATCATAGAGCCTAACGTAATTATTACCACAGAGAGGCAAAAACGAAGCTTAGTCTAGCTTCAAACATGCTAAACCTCAGTTAAACTAGATAAATGGGCAAGACTGGTTAAAGGACAATGCTTTGAATTTTAAGTAATAAGAACATTGTTAGATTTAAACTATATTTTATAGAGGAAACAGAATGGTACAGTTTATTTTCACAAAAAAAGAAATTAGGGGAACAAGGAAAGCAAAAATCTCAGAATGTCACATAGCAACCAGAGCAAACCACAGCAGGGTGTGTCACATGCTAAAATCCAAACCATACACCAAGGTGAGATCTAACTGCCTGCCTGTGAGAAATACTACATGATTTTTGGCCCTCAGAAAGAAAGACTGTGCCCCCCCAAAAGAAAAACTTTCTCCGAGACTCAGTCAATAACTACCCGAAGGCTACAGTCCTGGTGAGGATTACCCCAGACAAGGGCACGGAAGCTCCTGGGGTAATCTTCTAACTTGCTTCTGTCACCATCCTCCAGGCTGGTGAGAACAGAAGACAGACCTGGCCCTGGTCCCTCTGACCTGTCTTCTTCAGAGTTGCCTGGCTCTGGTGTCAGACATCATGGCACCCCCCCCCCCCCCATCCCCTCACAAGATGTGGCAGCAGAGCAGGGCAGACTACTGGGCAGCCACTACACTCATGACAAACCTCTTACCACATGCTGACCTCCTGCCTTACCAGAGGCTTCCTGTGCATGCCCCAGCCTAACTGAAGGCCAAGTGTGTGGATACAGAGAGCTCATATGCTACTACTAACATGCAATGTAAACTTTAACTATGGTCACCTGCGGCACCCTCTTGCACTTCTGAATCTCCCTGGATGCCTATGGTACCCAGGGCTGTGCTAAGCCCTCAGGGCACAATCAGGACAAGCACCAAGTGGACTCTGATCTCAAAAGCACACTGTGCAGAAGTTTCCACTCATAATTTAGACAACTTATTTTAAATAGAACCTCAAGACATTTTTATACTTTTAGATATCCCAAAAGTCACTCCTAAAGTTGCCATACACAGGGAAAAATGAGGTAGCTAAACATACTTTTATTTTTAAAACATTCATTACGAAAATTTTACAAAATATTTACAAAATACCCTCTATATACTGGCCACCCTGTATTTGCCTTAAACTTATTACTTGAATAATTAAGTGAATGATTTTTTACTTAATAAACCAAGAATGTCTGGTTTGTTAAAATAAAGGCAAACATAGAAGGATTTGCTTTCATCAATGATGAAGTCATTCTTCTCTGTCACACTTCTCTTTCTGGACTGTACTTGGTGGTCTTCCTGGGACAGGAAGTGGCAAAGCTCCAGTTCCCTCAGTGATGCTGGGCCAACCTTGTGGGAGAGCTCAGGCAGGAAAAAATTTGTATCTCAGTATTTCATTTCTGTCTTAAAAACATTTCTCATTTGCAAAGCACACCGTCAAAAAAAACAAAACAGTAGAGGACCAAGTTGTATAAATATTTATGCCTCCTTTCACTAGTTTATTATTGATACTACCTACCAATGGAATTATTGGCTTCCTAACATTTATAGTTAGATACATATGAAGGTTAAGGTTGTAAACTATCACTCTGCTGAGCGATAAATACATGAGTCACTATGAAAGTTTTGAGACAGGCTGTGTTATGGTCCATTAATTCACTCTAAAGTAACATCATGGACAACATCCCTTCTGATTCACCTGTGCAAGTTTCAATTTGCTCAGCTCCTCGGTGTTGCTGGGAGGGCTTCATATGTTTCTGTCTGAGTGGATTTTACATTTCTTGAGTTTTGTATATCTCAGACTTTTGTAATGACCCACAAACAATCGTAAGTATTGTATGTTATCATTATTAAAATAAACACAGGGTGACAGAGTAAGATTCTGTCCCAAAAAATAGATTATTAATATTAGATTCTAAATAGTCTGTAGCACCCTCTCAGGAAAATAAAATACCATCCAAATATTTTATATTGTTTGAAACTTCATTATACTATTCCAGTTAAATTCTCCTCTAGTACATTTCCTGAGTTTTCAGTTATGCAAGAGATTACTCCGTATACCAACTGAGATAAAAAACACCAGGATCAACCTGATGAAAAATTTAACCTATTAGGAGAGGGAAAGATAATGATAATGTTATTATATTTATTATATTGCAATAGTTTCCCTTTATCTATGACTTTATTTTCTGTGGTTTCATTTACCTATGGAAAACCAAAGAGATGAGGACAGTACAATAAGAGATTCTGACCCAGAGAGAACATTCACACAACTTGTATTACAATTACATTGTTATAATGGTTCTATTTCATTATTAGTCATTGGTGCTAATCTCTTACTGTGCCTAATTTATAAACCTTATCATATCTGTATAGGAAAAACATAGTTTATATGGGGTTAGGTATTACCCAAGGTTTCAGGGATCCAGGGGGAGTCCTGGAACTATCTGCCATGGATAAGGGAGATCTATTGCAATGTTTAATAATTATAATTATTATAATGTTTGTATTTTATACATTAAATATGAATTTTATGAATTACTTTCCCTTAAATTATCTCATTTGATCGTGTGACTACCATGGGAGGGAAGTAGGATATATAAGATTATGTCTATTTTTAATTTTATTTCATTTTATTATTCTTTTATTTATTTTATTTTTAATTCCCCCCCAGCTTTGAGGTATATTCACAAGTAAACATTCTTATATACTTGAGGGGTATGATGTGGTGTTCTGACATGCGTACATACCATGAAATGATGCCACAGCATTAACAAACCCATCTCCTCACATAGCCTTTTCCTATGTGGTTAGAACACTTAAGATCTAGTCTTTAAGCAAGATTCCAGCATACAATCATAATTATTAATTAAAGGCAACACGCTGCACATTACTTCTCAGAACTCACTCATCTCACAACCGAAAGTCTGTGTCCCTGGACCAGCCTCTTGCTGTTTCCCCACCACGGTCCACTCTTCTCTACTTCTCTGAGCTAAACATTTTAGTTTCCACTTACAAGTGAATCGTGCAGTTTTTTTCTTTCATGCCTCACTTACTTCACTTAGGATAATGTCCCCCAGGTTCATGCATGCTGTTGCAAATGGCAGGATTTCTTTTCTTTTTTAAGGTGAATAATATTCCATTGTGTGTATGTACCACACTTTTTTCATCCATTCATCTGTTAACAGACTTTTAGGATATTTCCATATCTTAGCTACTGTGAAAAGATAGCAATGAATACAGGAACACAGATAACTACTCTTTGAGTTTGATTTATTTTCTTTGGATATATACCCATGTTGCATGACCGGAGACACGAACGAACAGCAGCTAGCAGCTTTGCCGTGGGTGTAAACTCGCTCCTGTAATTATAAAGTCAAGAAACAGACTACACGAGATGGGATGGCGTGTAGCAAAAAGCTTTATTCAGGGTTTTGATTTTATACTTTTTTAGTTACATACACACTTTATCATCTGTTAGTTTCATCATTATTTTACCTATCTGAAATTAACTTGAAAGGAAATATTTTGTTATCATATCAATACAATCACTTTTGTAGTAAACCTCTTCTTCTAAACACTGACTAATTTCTGAGCAGGTATCTAAATAAAGATCACAAAGAAGAAAGTAGTCACAGGGGAACAGAGTTAAGGGAAGAATATCTTCAAGTGTTCACTCAGTTTACTCAGTATGAAGTAATGACTGTGTCTTTTCCTCAGGGCAGAGCACCTATAGACCTCTGACAATATGTTGTTAACATATGTCAATCCTCTGGCCCGTATCTCTGAGGAAGGGCAGCATGCCCTTTGATCTCAGGCTTCATGGGGTGTATAGCTTCAGAGAAATGGCTTATGGAATGTATAACTCCAGGGAAGCCAACTCTTGAATTGAGGTGGTATGACTGTAAAAAACCATAATCTTAATTATTACTCTTGCTGGCCACTTGAGAATCTTTGGAAAAATGCATATTCAGATTCTCTGCCCATTTTAAAAAATAGGTTGTCTTTTTATTATTCAGTTACAAGAATTCTTTATGCATTCTACATACAAATCCCTTATCTGACATATCATTTGCAAAAAATCCCTACCATTCTGTG
The DNA here is from genome assembly GCF_027406575.1 of Nycticebus coucang. Lineage (NCBI taxonomy): Eukaryota > Metazoa > Chordata > Mammalia > Primates > Lorisidae > Nycticebus > Nycticebus coucang. The sequence goes on along the minus strand of NC_069792.1, from coordinate 266,477 downwards.
GGCTAACTTCCCACTTTCTTGATAGCCTCTCTTGAATCACAGAAGTTGCTGGCTTTGATGATGAGATTGTTTTTCTTCTGTTACTAGTGCTTTTATTGTTGTACCTGAGAATTCATCAGCAAATCCAAGGTTGTTAAGATTTACAACTGTATTTTCTTTTAAAATTTTTATTCTTTGCTCTTAAATTTAGGTCTTAGATTCATTTTGAGTTTTACTTTTGTATATGATTTAAGGAAAGAATCCAACTTCATTATTCTGTGTGTGGATATTTGGTAGTCCCAACACCATTTTTGGAAAAAGTTATTTTTTTCTCCATTGAATGATCTTGGTATCCTAGTCAAAAATCCACTGATGATAGATAGATGGGTTTTTTAAAAACATATTCCACTGGTTGATGTGCCTATCCTTACGGCAGGATCACACTGTCTTGATTACTGTAGCTTTGTATTAACAGTAAGTTTTTAAATTGGGAAGTGTGAGTCCTACACCTTTGTTCTTTTTCAAGATTGCTTTGACTGTACTGGGTGCTTTGAGTTTACATATGAATTCCAGGATCAGCTTGTCAGTTTCCACAAAGAAGCCACCTGAGATTCTGATAGGAATCATGTTGCATTTGTAGATCGAATTAGCAAGTACTGCCTTCTTAATATTAATTTCTTTCAACAGTTTTATAGTTTTCAGAGTGTAACTACTGCATTTGTCTTATTAAATTTATTTCTACGACAGTCCAGCTTCTGAGGAGGCTGAGGCAGGACTGCTTGAGCCCAAGAGTTTGAGGTTGCAGTGAGCTACAATGATGCCACTGCATTCTAGCCTTGTTTTGTTTTGACCCTGTCTCAAAACAAAACACAATTTATTTTTAAGTATTTTTTGATACTATCAGTTTTTTAAATTTCATTTTCAGATTGTTCATTGCAAGTGTACAGAAATACAACTGATTTTTATACATTGACCTCATACCTCAAACCTTGTTGAACTCAATTTATTACTTCTAATAGGTTTTCCGTGAATTCCTTCTGAGGTTCTATATTTGATTTCATGTCATCTTTGAACAGAGATAGTTTTACTTCTTCTTTTCCAATGTGGATGCCATTTAAAAATTTCTTTTCTTATCTAATTTTCCTGGGTAGAAACTCCAGAACAACACTTAACAGAAGTGGGAGAATGGATTTTCTTTTCTTATTCCTAATTTTAATGAGAAAACATTCACACTTTTACCAATGTTAGCTGTAGGTTTTTTGTAGATGCCCTTTATTGGGTTGGGGATGGTTCCTTCTACTTCTAGTTTGCTGAGTGTTTTTATTATGAAAAGGTGTTTGATTTTGATCTGTTGAGATGATCATGCTACCATTATTCTCACACTGTATTTCTTAGAAATACACACTATTCCTAGTAGAAACTGATTAGTTAAAAGACACACAGATAAACATATGCAAATTGAAGAAGAGATTACTTTCAGTTAAAGGGACCAAGGAATGATTAGGATAAAAATTTTAAAGGTTTGAGAATTGTTATTTTTAGTAGTAATAGTATCTGCAATAGTAATAACAATAGATGTAGTTTTAAAATAAGCTTTATTGAAATAAAATTCATATGCATTTCGTACACTTAGAGTGTATATTCCAATGGTTTTAAGTATACTACATTATTAATTTTTAAACTTATAGTCAAACATATGTAATATCAAATTTGTCACTGTAGCCATTTTAAGTTTACAGTTCTGTGGCACTAATTATATTCACAATGTTGTGCAACCATCACTACTATTTCCAAACGTTTCCTTCACCACCAAAAGAAACTCTGTACTCATTAAGCACTAAGTCCCCATTCCTCTCACCCCAGTCTCCACTAACCTCTCATCTACTCTCTCCCTCTATGAATCTGCTCATTCACATATCTTATACAAGTGAAATTACACCCTCATTAGTCTGTTTCTGACTTTTCTCTTGGCATAATGTTTCAAGGTTTATCCATTTTGTAGTACGTATCAGAACTTAATTCCTAATTGGTTGAATGATATTCCATAGTGTGTACGCACCATATCTGGTTGACCCATTCTTCTGTTGATAGATACTGGGGTTGTTTCTACCTTTTGACTATTATGAGTAAGGCTGTTATAAAAATTGGGATACAAGTATCTGACTGACTCCCTGCTTTCAATTCCTTTGAGTATATGTCTAGGAGTAGAGTTGCTGAATCTTATGTTAATTCTATGGTTAGTTTGTTGAGGAACTGCCAAAATGTTTTGCATAGCAAGTGGCTGCATCCTTTTACATTTCTACCATTAATGCATAAGGGTGCCAATTTCTCCATATCATCACTGACACTTGTTATTTTTCATTTTTTTCCACAATAGCCATCCTGAAGATTACAAAGTGGTATCTCACAGTGCTTTGATCTAAATTTCCTAACGCGTCATGATGTTGAACATATTTTCATATGTTTAGTGGCCATTTTTATTTTTTTGATTTAAAAGGGATGGCTGGTGCTCGCTTGGGCACAGCAGCAATCAGCCGTCTTTATTCATTTTCTTATATACCCAAAATCATCAGATAAAAATAATCCAAGAACAAGGAAGACAAAAGGTAAAGATTCCTTATAGCATTAATACAGCAAAGTACATACACACCTTTCTAAACCAAGAATATCCTGTTTGGAGATAAACAACAATGGAGATGAACCACAAAGGGCTGGGTCATCTGTTCTGTTTGCCTGCTTCCCTATATGACTAACTAAAAGTTATTGTGTAAATAGAGGTAGGGGATTAAGTGCAACGGTCCATTGCCCCAGGCAGATGATCTGTCTCCAGGTATGACTTGGCGAGCGCCCTCCGGCACACTCTTTCCTTTAAGCCGTGACTGCCTTCATTTTTTCAGCAAAACCACTTATGTGAGCCTGGGGAGAATATCCCCCAAAACTCACATCTAGCCCACGTACTGGAAATGTTCCTTCTCAGAGCCTCGTACCTCAAGGAGCACAAATGAGACTGATTCACCTTACAAGGGTACAGGGGACTGTGCCCCTTCATTTTCCCCTTTCTAATTAAGGACTATTTGCCTACACTGCTGTCATAGCCAAAAAGACAGCATCATTATGATCACTAGTTTTATCTGTTGGACTTTTTTGCAAATGATATAAAGTATAAAAATTATGAGGCAAAACAGGAACAGAGTATCCACGGAGATTCCAAACAAGGCATGAATCTTATCTAATGGGTTAAGTTGGGCAATCATCAGAGTTACGTCGCAATATCTTATCTCCATTGATTTGTTCTAACTTTTGTTCAAAGGTGCTGTATACTGAATGTTTTAATTCAATAATATCAGCAGTTAAATTTTCATGGTTTAGCAAATGTTTCCCGACTTTATACCAAGTTTCATTATAAAAAACAGGAGTAATACAGTAAGAAGAAACATTCCAATCACATTTCAATTTCATTTGTTTTTCTAAACTATATAATTGATCCCCTGACAAAACTAATGTTTGTTCTAAATCAGCTAGCTCATTATGAATTTCTGTGTCAATTTGTTTTTGAGTAACCCACAACCTTTCTGCATCTTTATGCCAATTAGATATGAATTTTTCAGTCTTAATAGATTCAGTAAGAGTTATTCCAGCGGTGGCTGTGGAAGCAGTGACGGCTATAATCCCAAGAACTGCTGTTATCAGTAGACCAAAAAACCGCTTGGTCCTCCTTGTCAGCTTCCAAGCCAGATTCGCGAGAACTGAAATCTCGGGGGATTCTTGCCAAGTCCTCATCATCTTTACTGGCAACCAGACCCTGGTCATGGCGTGCAGAAGAAAGATCCTGAACATTAAGAATGTTTCATATCATCTTAGGAGAAATATCTGTTGGAATTCTTTGTCCAGTTTTGAATTGGGTATTTTTTTTTTTTTTTTTTTTGAGACAGAGTCTCACCATGTCACCCTTGGTAGAGTGCCACGGTGTCACAGCTCACAGCAGCCTCAAACTCTTGGGCTTAAGTGATTCTCTTGCCTCAGCCTCCCAAGTAGCTGGGACTATAGGAGCCCGCCACAAGGCCTGGCTATTTTTTGGTTACAGTTGTCATTGTTGATTTTAGCTGGCCTAGGCCGGGTTTGAATCTGCCAGCCTCAGTGTATGTGCCCTACCCACTGAGCTATGGGTGCCACCAAGAATTGGATATTTTTTATTTCTGCTATTAAATTGTAGGATTTCTTTATATATTAATCTCTTAGCATATATATGATTAGCAAATATTTTCTTTCACCTTGTAGGCTTTTTTAACTTTCTTTTCTTTTCTTTTTTTTTTTGGAGACAGAGTTTTACTTTGCTGCCTTCAGTAGAGTGCCATGCAGTCATAGCTCACAGCAACCTCAAACTCTTGAGCTCAAGCAATTCTCTTGCCTCAGCCTACCAAGTAGCTGGGAATATATGCACCCACAACAACATCTGGCTATTTTTTAGAGAGACAGTGTCTCACTCTTGCTCAGGCTGGTCTCCAACCTGTGAAATCAAGCAATTCACCTGCCTCGGCCTCCCAGAGTGCAAGGATTACAGGTGTGAGCTGCTGCGCCTTGCCTTCTTTTTACTTTCTTGGTAAAGTCTTTAAATGTATGAAACTTTCAGTTTTGATGAAATCCAATTTATCTATCTCTTCTTTTGTTCTCTGTGCTTTTGGTATCACATCCAAGATTATCAGTGCCAATTCCCATATCATAGAGATTATTCTCAATGTTTGCTTCTAGAAGTTTCATAGTTTTAGTTCTTTTGCTTAGGTCTTAAATCCATTTTGAGTTCATTTTTTTGTATGGTGTAAGGCAGGGACCCATTATTTAGAAATATTGCCTATCCTTTAAAACTAGCTCAATCCTCATTTTGTCCAGGAAGTTACCCTCAAATGCAACCAGAAAAAATAAAGCCCCTCTGTCTCTATTATCCATACAGCATTCCCTGCCTTTTGTTGCAATTATTTATGCATTTGTGTGTTTAAAATCTTCTAAAGGGGGCGGCGCCTGTGGCTCAGTGAGTAGGGCGCCAGCCCCATATGCCGAGGGTGGTGGGTTCAAACCCAGCCCCGGCCAAACTGCAACAAAAAAATAGCCGGGCGTTGTGGCGGGCGCTTGTAGTCCCTACTCGGGAGGCTGAGGCAAGAGAATTGCGTAAGCCCAAGAGTTAGAGGTTGCTGTGAGCCATGTGACGCCATGGCACTCTACCTGAGCGTGGTACAGTGAGACTCTGTCTCTACAAAAAAAAAAAAAAAAAATCTTCTAAAGGGGGAACAATTTGTGTTTTCTATTTGTTTACCTGCTCCATATTTCTTACCCAGAGGATAGTTGCAAAAGGATCTAAACAAATAGGTCCAGAACCACAGATTAACTCTGCTTGAAATGTCACTTCCACAGTGTCACATCTACACTAAGATGTCCGTGGCTCAAAATAGAGCCCAATTTTTTTAATGTGATAGTGAGGCCACCAAATCTCTGCAAGTGGCTTGTATGGTCTCCAGGACTGAGACTTTAGTTTAATTTATATATTTCTCAGTACCTAAGGCTGTGTCCTGTACATAGGAGGTGCTCAATGACTGCCGGTTGACAAGAGCTCAAACTACAGTAAATGTGATTTAAGAGAGAGCTAAAAAGCAGAAGATAATTTAAAAATATTTAACTGTTTTTAGACAGAATTATGAAATCGTTTCCCAGGAGAGCTTCAAATATAAAAAAGATACTCATCGGGCGGCGCCTGTAGCTCAAGGAGTAGGACGCCGGTCCCATATGCTGGAGGTGGCGGGTTCAAACCCAGCCCCTGCCAAAAAAAAAAAAACCACAAAAAAAAAAAAAAAGATACTCATCTGTATCAGGTTGACTGAGTGTCACCCCTGGACTCTACAAGTCCTCTCTAGTCTTACAGTTCTATGATGATACACTTGAAACTGTGTAATAGCCAACTGGAAAGACAGGGATGTGGACTTGCACCTATGACAGGATATGAAAACTCACAGAAAGAAATAATTTAAGGTTAGAAGGAAAAAAAGTTTCAAGTTAAAAAAATTTTATCTAGGGCGGCGCCTGTGGTTCAGTCGGTAAGGCGCCGGCCCCATATACCGAGGGTGGCGGGTTCAAACCCGGCCCCGGCTGAACTGCAGCCAAAAAATAGCTGGGCGTTGTGGCGGGCGCCTGTAGTCCCAGCGACTCGGGAGGCTGAGGCAAGAGAATCGCTTAAGCCCAGGAGTTGGAGGTTGCTGTGAGCTGTGTGATGCCACAGCACTCTACCGAGGGCCATAAAGTGACTCTACAAAAAAAAAAAAAAAATTATCTATAACCATACCTGGAATACTGTGCTTATATAGTTTTCATCCAAATAGAAAAAAGAATTTCTTCTTTGATGACTTATTTTCTCTTTTCTTAAACCTTTAAAGCCAAAATCTTATTAATAAAATACAGGTTAAACAATAAGCAACTGTTTTAATGATTTATTGGAAAAGGTCAGGAGTGGTGGCTCTCACCTGTAATCCCAGCACTCTGGGAAGCCAAGACGGGTGGATTGCTTGAGCTCAGGAGTTCAAGACCAGCCTGAGCAAGAGCAGGACCCTGTCTCAAAAAATAGCCAGGCACTGTGGTGGACACCTGAAGTCTCAGCTACTTAGCAGGCTGAGGAAAAAGGATGGGTTGATCCCAAGACTTTGAAATTGCTGTGAGCTATAATGCCACAGCATTCTACAGAGAGCAATAAACTCTGTCTCAGAAAAAAAAAAATTTATTAAACAGCAACATGAAGGACTATTATGTAAATATGAACACAGTATGTAAAGGCTATATAATCAATATATAAATGATTTAACAAAATATTAAGCTAAAAAGCATAATGTAAAATGGCATGACTAGTTGAATTGCAACAATGAAAAAGTAAAGATACAAGTGAATAAAGGTCAAAGAAGACATTTAAAAATATTTAAAAATATCTAAAATAGTTGTATAATGGTGGGATAAAAGACTAGTCAGAGATCACATTAAATATGTTTCTTCTCTCTTATTTCCAACAAGAACTAAAAAATTATTCAAAGGTAGCAACCCCACAAAGATGTACTCTTATTCAAATATTTGGCTTTAAAAACTTGCTTAGTCTCTTGTAGAATTAGAAAAAATTAGTTTTCCTAAAGCTAATAGCATGTCCAAGATTTCAGCCCTTGCACAGTCTAAACCTTACTTTTTTGTACCCCCTACCACCTAGATGAGCTTATCCCCAGCATGTGACAGTCCTGATTTGCTGTGGACAGACAGGAGCACAGACAGTGCATGTAACCCAAGGCACAGTGACAAGTGGCCTGGTCTCACAAACAAAGAATGTGGGATTTGGGATCGAACAGAGATTTGGTTTTCAAGGGGGCCTATGTGACCTGCTTCCCTCACTGGGGTTTGTGAGAATCTAATGTAATAATGAAAAACCAACATACAGTAGACCTTGGTAAAGATTAGTTTCTTTCCTTCACTGATAAAGAAACATTAGTAAAGTACTGTTTCTAATTAGCCCAGTGATTCTAAATACTAGGAAGCATATTTACCAAAAAGAAATGTTGTTAAGTTAAAAGAGAGTTAAGAAATTCTTTCCAGTCTTCCATTAGAAACTTTCCCAAGAGAGTGGACAAAAACTATGACTGAAGTGTATTCAGGCTAAGTGGGTAAGAGCAAAGTTGTAGGGTGTGGGTTGGCAGGGGCGGAGGATGGGATGATGACAAGAGTATGAATAAGTATCTTCCCTGTTACTTTCTCCTTGCCTGTGAAAACAGATACATCCTGTAGCAATGATCAACAGTTTAAAAATATTAATAAACATTTGCCTTCAAGCTTTTTTTTTTTCCCTTTAAACAAATCTATACACATTCATCAATAGGAAAAAATAGAGCCTTTTCCCACAAGAGTAAAAAGTGGCAACCACAACAGCAAGCTGACTCTGGACTGCAGTCAGTCTCAACCTTCTGACACTCAGTAGCACAGCGTCAGCAAAGCAGTCACCTGAGGTAACAATGACTTTGTTGGGTTTCACTCTGCTGATCTGAAGCCGTCTACTGAGGTGAGGAGCCTCGTTCCTATGTTTGGTCTTAACTGGTTAATCTTGTCCTGATGGGGGTAAGGGTGGGGAATGTGGAGAAATTCTTCCACAAAGACTAGTCCCAGAACAGGTCAACTGTTCTCATTTTACCTCAAACTTGAAAGTGAGAATTCACAACCTCTACCACCTACAATCTACTAATATTACATAGGAAATATTCATATCAACAAATCAAATTAAAATTAGGTATCTTTTCAAACCAATGGAGTATTATGACATCAATAAGATGGTTGCAAATACTGCCCAGAACAACAGGGGAATCTATATTTTATAGTGCCAAATGGAAAGAGAAGAAGAAAATTATGCCTAGGACTATAGCTGTAGCTAGGTGAGATCAAACTTACGTGGATATGATCACTACAAGAAGATACACATAAAAGAAGGCTAGAGGAGAGGAAAGAAACAAATCTTCCAGTTATAAAAGTAATAAATGAGCATTCTATAAAACTTGGAAAAATCAGAAAAGTAGAAATGAGAAAAAATACCATCAGGCAGAAGGCAGTGAACACTGGTGTAATTCTTTTACCTCTTTCTTTAAATATATTTCACAAAAAATTTAGTATTCCATTGCTCAACATGATTATATAAGCATTTCTTTATATCAATATAATAAACATGTGTCATCTATTGTTTATACGGCTCTGTGCCAACCCACACGCTGTGAGACACAGTGAGGGACGTGCTGCGAGATGGGAGGACCCAGAGAAGGGCAGGGTGAACACCGCCTCAAGGGTGGCAGGTCAGAAAAGGCCAAGTTGCAGAGGGAAACAGGATGTAAGCTGGAAAAACCCAAAGGATTCGAACATTGGTTGGTCAAGAATTGACCACTGAGCACCGATCCCAGCAGAGAAGTGACAGCTAAAGTTCAACTGCAATGGACTGAGAAAAGAATGTCAAGTCTGCACAGGGACAGAGGCTGCTGGCAGCTCCACACAGCTGAGGAAGGTTCCCTTGCAAGTGATGGAGCAGCTATTGAATAGATTTGGGATTAAATGTCAGAATGTCAGAGCAATTCTGTTCTGAGGCTCTAGGTGGGCATTCCAAAATAAACTCTACTTTAGAAATGCTTTTATAATCTGCTGTTACACAGACATAACCAACACTTCCCAGTCTCTGGTAGTGTAACCTAGCTTTGATCTGAATGCATGGACCATGTGAGCAATCATTAAAACAGCAGCTAAGATTTTAGTAGCTCCTTGTTCAATGGTAGGCACCATGCTGGGCACACTGCTGTTTTTGCTCAGGGAAGCATCATGGAGACCTTATTATTATCACAGATTTAAAGCTGAGGACATTGAGTGGCTATCCTGACAAAGTCAGGGATGAAGAAGCTGGGCTTGAACTACCTCTGCCTTATGTAATCTAATTCAACACCCAGGACACCCTGGGGATACAAGAGAACAGCCTCAGTTTTGCTATACAGCAAAGAGGCTATGTAAAGTGAATTTCTTTGGAGGAAAATACACACAGATGCTACCTTTAAAAGTGGCAAAACGTGGGAGTCACAGTAGACTTAAAATGACTAGATTACTCCAAGATCTGTGTGAAAGGACAGAAGGAGCACAGTAGGATATAAGAAGTATTTTCTTATTGTGAAAGTTATAATGGCCATTACAGATAACTTGGGAAAAACAAAGAAATTAGAAAGAAGAACCCTAAGGAGGCAGAAGTCATAATGAGTATGTAATCCTGGTGTTTTTTAGCTTCTTAGATCTTGTTGAAGCATCTCTCTAGTTTACTTAACAGCAACTGGAAGGCTTTGCAGGGAGCTGACCTGGAGGCGATGGCCGGGTGCACGAGGACAGCTGCAGCCTGGACGGGAGGAAGAGAGCACAATGGGCTGCCTGGTGCCAAACCCCCAGAATGGAGCTGTGGTTGGGGCTTCCAGAAGAGATGCTGGGCCCAAGAATCTGTACAGCTACTGGCTAGGAGGAGCTCCCTCAGCCCATCAGCAGGTCTTTGTGAGAGGGATGTTTAGGAAGGACAGTCAAGACTGTAAGACCATCCCCAAAGACTCATAATTCCTATCACTGGAGGGGGCAAATATCAAGTTTCATGTTGACTGTTGCATCTCACAGGCTAAGAAAGAGAGTTAATACCAGGGAAAATAATGAAATATTCTTTAGTTTAGCTAACAAGAATGACCACTTTTGATAATATCTAAAATTTATTCAGGTGTGGCCTGTCAACATTACAGAAGCCAGGAAATTTTATCACCTTAAGAGTTAGCATCTGTGTCTATTTTTGCCATAGGGAATAAGAATTTCACTTTAAACTAATAACATTAAACTAGCTTATTCTTATCAGCAGGTGGTCTTTTGCAGGTTACTTAAAAGTAAGAACTACTTGAAGTTTCTCTTTGCATTTGTTAAAATCAACCTGATTTGACAGACAAAACTTGGATTTGGGTCATGGAGGATACAAGATGCTACCATATGGAGTCTTTTCTACCAAGGGTTATCTCATAATTTATTTCACTTCATTTTCTTCACAAAAGGAGCAAGGGGAGAAAGATCATATGCTGCTGCCTCTTGTTTTTATCTTTAAGTACCTTCAGTGAGCACAGCGAATGCTGCTGGGTCAAACCACACTGAGGCTCCTGTCTTCTCACCCATCACTGCATGAACAACAAAGACCTTACCAGCTATCAGGACCTCCCTTCTCTGGAAGAAGGTACAATTGTGTCTTTCCAGGGGTCCTCAAACTATGGCCTGCGGGCCATATGAGGCGGTGTGATTGTATTTGTTCCCGTTTTGTTTTTTTACTTCAAAATAAGATACGTGCAGTGTGCGTAGGAATTTGTTCATAGTTTTTTTTTTTAAACTATAGTCTGGCCCTCCAACGGTCTGAGGAATAGTGAACTGGCCCCCTGTTTAAAAAATCTGAGGACCCCTGGGGCCATTCACAGAAAGGGAAGCGGAATCTTGGGTAAGCAGGTGACCGGCTCCTGGGGCCCTGAAACCAAGGAAAGAGGCCTGGCTTGCGAGCTCCACTCTGGATAGCTGGGCCATGAGAAGCATCTGTTCCCTGTGGACATACGTATGAGGTAGACAGGAACAGCCCAGCAGGGCACAGCTCCTTTTTAAAAATATGATATGCGTAGGGCGCTGGCCCCATATGCCGAGGGTGGCGGGTTCAAACCCAGCCCCGGCCAAACTGCAACAAAAAAATAGCCGGGCGTTGTGGTGGGCGCCTGTAGTCCCAGCTACTCGGGAGTCTGAGGCAGGAGAATCGCCTAAGCCCAGGAGTTGGAGGTTGCTGTGAGCCGTGTGATGCCACGGCACTCTACCGAGGGCAATAAAGTGAAACTCTGTCTCTACAAAAAAAGAAAAAAAGAGAAAAAAAAATATGATATGCTGCTTTAGTCAGATGCCACACTAGAATATACTGACTGATGGCCAAAACCAACGTTTTTCAGAACTGAATTGTTATAATTCCAAAAACTATTTTACTTAAAAATGTCCATTCTTCATACCTTTTTTCACCTCTGTATGACTAAATGGCTTTCATTTTCCTTTTGTGTTACACAGTTCATTGTTTACAGGAATGCTACAAGATGAACTAGTGACAAACTAGAGAAATAAACAAGAACAAACATTGCTCAAAGACTAAAACAAACCACATCACTAGCAACCACAAAGGATATTAAAAACCACAGACAGGGGTTGGATACTGCACGAGATATATCATTGCATACTCACTGGCTTATTACAAGGTTAATTTGGAATTCAAACTCTTCCTTATTATTATTTTTTTTAATTTCAGGTTAATGTGAGGGTACAAAGAACCAAGTCACAATATTTGAATTTGTTAGATAGAGTCCTTCTTCTAGTTATGTCCTGAACCCAAAAGGTGTGTCATACACCCGCGCACTGTGCCTGTTCAGTGAGGGCACCCCTAAACTCCCCTCTCCTCACCTTCCTCCCTCGTTCTCCCTCCCCCTAACTTAAATTGAAATGAGTTTTTCTCCTATGTGGGTGTGAATTAGATCATCTACTGGCTTCATATTAGTATTGAGTACATTGGAAACTTTACAATTCTTGTGATATTTTACTAAGAAGAATGTGTTCCACCTCCATTCAGGTTAATACAAAAGATGTAAAGTCTCCATCTTTTTTATGGCTGAATAGGATTCCATGGTATACATATACCACAGTTAATTCATTCCTGGGTTGATGGGAATTTAGGTTGTTTCCACATTTTGGTGATTGTAATACCAATTACAATTTAGCTGCGATAAACAGTCTAGTGCAAATGTTCTTATGCTTCTTTATGTATATAAACCACTGAAGCTTGCTACTTATCCAGAACTAGGTTTGTAAAGATAATCATCACCCACAATACCAAACATAACCTTAACTTCTCCCTTATCTAGTAGAACAATGCAAAAATTTTCCTCTTCAGGGGAAAAAAAATTTGTGTTCAATTGGAGGTACACCAAGGGTCAAGACAAACTACATTTATATGGTTCAAATATTCATATCAAAGTTAGAGAAAAGTCTTGTTTGCAAGAATGTTAGAACTGCTCCCTAATAGTGCACCCAGCGGACTCTTTTCTACACAGAAGCTCAAAGTAAAGTACAAAATTGATTTCCGCAACCCTTTGACTGCTGAGCACTCAGAAACGAAATGTGCCTACTACAGGCATGTTCTCACCCAAAAGGTTAAATTGACTAAAGAACTCTAAAGTTTGGTACATATCTCAAAATCCTTCAGTTGTCTGTAGTAATATACCAAAGATTAATACCTTAGAAATGAGATGAGTCTATGTACACACAATGCTGGCCAACAGCATGTTGTGAGAGGCAGCTGTGCAGTGTGACCTATGGGCCATGTATGGAGAGTGAAGCCAGGATTTCTTTCTGTCCTTTGGCTATTCACACTTTAATATAGTAGTAATGGTACACCTTAATTTGAAAATGAGAAAAATATGCACCAAAGAGTACATAATCAGTTTCTAACTTCTACCTAATTTAGGAGATAATTAAAGACGTGCACAGATTAGCATGGAAGACTTCATTCTCTGCTGTTCATAATTTCCCCACAACTACCCTTTTTGTTACTTGCTCAGAGCAGAGGAGCAGGAACTGGGTTGGACAGGCATCTTCTCTAAGTTGGTTTCAGGTGTTCAGGAATGTCTATTTCTAATTTATTCAGACATGGCTGCCCCACCACTACCCAGAGTATCTCCTTTGTTCCATCCCTGCCTTCCTGCACTACAGAGAGACATAATGTCCACAGCATCTAAACTTGGATTCAAAATTCTTTTTCTCCGAGAAAAATGTGATTTTGGGGAGCTGAAGTACCAATATCTATGAAATATTATAACGCACAGGTATGGGAGACACTTTGGAAGGGCGAGCCTGGGAATATAGCTGTGATTTCTGTTGCTGTTCTCGGGGCGAATGCAGTCTACGTTCTAAGCAAGGAACTTCTGGGAAACAACTCATTTATACGTTAAAGGTTGTGTCCTTTGGGATCAAAAAGCAAAAAGTAGTGCAGTGGGGACATACAAACACCCTAATTTAAACTTTACTCCTCCCTCTACCCCATTACCTGTGACAACTTCTAGTCCTAAAAATCTACCAGTAAGTTTAAATTACAAGATGGATTTTAGGCACTATGGGACTAACCAAGCGATTTCATTCCTCAAGTAACATGAAGGCCAGACTATGTTGCCATACCACCCCTGTGTTCCAGAAAACAAAAGTAGGAATTTCTCAGCTCAAATTTCTAGCATTCAGATGACAGTTCTGGCTTGAGAGGCATTGTTCACTCTATAGTCAGAGCAGCAGATGTCACCCACTATCTCCCAGTAGAATAAAGCCAACGAGTGGGGTTGCAGACAGGGTGGAATTCAGTGCAGACAACTGTTCGAGCAAGCAAACCCAGCAACTCTGAGAAACGGACACCCACCAGCTCCGACTAGGGCCATAGGAGGTTGGCCCACCTTCAGACCACAACTAGCCACTAGACTTATAGGCTAGTTCTTATTGTTCAGCAGAGATGGAAAGTTGTCCCTGGATGACAACAGATACTGTAACAGGAGTGGGCATGGCCTTTGGAGAGCACCAGGAATTGGCACATGTGTAGGGTTACACAGAAATTCATTAACGTGTCTATGCCATCTTTGAAATCTTAGATGACTAAGGATTTGGCTTCTATTATCTTATTCAGTTCCCATGACAACCTTGTCAGGGGGACAAGGTATTTTTAACATTCTTTCTTGATAGATGAAAAAGTAAGGCTCTGAGAATTGTCCATGACTGCCTTGATGAAAATGATGTGAGAAGTTCTTTCTATGCTACCATGATTTTTACCAGATGGAGTTAAGAACTCACAAACACAGAGTACGTTGATACCCAAACCCTCAACAATGTCTCACTATCCACTGAGAGGGAACAGGCTATATATACAGAAAACCCTAGGCCTCCCTTCATAGGGAAGCCACATAATAACAATCCAAAGAATATACATGCCCCATCCCCCAGGGCACTTTAAAATGCGATGTACTCAAGAGAGAATCTGAATTCCATTATACTCTAGTTCTTAATAGGACATAATTATTAAAAACAGTTACTTACCTTGTTACTGAATTGTTGATGGACCAAAGGAAAAGTTACCAGAGCACATCATTATACACAAGCATTTATCTCCCCAGTTCCTTCTATAGGGATGTGATTATTTTCCCAATGAGATTTTAGTGATGCAAAGAACTAGAATTACATCTTTCTATTTATTTCTATTTAGCTTGCAGTGAAGTGCAAGGCACATAGGCACCAAGAGATACAAACTGAAATGAATTTTTCTCAGTTCCTTCAGAAACTCATTCTTATCTTAGAATGGTTATTTTATGTAATGGAATGCTACAGCTGGATTAATTTCTAATATAAGTTCTGTTTTATTCAGAAGAGGACATATAAAACTTCTAAAATCTACCCTTTGAGACAATCTAATAATGACTCTGAGTGCTAAGTGGGAGAAAGTCAAAGCAAAATGAAGATAAATAATAACCCAGATTACACCATTTGGTTACTTATAAGAACTCTGGTTAGATCAAGACCAAGATTTAGGGGGAAAAAATTGCTATTAATTTCAAGGCTAAGAACTGGATATGGAGCTTGGTATTTCTAAATGATTAAAATGATAGGCCACCTGCACTTGAAAATTTAGACTGGGTAATATGTATTTAAATATGAAGAATAGTGAGGATATTTAAACACACGAGATAGAACATTTCCAGCTGTTTCTTAAAATGACCTTTAATTACTTCTTTCATCGTTTTGGCTAAAATATATCTTAAGACATTACCGATTTACTTTTCTTCCCTTCATATTGATATACAGAGCAGATATAATCAATTTCAGTTAATCTGTATACTTCATGTACAATGATACCATATTTTATCATATAAATTTTGGGTTTTAATTCAAGGCAATAGCTACTTTTTTGTATCTTCCAATTAATAATAGAAAAATAATAGGAATATCTCCAAACACTTGGAAACTAAAGAATATATTCTGATATATCCATGGGTCAAACAGGAAGTTTCTGAGAAATAAAAGTTTACATTCAACTGAATAATAATGAAAATACTACATATAAAAATTGGTAGGGTATAGGCCAGGTGTGGTTGCTCACACCTATAATCCTAGCACTCTGGGTGGGTGGATTACTTGAGCTCAGGAATTGGAGACCAGCCTGAGCAAGAGCCAAACCCTGTCTCCACTAAAACTAGAAAAACTAGCTAGGTGTTGTGGCTGGTGCCTATAGTCCCAGCTACTTGAGTGGCTGAGGCAAGAGGACTGCTTGAGCTCAACAGTTTGAGGCTGCTGTGAGCTATGACAAAGCCACAGCACTCTACCCAGCAGGACAGAGTGAGACTCTGTCTCAAAAGAAGAAAGAAAAAAAAAACCTGGTAGGATGCAGATAAAGCAGTGCTGAGAGGGGATTTTATAGTACTAAATGAATACATGAGAAAAGGTTCAGATTAATAATTTAAGTCAGTATTTTTCAACCTTTTTTTTTTTTTTTTGTAGAGACAGAGTCTCACTTTATGGCCCTCAGTAGAGTGCTGTGGCCTCACACAGCTCACAGCAACCTCCAACTCATGGGCTTAAGCGATTCTCTTACCTCAGCCTCCCAAGTAGCTGGGACTACAGGCGCCCACCACAATGCTCGGCTATTTTTTGGTTGTAGTTTGGCAGGGGCCAGGTTTGAACCTGCCACCCTTGGTATATGGGGCCGGCGCCTTACCGACTGAGCCACAGGCGCTGCCCTTCAACCTTTTTTATCTCACAATGCACTTGAACCTATACACTTCTGCAGCATGCTTAATTATGTTGCTCGAAAAAAAAAAAAAGTCTCATGGTACACTAGCTGAAAATCACTGATCTAACCCTTCCATAAGGACTCAGAAAAAAAAAGACCAAAATAAATCCAAAGCAAGTAGAGAGAAGGAAAAGATAAGTAAAAGCAAAAGTCTATGAGGTTGAAAATGAAAAATAAAGGGCGGCGCCTGTGGCTCAGCGGGTAGGGCGCCGGTCCCATATGCTGGAGGTGGCAGGTTCAAACCCAGCCCTGGCCAAAAAAAAAAAAAAAAAGAAAATGAAAAATAAAGAAAATTCATGAAACACGGCACTCTACCCAGGGTGACAGCTTGAAGCTCTGTCTTAAAAAAAAAAAAAAAAAAAAAAAAAAAATTCATGAAACAAAGAGCTGGTTCACAGAAAAAAACAAAAATCAATGACATAGACAAGAGACAAGACTGACAGAGAAGATGCAAATTATCAATTTCAGGAATGAAAAAGGGACTATCATTGCAGACTCCACAGACACCAAAATGATGACAAGGGAATATTCTCATAACTCTGCACACAAAATCTGACATATTAGATAAAAGGAGCCAATTCCTTGAAGAAAATACAAATGACCATAAGTCATCCCACAAAAAACAGATTATTTGAATATTACAAATTAAAAATTACAAAGATATCTCTAGGTTCAGATAGCTTCATGGGAGAGTTCAAAGAGAATGTATACAATTCCACGTAATCTCTTTTAGAAAATAAAAGAGGAAAGAACACTTCCAAACCCATTTTATGAACCTAGAATTAAGCTGATACCAAAACAACTTGAGCACAAAAAGAAAACTATAGACCAATATGCTTTATGAATATATTATACAATGTAAAAATTCTTAACAAAATATAAACAAGAATAAGAATTCGATAGTAATTCAAAATAAGAATTCAATAGTATAAGGTCAGGCGCAGTGGCTCACACCTGTAATTGTAAGCATTCTGAGAGGCTGAAGTGGGTGTACTGCTTAAGCTCATGAGTTCAAGACCAGTCTCTAAAAAGAGCTGGCTGGGTGTTGTGGTTGGTTCCTATAGTCCCAAGTACTTGGGAGGCTGAGGCAAGAGGATTGCTTGAGCCCAAGAGTTTGAGGTTGTGGTGACCTATGATGCCACAGTGCTCTACTCAGGGTGATAGTGAGACTCTGTCTAAAAAACAACAACAACAACCCCTCCCCCCCCAACCAAACTCAATAATATATATAAAAATACACACACACACACATACACACACGTGCAACATGACCAAGCAGAGTTTATTCCAGGGATGCAAGGCTAGTTCAATATTTGAAAATCAATCAACATAATCTGCCACATTAAATGATAGGAAAAATCAGAAATTAATATAGAAAACCTATTTGACAAAAATCAACACCTACTGATGTTAAAACTCAGAAAATCAGAAATTGACAGGAACTTCCTCAATTTGATAGAGAACATTTAGAAAAACCCTAACATTATACTTAATGAAAACTTTAAGACTGAAAACTTTCCATAGATCATGAACAAGCCACGATGTTAGCTCTTACTTCTTTTTTTTCACCATGGTACTAGATGAAGTTCTAGCCACTGCAATAAGTTAAAAAAAGGAGAAAAAAGGTATACAGTCAGAAAAGAAGAATTAAACTATTTTTGTTTGCAGATGATATGACTACCTATGGAAATTGTCAAGGAATCCACAAAATAACTTTTAGAACTACTAAACGAGTTCAGCAAGGAGGGCACAAAAATCAACACTTAATATAATCAACAATTATATTTCTACATGCTACCAATGAACACATGAACAGGAACATAAGAACACAATAATATTATAATTGTAGAAAGAAAGGAAGGAAATGAGCAGCTGACAGACTTTGGTATAAATTTAATGAGACATGTACAAAACTTGTATGGTAAAGCTACAAAATGCTACCAAATAAAATTAAAGAATCAAGCAAATGAAAAGTCATTCTAACTTCATAATTGAAAGACTTCACATAGTAATGATCTCAGTTCTCCCCTAAATAATATACATGTTTAACATAATTTAAATTGAAATCTCAGCAAGATTTTTTGCAGCTATAGATAAAATTATTGCAAAATTTATATGAAAAGGAACTAAAATAGCTGAAACAATTTTGAAAAGAATACAGTGGGACTATGAAAGAGCTTGGTTTTTTTTTTTTGTAGAGACAGAGTCTCACTGTACCGCCCTCGGGTAGAGTGCCGTGGCGTCACACGACTCACAGCAACCTCTAACTCTTGGGCTTACGCGATTCTCTTGCCTCAGCCTCCTGAGCAGCTGGGACTACAGGCGCCCGCCACAACGCCCGGCTATTTTTCTGTTGCAGTTTGGCCGGGGCTGGGTCTGAACCCGCCACCCTCGGCATATGGGGCCGGCGCCCTACTCACTGAGCCACAGGCGCCGCCCCGAAAGAGCTTGGTTTTAAGACATGTAGCTTCCATAGGTCATAACCATGGCATGTTATGGTGTGCCAGACACGCACATAAATCAAGGGAACATAACAGAATACCCAGCAATAGATCCATACAAATGTGTCTAAGAGATTTTTGACAAAGGTGGAAAAGTAATTCATTAGGGTAACTGCCTTTTTAAAAAATGGTGGTGGAGAAATTGTATATATAAAAATAAAACTCGTCCTCATAAATCACAAACCTTATATTTATAAAAATTAACTCAAAATAGATCATGAACACTTGGCGTCTGTAGCCCAGTAGTTAGGGCATCAGCCACATACACCAGGGCTGGTGGGTTTGGATGTGGCCTGGGCCTGCTAAAACAAACAAAAAAATACCTGGGCAGGCACCTGTAGTCCCAGCTACTAGGGAGACTGAGGCAAGAGAATCGCTTGTGTCCAAGAATTTGTGATTGCTGTGAGCTATGACCCCATAGCACTCTAACCAGGACGACAAAGTGAGACGGTCTCAATAAAAAAAAAAAAAAAAAAAAAAAAGATCATGAATTTAAATACAAAATCACACAGGAGAAAATCTTTAGGATTAGGCAAGAGTTCTTAGACTTGACCCCAAAAACACAATTCATAAAAGAGGAACACTGATAATTTGGATTTCATTAAAATAAAAAACTTTTATTCTGTGAACACCTTGTTGAAAGGATGAAAAGATAACCTAGAGATTGGGACTAAGGACTAGTGTTATTAGATTACATGAAGAACCCTCAAAATTTAACAACAAAATACTATAAAGTCCAGTAAGAACATGGGCAAATATACTGAAGAGGATAAATGAATGGTAAATGAGCACATGAAGAGATGCTCAGAGACATTAGCAACAGGGAAATGCACTTTAAAAGCACAAGAAGATTTCACCACCTAAAGGAATGGCTAAAAAATACTAACACCAAATGCTGGTGTGGAGAAACTGGATCACTCACACATTCCTGGTGGCAATGTACAATGGAATAGCCTTCTGGAAACCACTTTGGTATTTTCTAAAAGAGCTGAACATGTAACAACTGTGGGGCTCAGGGATTGCACTATTAGGTATTTATCCCAGAAAAGTAAAAACTATATTCACAGAAAAAAACTGTAGACAAGTGTTCACTGCAGCTATATGTATAAGAGTCAAACGTCCTTCCACTCCTTCCACGAGTGACAGGTCAGACAGATGGTGGCTCCATGTCATGGGAGATCACTCCACAGCACACGGCCACCAACTACCAAGGCATGCAACTCTGAGTTATCCTGGCTTCAAAAGATTATAGATTCTTCCATACGATTCAATTTCTGTAACATTATGGACATTTAAAATGATAGGAATAAAAAGCCCCTTGCCAGGGCCTTTTGAGGGGCCACAGGGTGAAAGGAAAGTGTGTGGCTAAAATGCAGCAGCAGGAGGGATCCCTGTGATGTGGGAAATGTTCTGTCATGACTGTAACCACAAGATCCTGGTTTTTATATCGTACAATAATTTTGAAAAATGTTGCCCTTAGGGGAAACGGTGTAAAGGGTACACAGGATCTTTCTGCATTATTTCTTACAACTGCATGTGAATCTATAATCATTTCCAAAAAAAAGTTGAATTAAAAATATCTGTGCTTGGACCTTTCTCATCAGCTCCAGGTCCACATTTTTTTTTTTTTGAGACAGAATCTCATTCTGTCACCTTAGGGTTGAGTGCCCTGGCATCATAGCTCACAGCAACTTCAAATTCCTGGGCTCAGTGGATCTTTCTGCCTCAGCTTCCCACGTAGCTGGCACTATAGGCAACTGCCACAATGCCTGGCTAATTTTTCTATTTTTAGAAGAGACGGGGTCTCCCTCTTGCTCAGGTTGGTCTTGAATTCCTGAGCTTATGCAATCAATCTGCCTATCTCGGCCTCTCAGGGTGCTAGGAATAAAGCCAGGAGCCACCAGACCTGGCCTCCAGTTTCACATATTATCTGTAAGGTTTTCAAGCAGGGGAGAGACATGACCAGATTTACATTAAAAATTTGATTTTTAAATCACCGGCTCCTGTGAGGAAAAGGCAGATGTTCCATGGGAGCTGTAAGTCTCTTCTGGCACTGGTTCCCCCATGTGGAGCCTCTGCTCTGCCCCTCTTCCCTCTGGACCACTTGCAGCAGCCTGGCTCACTGACAGGGTGTCTGTAGCACTGCCTCTCTGTATTCCCGAGGGTCCTCTTCTAGGGACCCACAAGAAGACAAATGGTTGCGAACTCAGCTGCCCCACCTAGTATTTTCTCCTGTACAATCTTCCCTATTAGAAAATGAGTTAAGGCAACATTGCTTACAGAAACTTATTTCCTAAAGAAATTAAGAAAACTTTGCTTCTGTTGAGACTTTCCAGACCTTCATTTGATCAGAAGTAGCAAGTGAATGTTCATAACTGATTTGAAAGGGGTTTTAGAGTGGGTCTGCGGGACTTTCAGTCAGATGTAGGTACGTGTATATACCTATTTATATATAGCATAGTATAAACATTCTCTTCTAATAATTCTAATTACTGTGAAAATAAGATAAAACGACTACATTTCAGAGCTTTTATTTGAAATGGGAAAGAATTGCCATGTACCTAATTCTGAAGGCTGCTAACATTAACATAAAGAAAAATCTTCTATTCATATTTTAAACTGTTTCACAAGCATCTCTGTTCCCCTGGGAAGGTATGCATAGCACTGTGGTGACAAGTGAAGTGTCTGGGTCAGAGAGGCCCAGGCCAGAGCCCAGCCGGTGTCCTCGCCTGTGAAGTCACAATTTCTAACTCACAGGATCACTCTTTGAATGAGATAATTTCTGATAATTCAGCACCAAGACAGGTTTATAGCATGTTCTTTTAAGATCAGAAAAGTTTCCATATCAATTAATTTACTTGGTAATATTTCATGAACATCTCTACGTCCCAGACATAAACTTTCATAAAACAATCTTTGACATGAAGATGCTATTGCATCAGCACAGAGTGTGGCAAGTGGTACTGGTAATGCTATAAATCATGCAGATTAGAGGGATGTCTTGGAAGAAGATGTTCTGAACTGAAGGTGGAATTAGGGAAAGTTCCTAAGTGGGAATAATGCCTAACCCTGAAATGGAAAGTAGAATGGTAGGCTGGCTACAGGGGCAGAAAGCGGCTGGGGACTAACTAAGCAAGGGTAGAAATACTTCATTGTAGTTTTACATTTTCATATTTGTAATATCTTTCCTAATATGAACTTTCAAAAAAATCATCTGGTAGTAATAAGAATACTTTTTTAAATAGAATTCAAAAGTCAATTAAGATAACCCTTCCATTTTCTTTTCCTTTTTGCTTATTTGAATACCAAAAGTCAACATATTCTTTTTGGATGAGGTCAATGTTTATTTTTCCTTATGCTTCAGGCTGGCCTATATTTTCCACCAAAGAATAAATCTAGAGAATGATTTTATTGGTTCTGTTTCATTAGAAAATTAGGGTCTTAAATTAGCCATATGACCTTTTCATGATACCCATGAAAGTGTTTAAGATTTAAGCCTTATTTCCGGATAGTCCTTCACTAGTTCCAAGGGTTTATTTACCTCCCATGAAGCATTACTTGGGGGAACAGAGCATTTAATTTGCAGCAATAAATTCAGCAAAATTCCTCATACCCATTCCTTACTTCTTCCTTAGAACAGGTATTTTTTTATTCCTGGTTCCTCTTATTTCCATTTATTCTCTCTGTCTTTCTCTTTCTTCTTCTCCTTGGAGAATAAGTTGGCCTAGTCCACACTCCATGCACTAAGAGGCCAGGTCCCCACCATGGAGGGAGAGGACTGTGCCTATGAGCAGAGAATCCTAACTGGGCTTTAGGTCCAAGAAGACATCAAACTACCCACCAGAGAGCTTACACTCAGAAAAGGGCATGCTTCAGGATGAAAATGAAGGGCTTGCCAAATCCCACTTCCCAGGACTCAATATAGTCCCCTGCAGAGCAAGAATCCCAATTTATAAAGCATTAATACAAGCTGATTAGAAAAACACCAAAATTACAATAGAGAAATGGGCAAAGAACTTGATCAGAATAACCACAAAAGAGGAAATATGAAATGCCTGAAAAAGTGTACAACCTCTTTAATTTTAAAAATCCAAAGTAAAACGATAAGATGTTATTTATCATCCATTGAAACAAATGTTTTAAAAAATAAATTACAAAAAAAAAAAAAAAAGTCTCAGCACTACCCTGAGCCTTAGGTACGATGGGCCCTGTGTGGTCTTTGTCTGGTCTCATCTTTATAGAGCTAAAAAATGCAGCCTTGCTCTGGACGCTGCACCTGTCCATGCTCCTGAGACCCCAGAATCTCCTGCCCATGTGAGATTCTTTGTGAGGTAGATCTACAGAAGTTAGTGGTCTAGCAAGTTGGGGGCAGGCTGGGGACACACATTCCCAAGCAAGGGGCCCTCCCTGGAGGGCAAAGAGAAAAGCTACATGCAGCCAAAGCCTCGGACTGGGTCTTAATGCTCTCAGAGCCTTCATTTTTACAAAGGGATGTTTGTCAAGGGTAGATATTATTTAACAGTTTGGTAGCTGAGATATAACCTTTGAACAACACAAACTTGAACATACACGTGTATTTTCTTCCACCTCTGGCATCCCTAAGACAGCAAAACCACTCCTGTCTCTTCTGCCTCCTCCATAGCCTATACAACAAGGATGTAAAGACAAGGATGAAGACTTTTACGATGAATAGTAAATGATTTTTCTTCCTTATTTCCTTTTTTCTTTTATTTTTTTTTTGTAGAGATAGAGTTTCATTTTATCGCCCTCGGTAGAGTGCGAGTGCCATGGCGTCACACAGCTCACAGCAACCTCTAACTCCGGGGCCCAGGTGATTCTCTTGCCTCAGCCTCCCAAGCAGCTGGGACTACAGGCGCCTGCCACAACGCTCGGCTATTTTTTGTTGCAGTTTGACCGGGCCGGGCCTGAACCCACCACCCTTGGTATATGGGGCTGGCGCCGCACCCACTGAGCCACAGGTGTCACCCCCCTTATGATTTTCTTAATACCATTTTCTTTCTTCTAGCTTATTGCATTGTAAGAATATGGTATAAAATTGAGATAACAGGCACAAAATGTGATAATCAACTGTTTAGGTTATCTGTAAGGCTTGTGGCCAACAGTGGGCCATTTGTAGTTAAATTTGAGGGAACTCAAAAGTTATACTGGGGTCAAGTGCATGGGGGGTTGGTACCTCCATGCTATTCAAAGGTCAACTACAAAATGAAAGTCTCCACTTGTACTCGTACCGGGATCCTCAAATATTCTAGATGGGTCTGTTTAATACTGGTGAGGACACTAAAATGCTGCAAGACCTATGAAGGATTCTATTTTTTTTTTTTTAAATTGAGATAGATCTCACTCTGACATCCTGGGTAGGGTGTCGTGGTGCCACAGCTCACAGCAACCTCAAATGTGTGGGTTCAAGCAATCCTCTTGTCTCAGCCTTCCGAGTAGCCCACCACAATGCTCAGCTAGTTTTTTTATTTCTAGTAGAGATTGGGGTCTGGCTCTTGCTCAGGCTGATCTTGAACTCTGAGCTCAAGCAATTCACCCAGCTTGGCCTCCCAGATTACAGGTGTGAGCGACCATGCCCAGCCCTATGAAGGATTTTTAAAGTCTAATTCAGATATGGTAATGTATTTGGTAATGTATTCTCAGATATGCAAATATTTTATATCTTTTGACGTAATCTATCAAAAGAAATAGTACAAAAAGAATTAAATGTTTTTGAATAAACCAGGAAATAGAAATAAACTTTCATCCATCTATACAATCAAATAAGATTCAACCATTATAAATATTTAGGAAGCCTTCTAATGACATAAGAAAGTACTTACATATGATGGTATGCTGGTAAGTAAAATATAACCAGAACCTAACATCTTATATGTAGTATGGTATTTCTAAAAACAGGTTTACCTCTGCAATCTATTCTACTACATCTCTCAGCATTTTTATTAAGTATTCCACAAAAAGCTTTCTTACTGTTATGAGAAAAAATAAATTTGTTCATAAAATGGAAAATATGATTTAATTTATACAAATTTCCTTCTGAAGCCTTTGGTTTACTCTCTATTTTGTAAAGTAAGAACAGAGAACTGTATCAAATTTATGGAGGCAAGAACTGAAAGGTCATTTATACAAATATAATGACCTCAAAAATAATGAATAAACTCAAAACTAAGAAAGAAAACAGCACTTCCTGACAATGAACATTAATTTACTCTCACATTCTTTTTTCCTTTCAAATTTCATCTTCACAGCAACTTCTAGGAACTCCTGTTTTTATTATTTTTAAAATTAATATACTACTTTTTAGAAATGGTTTAGCCCAAACCCCGGGCAACCGTAGATCTTTTTAATGTCATCATAGTTTTGCATTTTCAGGAATGTCACAGTATTAGAATCATATAGCATATAGTCTTTTCAAATTGGCTTCTTTCACTGAGTAATACGTATTTATGGTTCTTATATGTTATTTTCTTTTTTTTATGGTATAATTTTTTTTTTATTGTTGGGGAATCATCAAGAGTACCAAGAACCAGGTTACACTGCTTGCATTTATTAGGTAAAGTCCCTCTTATAATTGTGTCCTTCCCCCAAGAGGTGTGTCACACTGTGACTCCACACCCCCCTCTCCCTTTCCCCCTCTCTAGTCCCCTATTTTCCCACCCTCCACCATGTACTACCCTGTTTCCCCGAAAATAAGACAGTGTCTTATTTTAAGGTGTGCTCCCAAAGATGTGCTAGGTCTTATTTTCAGGGAACGTCTTATCGTTCCTATAAGTAAGTCTTATTTTTGGAGGATGTCTTATTTTCGGGGAAACAGGGTAGCATCAATTGTCCTCATATCAGAATTAAGTACATTGGATTCTTTCTTCTCCATTCTTATGATGCTTTACTAAGAATGTGTTTCAACTCCATCCAGGTTAATACAAAGATGTAAAGTCACCATCTTTTTTTAGTGGCTGAACAGTATTTCCTGGTACACATTCCTGGACTGGTGAGCATTTAGGTTGTTTCCACAATTTGGCAATTGTAAATTGAGCTGCAGTAAACAGTCTGGTGCAAATGTCTTTATGATAAAATGATTTTTTTCCTTCTGGGTAGATGCCCAGTAATGGGATTGCAGGATCAAATGGGAGGTCTAGCTTGAGTTCTTTGAGAGTTCTCCATACTTCCTTTCAAAAAGGCTGTACAAGTTTGCAGTCCCACCAGCAATGTAAAAGTGTTCCCTTCTCTCTACATCCATGCAGCATCTGCAGCTTTTAGACTTGTTATGTGGGCCATTCTCACTGGGGTTAGGTGATTATCTTAGGGAGGTTTTGATTTGCCTTTCTCTGATTAGAAATATATAGTATACTCTTGAGAATCGATTTTGCATTCCTACCAGCAGTGAATGAGAGTTCCTGTTGCTCCACCTTCTTGCCAGTATTTGGTGTTGTCAGTGTCCTGGCTGTCAATCATTCCATCATAGATGTGTAGTGGTATCTCACTGCTGTTTCAATCTGCAATTCCTGATGACATATGATGTTGTCTTTTAATGTGATTATCTGTCATCTGCACATCTCTTTAATGAGTTGTCTGTTCAAATCTTTTTACTAATTTCTTAATTGGAGTGGTTGTTGTCTTAATGAGTTTTAAGAGTTATTAGTATGTTGTGTGCAAGTTTTTTTTTTTTTTTTTTTTTTTTTTAGGAATGGAGAGCTTTATTCCTGCATATCACATATAATCCATACTCAGGGGTGGAAATGAATGTTGAAATATATTACAACTAGGTTCCAGAGGTAAATCAGGGGCATGAAGACACTCAAATGTATAGCAGTGCATAGTTGGTCTCTCAGGAGGAATATTATTAGATCAGTCTGTTGCCCAGTTAAAGCTGTAGTGAGGGAGTCTGGTGTTGATGACTTGCAATTGTCTTACTGTTGCTTATGTCAAAAGCCAGTGCTTGTTTAGCATTTATATGCACCTTGTTCTTTCCTCAGACCTCTAATTTCAGAGTAGGGTTGAAGAGGGCTAAGCTTTCCTCTCAGATCTATTCTTGGGTTCCAGACAAAATGCTAGACCTTTGTGCCAACAAGCAGGTTTCTGGTAACAGTACCTGTGTTCACCCTGGTAGGCAGTTGAATTCCTCAGGAAAGGTTATGAAATGCTGGAACATCACTTCCATATTGGCTTTGCAGAGGGACGTATTTCGTCCCACCCTACCAGCAGTAAGGTCCTTTGAGCTGAGCATCTGGAGTAAGAAAAATGAGCGTGTGCAAGTTTTTTATTCACTATGAGTTGTGCAAGATTTTCTCTCAATCAGTGGCTTGTTTTGTTCTCTAACAGTGTTTTTCACAGAACAGAGTTTAAAAATTTTAATGAAATCTAACTTCGAATTTTTTTCTTTCATGGATTGTGCCTTTGGTCATTGCTAAACCCAAAGTTACCTACATTCTTTCCTATCTTATATTCTAGATTTATAGTTTCACATTTTATGTTTAGGTTTATGGTCCATTTTGAGTTACTTTTTGAGTAAGGTCTGTGTCTAGATTCTTTTTTTGGCACTTTTTTTACAACACAATTTGCTGAAAAGACTATTGTTTTTCTGTTAAACTTCCTTTGCTCCTTTGTCAAAGATGAATTGACTGTACTTATGTTGAGTCTATTTCCAGGCTCTATGTTCTGTTCTATTGACCTATTTGTCTATAATTTTGCTTATATGACTTAATAGTAAGTCTTAAAGTTGGGTAATGTCAATCCTCTGATTTCATTCTCTTTCAATATTGTGTTGGTTATCACAGGTATTTTGCATTTCCATAAAACTTTAGAATCAGTTTGTTGATATCCATGACATAACTCAGAGACATTTTTATTGGGATTATACTGAATCTATAGCTCAAGTTGGAAGGAACTGACATCTTAACAGTATTGAATTTTCCTACCCATGAACATGGAATATCTTTCCATTTATTTAGATCTTTGATTTCTTTCATTAGAATTTTATATATATATCTACATGTAGATCTTTTACACACTTTGATAGACTTATCAAAGTGTTAGATTTTTGATGCAAATATAAGTGACTGTGTTTTTATTCTTAACACTGTTTGCTGTTATTATATAAGAAAGTAATTGACCATTATGTAGTAATATTTTCTGCAACCTTGGTATAATCATTTCTTTTTTTTTTTTTTTTTGGTAGAGACAGAGTCTCACTTTATGGCCCTCGGTAGAGTGCCGTGGCCTCACACAGCTCACAGCAACCTCCAACTCATGGGCTTAAGCGATTCTCTTGCCTCAGCCTCCCGAGTAGCTGGGACTACAGGCGCCCACCACAACGCCCGGCTATTTTTT
The DNA here is from genome assembly GCF_027406575.1 of Nycticebus coucang. Classification (NCBI taxonomy): domain Eukaryota; kingdom Metazoa; phylum Chordata; class Mammalia; order Primates; family Lorisidae; genus Nycticebus; species Nycticebus coucang. Next base: position 238,211 of record NC_069792.1, on the reverse strand, counting down.
GGTTTTGCAGTTTGGCCGGGGCCGGGTTTGAACCCGCCACCCTCGGTATATGGGGCCGGCGCCCTACCGACTGAGCCACAGGCGCCGCCTGGTATAATCATTTCTTAAGTCTAGGAGATTGATTTGCTGGGATTTTTACAAGGACAATCATGCCATCTGCAAACAAAGAGAATGTGTGAGTGGGAACTTATCTAGTTTTTTACCATTAAGTATGATATCCTTTATTTCTCTGAAATTTAAATTTAAAATTTAAATGTAAGTATTCTTAATTTCTGACAATATAGTTATTTGCATAAGTTCAGTAAGAATCTGTTTTGTTCTATAGGACATGATGAAGGCACTGGTTATTTTACCAAGGCTTTGGCTGGAATAGCATTTCCAGAGGTGTCCAGACTGCATTAAGGAATTAAGGTTGGCTTTATAAGGACAATAAAAAAGTCCTTTGGAAAACTGGCCAGATACCCATCAGTAATGTTTCCCGATATGTAGTAAGTAACGAAGGTTGCTTGCTGGTGGGTCCGGGAATTGAAATATGCTTAGGGATCTCAAGAAAAGAGGAATTTACCCAATGCATACAATAGGTATCTAATGGCACAGATGAAACCTGGGCTCTGAAAGGCTTTCAAGTCCTAACCTGAGGTTCCTTATAAAAGGTTCCAGCAAAGCCAATTTTAAAGGAAAGAAAGCCTAGATGATGAATAATTATTCTTACCGTACTTTATGCAAATAATCAGACCCAATATACTGAAGGTACAATTTATTTTAGCAACTGAGTTGGTTCTGCTGTAATTTGCCTTTAATGGAAAGAGAAATTGGAGAGAGAGAAATCTTTTAAAAGGAGAAAAAAGACTGTGGCCTACCTGTATCCCAGCCTTGTCTGTACTGTCAACTCATAAAATGGGACATACCTGTTTTACTAAACTCATCTGTTAAATAGGACTAGTAGACTGGCCAAAGAGTATAGAATTATATATAGTAGTTATATTTGCTCTGAAGCAACAAAGGGCGCCTGCTGGCTAAATTGGAAAACTCTGTACAGTATTAAATGTTATCTACTGTGTCTGTATAGATGCCTCAGGAAAAATTAGAACCTAAAATGAGAATTTCCCAGTAAATGGTGTAACTGTAACACTGCATACTACTGTGCCTAAGCTATATACTTTGCTGAGTCTGCTGTCAGCAGAAGCCAAGTGATTCACTTGCCTGGGCTTAAAAGATGCTTTTTTTCAGTATAAGGCTGGCTCTGGAAAGCCAGGGGCTGTTTGCTTTCCAGTGGGAGAGACCAGACAGGGCAACTGTGATCCAGTACACATGGACCAGGTTGTCACAGAAGTTCAAAACTCACCCACAATTTCTAGAGAAGCGTTGGCTAGTGAAAATGCCAGCTGAGGAATTAGGGTGTGTACTGCTCCAGTATGTTGATGACCTCCTTTTAGGGTACCCTACCCTAGAGAGTTGTGCTGAAAGCATGAAGCATCTTTTGTGACATCTAGAGGCATGTAGCTATAAAGTGTCCAAATGAAAGGTCCAGATTTGCCAGCAGCAAGTACGTTATCTAGGATTTACTATCCATCAGGGGGAGAGGAATCTAGGCATAAAACGGAGGCAGGTCATTAATCGCCTCCCCACCCCCACAAGCTGAAAGCAGGTTCAGGAATTCTTAGTCTAGGTCAGCTTTTGTTATCTTTGGATCCCCAACATTGCTGACTTGGCAAAGCCCTTATGAGGCAACTAAAGGAGAGGAAGGAGAGCCCTTAGAATGGGGAAGAGAACAGGAACATGTTCTCCCAGCTAAAGATGAGGCCGATAAATGCACCTGTATTGGGGCTACCAGACTTGGCCAAGCCCTTCACTCTGTGTATCTCAGAGAGAGGAAAGATAGCTGTGGGTTTGTTAAACCAGGTGTTTAGGTCCTGACCAAGGCCTGTAGCTTATTACCTCTCTAAGCAGTAGGATGGAGTGGCAAAAGAATGGCCACCATGCTTACAGGCTCTAGCCGCTACTGCTCTCCTTGTGCAGGAAGCTGATAAGCTGCCTCTAGGGCAAAATCTCAGAGTGAAAGTACCCCACTCTGTGGTCACTTTAATGGACACTAGGAACATTTTTGGCTCTCTAATGTAAGAACACCCTGAACCCAGCCATGTTCCTTCCAGTCAGTGGAAAAGAGACTGAGCATGACTGTATGGAAATTATGGATAATGTGTATTCTAACAGACCTGACTTGCGTGATCAGCCTTGGACAGATGCAAACTGGGACTTGTATGTAGACTGAAGCAGTTACATGATGGTGCAAGGTGAGTGATGGGCTGGGTATGCAGTGGTTACCTTAACAGAGACTGTAGAGGCTAAACCCCTACCCCAAGGAACATTGGCTCAGAAGGCTGAGTTAACTGCCTTGACTCGAGCCTTAGAACTAGGTGAATATCTACACAGGCTCCAAGTACACTTTTCTGACTCTCCAAGTATACAGGGCCCTGTACAAGGAAAAGGGACTATTAAATTCTGGGGAAAAGGACATTAAGTATCAGCAGGAGATACTTCAAATGCTAGAGGCAGTATGGAAACCCCAGAGAGTAGCAGTGATGCACTGTCATGGACATCAAAGAGATGCTTCCACCATCACTAAAGGAAGCACTAGAGTCGGTATTGAGACAAAAAGGGCTGCATCCAAGCTGTACCAGGTGTTGTGAGTGGCTACCCTCATCCCGTGGGTTCTGGAGCTCTCACCTATCTACTCTCAGGAAGAGCAGGAATACTTAGCACTGGAGAGAAGCCAGAAAATGAAGGGAGGATGGATAAAGATGCCAGATGGATGAGTAGCAGTCCCCCAGCTTCTAGGAGCCTCTAGGGTGACAGGAGTCTTTAGTGAAGTTGTTGGGCTGGTAACTTTACATCTCGTACCTGGCAACCCTGGCCAAAACTGTCAGTCAATGGTGTGTCATCTGCAGCCAGTTCAACGTGTGCCAAAGACCAATGGTATCCCCAGGAATCCAGTCATATGGAGCAACATCCTTTGAGGACTTCCAGGTAGACTTTACTGAAATGCCCAGATGTAAAGGGAACAAGTACTTGCTGGTGATGGTCTGTACATACTTGGAATAGGTAAAAGCCTTCCCCACAAGGATAAAAAGGACTCCTGAAGTAGTAAAAATGTTTTCCAGAGAAAGTATTCTATGGTTTAGGTTGCCACTCTGGTTTAAATTTGACAATGGGCTAGCTTTCATAACAGAAATAGTGCGAATAGTAAGCTAAAGCTTTGAATAACTTATAGGCTTCAAAGCTTAGACAGGGTAAAGTGCATAAACAGGACCATAAGAACAGGAATCAGTAAACTCTGCCAGGAAGCAAAGCTTAATTGGATATGGGCTTTGCCACTGGTGTTGTTCAAAGAGGCCTCTGTCAATCCTCTGCAGTTTAGCAGGGATTCCTAAAAGAACTGGGAGAAACTAAATTGAATAGACAAAAACCCTAGAAAGAATAGCAAGGAAAATCTCCACTTGGATAATTAACTGTGTTCTGTTCATGATTCATAACAGTAGCAAAATTACAGTTATGAAGTAGCAAAGAAAATAATTTTATAGTTGGGGGTTACCACAACGTGAGCATCTATATTAAAGGGTCGCAACATTAGGAAGGTTGAGAACCACTGTTCTAACAGAAGACTTGAAGTTTGCTGATATTTCCACAAGCAGGAAATATTTCCACAGCAAGACCATGGGTTGACTTTAAAGGAGCCACAAAGACAAAGGGAATGAGTTGTGGAGTCAGACAGATGTGGCTTTCAGGTTCAGCAGACCATTTATCACCAGTGGAACCTTGGACAAGTTCCTTAACATTTCTAAAGCTCAGATTCCTCATCATTAAAATAAAAATAATAATATCAATAGAGCAAAAGCACAACATATAGAATGGGATAAAATATTTGCATGTTATACATCTGATGAAGGGCTGATAACCAGAATCCATAAAGAACTCAAGTAAATTAGCAAGAAAAAAATCAAACAATTCCATAAAAAAGTAGGCAAAAGATATGAATAGAAACTTTAAAAGAAGATAGACTGATGGGCAATAAACATATGAGAAAATGGTCAACATCTCTAATTACAAGGGAAATGCAAACCAAAGCTACCTAACTCCAGTGAGAATGGCTTTTATCAAAAAAATCCCAAAACAACAGATGCTGGCATGTATGCAGACAGAACGTTCTCTTATACACTGCTGGTAGGACTATAAACTATTATAACCTCTATGGAAAGTCATATGGGGATACCTCAGAGAACTAAAAGTAGACCTACCATTTGATCCAGCAACCCCACTACCAGGTATTTATCCAAAGGAAAAAGTCATTTTATCAAAAAGACACGTGTATTCAAATGTCTACTGCAACACAATTCACAAAGATGTGGAACCAACTCAAGTGTTTATCAATGCATGAGTGGATTAATAAAAAGTGGTGTATGTGTGCCATAGAGTGCTACTTGCCATAAAAAAATTGGTGAACTCTATGGAATATTATGCAGCCTTAAAGAAACATGGAGACTTTACCTCTTTCACGTTTACATGGATGGAGCTGGAACATATTCTTCTTAGTAAAGTATCTCAAGAATGGAAGAAAAAGTATCCAATGTTCTCAGCCCTACTACGAAACTAATGTATGGCTTTCATATTAAAGCTATAGCCCAGTTATAATGTAAGAATATGGGGAAGGGGGAGAGGGAGAGGAGGGGGGAGGATGGGCGGAGGGAGGGTGATTGGTGGGATTACACCAGTGGTGCATCTTACAAGGGTACATGTGAAACTTACTAAATGTAGAATATAAATGTCTTAATAACTAAGAAAATGCCAGGAAGGCTATGTTAACCAGTGTGGTGAAAATATGTCAAATGGTATATAAAACCAGTGTATGGTGCCCCATGATTGCATTAATGTACACAGCTATGATTTAATAATAAAAAAATAAAAAAAAGAAAAAAAATGGGTGAACTAATATCTTTTATAACAACCTGGATGGAAGTAGAGACTATTCTTCTAAGTAAAGTTTTACAAGAATGGAAAAACAAACACTTTATGTACTCACTATTAAATTGGAACTAATCAACCAACATCCATGTGAACATTTGGTAGTAAAACTCAATGGGAAAGCCAGCAGGTGGGAGGGGGCAGGAGAGGAGGGTAAATTCACACCTGAAGGGTACAACGCACACTCTCTGGATGAGAGCACACTTAGAACTGTGACTCCAACTATACACGAGCAATTCATGTAACCACAACATTTGTACTCTGCAATATTCTGAAATTTAAAAATAATATTACTTACACTATAGGATTGTGGCAGGACTAAATAAGATACCATTTATAAAGTGACTTATCATGAAGTTAGTTATGAAAAAGGTCTGTTATTATTTTATGGCATCTAGTTTTGTTTTGCTATGATAGCTTTCCAATAAATACTTGTTTATGTTATTATTTCACAGAGGTTAAATATCAGGTGAGACTTCTTGATGTACATTCATTGAAAGTGTATGTTTAACTTCTAAATTTTAATTTTGGAGGTTTTCAGACAGCTTTCTGTTACTGATTCCTAATTTAATTCCATTGTGGTCTGAAACACACTTTATGTGATTTCTATCATTTAAATTTGCTGAGGTATATTTCATGACCCAGAATGTGGTATATCTTGCTGCATGTTTTATGTAACCTTAGAAGAAGAATATTCTCCTGTTGTTGAAGTATTCCATACATGAGAATCAGTTCTAATTGATTGACATGTTGTTTGAGTTCAACTTTGCTTGTATTGATTTCTGCCTGCTGGATCTGTCAATCACTTTAAAGAGTGTCACAGCCTCCAGCTATGCAAGTGGGTTCATCTTCTGCTCCCTGCAGTGCTGTCAGTGCAGTATCAAATCTGTCATTACACACGTGCCCAACATATGGGTTGTGTCTTCTTGGAGAATTGATCCCTTTATCATTATGTAATGTTCCTTCCTATTTAACTCTGATAACTTTCCTTGCTCTGAAGTTAGCTTTGTCTAAAATTGACATAGTTACTCTAGATTTTTTTTTCTAGTTTTTTTAGTCAATGTCAGGCTGATCACTCTTTCTCAATCTCTTTACTTTCATCTTTGTTTTCATACATATAAAATGGAGTTCTTATAGATATCATATAGTTCAGTCTTGGTCTTCCTTAAAAAAAATTAACTGATAATCTTTTAATTAGAGAGTTCAGATTGCTGAGTTCAGATGCTCAAAGTGATTACTTACATAGCAGGATTCATAGCTATCATTTGTTAACTATTTCCTTTTCTTTGTTTTTGTTCTTTGTTATTGTATTCCATTCTTTTCTTGCCTATGGTTTTTAATATGGACATTTTATACGATTCTATTTTTTTTCTCTATTAACATATTACAAAGTCATGTGTCACATAATGACACTTTGGTCAATGACAGGCTGCATATACAACAATGGCCCCATAAGATTATGATGGAGTTGAAAAATTCCTATCAGTAAGTGATGTTGTCCTGAGGAACTGCCTAAGGAAGAGTTGTTGGAACTGGAAAACAAATGCATGTGAAGAAGCAGGAGAAAATGAAAATTTTTAGGAGAAGAAAAAAAGAGCTCCTACTCTGGAGCTGTACCCCAGAGTTTAGCAGAAGGTTTTACAGATCTCACCACACTTTTTCCAAAAGTTTGAAAACATGGATCCCAATACTGACAGGTTTTCATTCATAGAGAGAAATGTTCATGGTATGTTATCTGCTTCAAACTATGATGAAAAAATGAAACAAACCACCATCAACGTATTTCTTAAAAGAGTGACACCTCAGGAAAAAAACAAAAAACAAAAGGAAAAACTCAATTCAATTCAGGATGGGGGAAAGGGGAAAGAGGAAGGCAGAGACGGAGGAGGAAAGGGAATTGCTGTGCTTCCATTTGATGGGCACACTCTAAGGGTATATGGCACACCTGTTGGGGGCAGGACACAACTAAACAGGGACTCTACCTAACAAATGCAAACACTGGAACCTAATTGTACCCTCATATTAATCTGAAAAAAAGAAAAAAACAACAACAAAAGAAAAGAGTAACATTTCCTAAAGAATAGTCTCAGGTAAGTCCTTCAGGAGATACCCAGAAAAAGGAACTGTTTTACTGCACCTGAAGACCTTCCAGCAGGACAAGATGTGGAGGTGGAGACAGTGATATGGATGATTCTGCCTCTGGCTAATGTATATGCTTCTGTCTTAGCTTTTAGGAAAAAAAGTTTATAAAGTAAGAAAAAAATAAGAAAAAATTTTAAATAGAAAAAAGCTGTTTACAGAATAGGAATATAAAGAAAATAATTTTGTATAGCTGTATTTTAAGCTAAGTGTTATTATAAAAGAATCAAAAAGTTAAAACAAATTAAAAAGCTTATGAAGTACAGTAAGCTAAGATTATTATTGAAAAAAATTGTTTTATGAATTTAGTGTAGCCTAAGTATGCAGTGTTTATAAAAGCCTACAAGCAGTGCACAGTAATGTCTGAGGCCCTCACATTCACTCCCCACTCACTCACTGACTCACTCAGAGCAACTTCCAGTCCTGCAAGTTCCAATCGTGGTAATGCCCGGTATAGGTGTGCCACAATTTATCTTTTATATTGTATTTTGATTGCCCCTCTTCTATGTTTAAATACGTTTAGATACATGTACTTGTACTACTGTGTTACATATGGTTATAGCATTTAGGATAGTAACATGCAGTATAGGTTTGCACCATAGGGTTATGCCATCAGCCTAGGTATAGTAGGTTGTGGCACTAAGTCTGTGTAAGTACACTTTGTGGTGTTCACACAAGGATGACATTACCTAACAACATATTTATTAGAACATATACCTGTCATAAAGTCATGAGTTTACAAGTAATTCAAGTTCACTTTCAAATAACATTATACTATTTCATGGGTAGGGTAAGTACATTATAATAACAAAATATTCCAAATTCCCCCATCACACCCATTGCTGTCATTCATTTTACTTACACATGAGATATAATAACTGAATACATTGTTGTGATTGTTATTTTAAACAAACTACTATCTGTTGGATCAATTGAGAAAGTTTTATTTTACCTTCATTTATTCCTTCTCTAATAATCTTCCTTTTTTATGTAAATCTCAGTTTCTAACCTATATTAGTTTCCTTCTTTTTGAAGAATTTCTTTTCTTTCTTTTCTTTTTTGAGACAGAGTCTTAGTTTGTTGCCCTAGGTAGAGTGCCGTGGCGTTATAGCTTGCAGCAACCTCAAACTCTTGGGCTCAAGTGATTTTCTTGCCTCAGCCTCCTGAGTAGCTAGGACTATAGGCGTCCACCACAATGCCTGGCTATTTTTAGAGACGAAGTCTCGCTCTGGCTCAGGCTGGTCTTGAACCTGTGAGCTCAGGCAATCCACTCAACTCGGCTCCCATTGTGAGCCACCATGCCTGGCCTTGAAGAATTTCTTTTAACATTTCTTGCAAAGCAGCTTTACTATCAACAAATTCCCTCAGTTTTTGTTCGTCTGAGCTAGTGTTTTATTTCTGTTACTTTTCAAGGATACTTTTGCTAAGATATATGATTTTAGGTTGGTGAGCTCTTTCTTTCTATAGTTTAAATGTTTGTATGATTTCTGAAGAGAAGTCTGATGCAATTCTTATTCTTGTTCCGTTATAGGTAGTGTTTCTGTTCTCCTCTGGTTTCTTTCAAGATTTTTTTCCTTTATCTACTTAATGACATTCCTGGGCATAAATTAGCTTCCTGCATTTGTGGCTTGGTATATATGATTAATTTTGAAAAATTCTCAGTCATTATATTGTTTCAAGTATTTCTTTTGTTCCTTTCTTTTTCTCTTGTATTCCCACTGCATGTATTATCTTTTATAAATGTCCCATAGTTCTTGGGTATTATGTTTCGTTTTTTTCATCCTGTTTCCTTTTTGTTTTTCAGTTTTGGTTGACAGTCCTTTCAGAGGCCACATCCAGTCTACTACTCACACATCATGGGCATTCTTCATTTCTGCCATGGTACTTTTGATTTCCAGCGTTCCCTGTGACTCCTTCCTGCAGTCCCCATTTCTCTTTCATGCTGTCCACTTTTCTCTTTAGTGCTCCCAGCTCATTAATGTTAGGTATCTTAAAAATTCCTAGACTAATTAATTCCAACATCTTTGTAATATCTGAATCTGGTTCTAATGCTTTCTCTGTTTCTTCAAACTGTAATTTTTTGTTGAAAGCCAGACATGACATCCGGGGTGAGAGGAACTCAGCTATGTACTGTATATCTTTCATGTAAGGTTTACCTGGCTGAGAATTAGGCTGTCTTCACTATTTGCTACAGTGCTGCCATAGCTAGAATGTTCTTTGGTGCCTGTGTTTTTGTCTTCCTTGTAATCTTTGGGTTTCCCTAGAGGCTGTTAAAGAAGGTCTGAGACATGTAATTCTTTTAGTTTAATTCCTCTGTTATTACAAAGGAGCCCTGTGGATATGCTCGAAGGTACAGCAGAGAGGGGAGGCATTCTATGGTCCTATAATGAGGTCCCAGTCTTTTTTTTTTTTTTTTTGGAAAGACAGTCTTATTTGTCACCCTTGGTAGACTGCTGTGCCGTCACAGCTCACAGCAACCTCAAACTCTTGGGCTTAAGCAATTCTCTTGTCTCAGCCTCCTGAGTAGCTGGGACTACAGGCACCCTCTACAACGCCCAGCTACTTTTAGAGACGGGGTCTCACTCTTGCTCAGGCTGGTCTTGAACTGTTGAGCTCAGGCAATCCACCCGCCTTGGCCTCCCAGAGTTCTGGGATTACAGGTGTGAGTCACCACTCCCAGCCTAGAGGTCCTAGTCTTTAGTAAGCCTGAACCTTTGGCCCATGACCTTCTCAAGTACTTCTCAGCTTCTTTTATCTCCTTAGGAGAGAAAGGCAGGTTGAAAAGATAGGGAGTTAGGTGTTCTCCCCACACCCCAGGTCAGCTGGGCTGTGATAAAACTCCAGTAGGTTAGACTCTGGTAAAATAGTTTCTTTTGAGGGCAGTCCTTATTAAAAAGAACCCAATGCTCTGGTTTAATTTTTTTTATTGTCATATACACATAGATCATGTATATATTAATGCATTTATGGGGTACAATGTGCTGATTTTTTATATATAATTTGGAATGCTTACATCAAATTAGATAATATAGAGTACACCTCATTTACTTAATTATTGTGTTAAGACATTTATATGCTATGCTTAGTAGATTTGACATGTACCCTTGCAATATGCTCCATAGGTGTGGTCCCACCTTTTATTCTCCCTCCATCAAACCTCCTCCTCCCCTCCCATCCACCTCCTCTTCCCTTTTACATCCTGGGCTATAGTTGTGATTTATCGTTCACATGAAAGTGTGAGTGATTATAAATTGGTTTCATAAAAGTAGTGAGTACACTGAATACTTTTTCTTCCATTCCTGAGATACTTTACTAAGAAGAATATGTTCCAGCTCCATCCATGTAAACATAAAGGAGGTAAAATCTCCATCTTTTTTAAGGCTGCATAGTATTCCATGGTATACATACACCACAATTTATTATATGGCTACATTTCTCCTCATCCCTGTTGGAAGCAGAAGGGGATGTTTCTCTGCTCTTCATAGTGAGAACCAAACTCACCAAAGTGTATCTGTTTCCCTAAGACTGGGCCCTGTCCACACCGAGCATCTGACAATTTGTCAAGTAAGTTAAATTTTTCTACCTTGGTACTGGTTCCAATGGATACTTTTTCTCTGGGAAGCTGTGAGTCTCTATATCTGCCTGTTTCTCACTCCAATTTGGGGGGCAGTAGTTTGTTCTGTGACCTCAATTGTCTGATGCAACTAAGAAGTATTGATTTTTGGTTTGCTCAGCTTTTTTTTCTTCTTGTGAAGACCTGAATGATGACTTTTAAGCCCCTCAAACACCAGACCAGAGAAGGGAAATCAGCACTCCTGCTTAGCGAAGGCTTCATTTGCCCTCTTTAGACACCGTCATTCCATAGTGGCTTCATTTTGGCCTCTTTAAACTCTGTCTTTCCAGAGTTCCTGGCGTTCGGTTGCCATTATCCCTTTAGTGCCCTATGGATAACTTTGGGAATCTCCTCAACAATTTCATTCCTGCACATTTGGTTCTTCTGAATATGAGGCAGCTGAATGAACCATCTCCACAAAACATCCAAGGAGAAGGAACTCAGTTCTTTTCTTTTTGTTCATGGTGTGCCGCTACATGACAGTGAGCTAACTTTAAATGCTTCTAGCCAATGGCTTTCTATGACCAAAACCCATGTTACCAAAATCCATGTCTTAAATTTTCTGATTTCTCTCTTGGCACCTAGTAAAATAACAGCAAGGCAACAGCACTTTGTTCTTTGTGAATAGTAAATTCAAAATTTATAGATATTTATTCAACGGAACATTTAAACTTCTTCCAATTATATAACACTAAGTCTAAAAAAACATAAAAGAATCTAATCCAAATCTGGCTCTAATCCAAAAGACTAGACCAAAATTAAATAACTCCATCAGGACAGCGATAGGCAGGCTGGCTTTGCTGTTACTCAGGCATGTGATGCCCAAGGCCCCAGGCGTCACTGCAGTACCCGGAGGGGAACACCGCAGTGTGAGGAAGTACAGTCTGGGAACTATCCTTTCTGTTCTTCCCTCAACTCTAGAGGCTCTTAAGTTTAACTCAGGAGAATGACTCTAACATCTGATTGTTTCAGACATGGAGGCTGGTGCCACTGATTCCTTCTGGATCTGTTCTGCTCTGTATTCTGCCAAGTTTTGCCAGGTGTCTTCATGGGGCTGCTGGAATTACACTGAGCAAACTACAGCACATTTTCTAAAACTCTAGGGAGAAGGGGTGAGCCCTCCAAGCTTTTCCCACAAATTCAGAAGATGTTTATACAACCAGACAACTCAGGGACTCAAACGGGTCCCAGTCAGCAATGCCACTACCCTGCCTTGTGCTATCTTTTTATATAAATTCTTTTTTTTTTTTTTTTTTTTGTAGAGACAGAGTCTCACTTTATGGCCCTCGGTAGAGTGCCATGGCCTCACACAGCTCACAGCAACCTCCAACTCCTGGGCTTAAGCGATTCTCTTGCCTCAGCCTCCCGAGTAGCTGGGACTACAGGCACCCGCCACAACGCCTGGCTATTTTTTGGTTGCAGTTTGGCCGGGGCCGGATTTGAACCCGTCACCCTCGGTATATGGGGCCGGTGCCTTCCCGACTGAGCCACAGGCGCCACCCCTATAAATTCTTTTTTCAAAAACAAAACTTTGGAAAGAGGGAGGAACATAAAATCTTGTATATTTACACCTATATTTGTTAAAGTAAAAGTCAGGAAGTTATTTAGCTGCCAAAACTTGAACTATAAAAAGAGAAAGACTAGATACATTTTTTTAAAGGCTGTCTCCTATTCCAGTAAGTGGAATATCAGGATTCTCCACAGAATCATGTGATAACAGGCAGCCAGCAGCTGCCCTCTGGCACGGTATGTGAATGAACTCAGTCACCCTTGGGTTTTCCCCTTTCCTTTCCCCACTCTTTAAGGAGCACACAGAATCATAGGGAGTAACTAGCTGAAGTTTGCTCTGTACTTTAACAGAAGGCAGGAAGCCAAACTGCAAATACAATGACTGGATTCAGTTTTACAAGCAAACACTGGAACTGAATTCACCCCAGTCCGGGAAGAATGCCTGCGATCAGAGCTAGCAGGAAATCCAATTTAAAACAGGGTGTGTCATCCCTAGTTCACGGTGTGCCCTTTACACCTTTCACGAAGTCCTTTGGAAATACAAGCTTCCTTTTGCAAAAGATCTTCTCAATAGACTACATTTTACTAAATTATATCACAAATGCTTTGTAGACAATGTCTGAATTCCTACAACCAGCAACCTCAGTGGAAATTGTTATCTCTGTTCTTTCTTCTTTGGACACTAACTGGTGAAGTCTTAGAACGTATTAGCAATTAATTCTCCCAGTTCCCTTCTAACTTCTGAGCTTTCTCTGTTCTCTAGGTCACTTGAATAACTTAATATGGAAATGCTTTGAGATCCTAAGAGAATTTGGACAGTCACATACTTTGGGTCACGCACCCGGAGCTGTGTCAGGGGTGTCTGTTTCTGCTGCCTCCAGCTGACTGGGGCTGTCACAGGGTCCTGACTGGGAACACATGCAAATGCTGAGAACATCTGAGGCGGGTCAGAAGAGGCCGAGACCTGCTGCCCACAGCTGGCCTCACCAAAATCACACTGCAATTACAAGAGCCCCAGGCGCTGCAATGAGACACCAGAAACAGTGAGCTACATCCCAGAGACAAATATTTTAATCTGGATACACAGGAGGAGAGCAGAAGAAATGATGTAGGCTTTCTCAACTTTAGATGAGGAGAAAGAAGGAGAGAATATTTCTCATGTACCCAATGATAGTACTTTATGTAAATTTTCATATAATCTAGCTTTGGGTATAGAGGTAGTTGCCTGATAAACATAATAAAATATAGGATGCCCAGGTAAATGTTAATTCACATAAACAATGAACAATTTTTAAATGTAAGTATGCCCTATAGTTTTTCTAGAATTCACATTTACCTGGGTGTCCTCCATTTTATTTGGTAGCCTGACTCAGGTGCCAATTCTAATTAATTCATCTCTAAAATAACCTGTAGTGCTGGACGCGCAGGATTGTAAATAAAACCCATGTCAGATAATGTGACACTTCAGGACATTTTAGTCTGGCTGTCACTGTATTTTTTTATGGTGTGCATGGACAAAGGTTCTATCTCTTCACTCAACACAGAAAAAGAGGGGCCCAGGCTCTGCAGGAAGACTTCACAACAGTTCTCAAACACTAAGATTTTATCACCAGAGAAACTAGGTAATGTAATGGTACATACCACATTTCTGTTTTCTTGATGAAATAGTACTTCTTATTGAGAAGACTGTAGCCTTATCGTGCTATTATTACCATTAAAAAAAAAAAGTGTGAGAGGCCTTCAGAGGCTCTGGGAGTAACAGAGAAAGCACCGAGGTTACCCTGGGGATCAGTGTGACCTGAGCCACAGCACTGAACACAAGACGCAGCTGCTGTACGATTTGAGGTGGCTTAAATCTCGGGTGTTATTCATAATTATACCTCTTCACTCTCTGCATTTACTGGCCTTTTCACCTAAAGTGTACAGTCTTCACGCCTCCATGAAAATGCGTCTTTTCCCAAGCCAGGATCTTGGTCCATACCAGTCTAATTTGGTTCTAGAATTGAGATCTGTGGCCACAATCCTCCTAGAGATCATCTCTGGGCAATGCCTCAGTCTTTCTGACTTGGTTAGGGTCAAGTAAACTAAATAGGCTTTTAATAAAATATCAAAAAGTTCACAAAATGGAATTTGGGTAAAAACATAATAGTTTTAAAGTTCAAATTCTAAAAGAAAAACTTATTTTTAAAAACTTGGCTCTAATAAAAAAAAATTCAGGCAAAAGGCAACCCTGCCCAAACTTTAAACCTTTATTTAAAATATTGCTTTTCAAAAAACATGGCAAAAACATCAAGTTTTCATAAATTTCAAAAATAATGCATAATAAAGAGCTTTCTCAGAAACAGAATACTACATCTAAGGAAAAAAATCTGTTGTTGGGTGCAGCAGCACGCGCCTGCAGTTCTAGCTACTTGAGAGGCTGAGGCAGGAGGATGGCAGCTTGAGCTCAGGTGTTCTGGGCTGGAGTTTGTTATGCTTATTGGGTGTCTCTGCTAAGTACAACATCAACATGGTGACCTCCTGGGGCAGAAGACTACCTACTAGGTTGCCTAAGGAGAGATGAACCAACCCAGATCAGAATGGAGTAGGTCAAAACGCCATGGTGATCAGTAGTGGGATTGAGCCCTTGAATACCCACTGCCTGGGCAACAGTGCAAGACCCCATCTCTCTAAAAAACTAAGAAAGAAAAGAAAAAGAAAAAAATCTATCCCCCAAAACAAGTAGGGGCTGAGTGAGGTGGCTCATGCCTGTAATCCTAATACTCTGGGAGGCCAAGGCAGGTGGACTGCTTGAGCTCAGGAGTTCAAGACCAGCCTGAGCAAGAGCCATAAGAGCCATACCGTGTCTCTAAAAATATAGCCAGACATTGTAGTGGGGTGGGGAAGAGTCTTGTATTTCCAGCTACTTGGGAGGCTGAGACAAGAAGATCACTTGAGCCCAAGAGTTTGAGGTTGCTGTGAGCTGTGACGTCATAGCACTCTACCACAGGTGACAAAGTGAGACTCTGTCTCAAAAAACAAAGACAAACAAACAAAAACATAAAAGAACCCCACAAAAAACAAGTAAATAAAAACACTTTTTAGGACAAAAAACTAATAATAAAGAGAGATTTTAAAACCATGTTTCAAAAATGCAATGAATACTTTCAGCTTTTGTCTTTTTTAAAAGAGCAAAGCAATAGAATATTGTCTAAATGACATAGCGATATTTTGTTGAACTTTTTTTTTTTTTTTTCTGAAACAGAGTCTTCTTACTTGATCCCAGGCTAGAGTGCCTTGACATCAGCCTAGCTCACAACAACCTCAAACTCCTAGGGTCAAGGGATTCTTCTGCCTCAGCCTCTTGAACAGCTGGGACTACAGGTGCCAACACAAGGCTGGGCTCATTTTTCTATTTTTAGTAGAGACTGCTCTCATTTCTGCTCAGGCTGATCTTGAAGTCCTGACCTCAAGTGATCCATGTACCTTGGCCTCCCAGCGTACTGGGATTATAGGCATGAGCCATCATGGCTGGCCATATTTTGCAATTTTTGATTTGAACACATTTGTACCCTAGTCAGCCTTTACAGGAGCGGAGTGTCGGGGTCATGATAGCAGCTAGGACATGGACACTACGTTTTTCCCTTTGAGGTCACAGGCCTTCCTATTTCCATGCTGGCTCTATCCTTTAGCAGCCTGTCTTACAGCTCACAACCAAATGGAGAAAACATTAGTAAATGAGTTTTAAAAGTTATTTTCTTCACAGAGTTAGGGAAAGAGATCATAAAAGGAAAAACACATGTGCTTAAATATTGTATTCACATTGGATGCTGTAGGAAGCAGAGAGGCAAAGCATGAGCTCCATGGCACAGAGCAGAGCCTCTGAGGAACAGGGTAACCCCTTCAGTACGCCAAGTCTCTTTTTCCCAGTCGTACATATCTGAGAACACCCCTCATTCACAAAAGACTACTCTACCTTGGTGATCGTATGTCTATCTCCAAAAACTAGCTGGAATGTTTCCAGAGGCAAAATAGACCTCTTTCCTCTACTAGATCAACAATGACATGTCTGGATACTGTTTATGGGTACCCTCCTTGTAGTTTCCATATATTTTTCATTTACATCCATACATATTTCATGATACCTAAGACAGAAATTTCTGGTTTTAATTATTTGTTCTTAAAGAGAAAGTTGTAAAGAAAGGAAGAAATGTGAAACATAGTTATTACTAATTTATAGTCACCACACCTCCAATTGAATGTCTATAGGAGAACTGAAGGGGACTGCCAACTCTTCCGTGGACCCAGCCCTGCAGAAACAAGAGAGTCTTCATAGACACAAGTGGATTACATCCAATCTGCTTCTGATTTGATACTCTACTCTCAGATGACTCTCTGTTGGCAGTTGACTTAGATCTAACATTCATTGTGGAAATGCTACACATGAATTTTCCTCCAACACGTGAAGTAAAAGTGAAGCCCTTTTTTTGCTTTTCTTTAGAGCAGGGCTGTGTCCACATCTATAGAGAAGCCATATCAAATGGTAGGTCAAAATCATGTGCACCTATGAAGGGAAGGCCACACTTCTGGAGCCATGTCCCTAGAAGGACTTGTAAGCCTTGTTCGATGTAGTCAGATTTTCTCAGGGTCATCAACGATGCCTACTTTCATCTATAAAGCACAAGATGGGCTCTTCTCTAAGTCATGCCCAGTGTCACATAGGTTTGTAGTCTACTCGTGGTGGGACATTTAGCAAATTATTTAATCTCTCTGATTTCAGTTTCCTCATCTGAAAATTTATAATTCTTATACTGTGTTAGGGATTAAAATAAATAATCTACACAAAACATTAAATATGTTTAGCTTATTTTTTGAAATAAATAAGTTAAAAATCGTCACGCCATGACTAGCATACTTTCTCAGACTGCGCAAGATTAGACTGAAGGGGTAGGAATCTTCTCAGAGGCTGAAAGAGAAAAATGCAAGGTAAAAAGATTCTTAAGGTTGGATTTTAAAATGAAAAAACAAAATACTCTTTAGCTAGACTTCTTCGAGCTTGCCTGATACAAGTGTAAAATCAAATAACTGGAGTTTTGTTTAATTCGTATCAAACTCTCACTATGTACCACTTTCAAAAGGAAGGAAAAAAATACATTAAGAGGTCCCTGGCATCCATGAGGTTTATACATGTTAAATCGATCACTAATGAGTGAGGGGATCATTAACAAGCTAGTCTACCAATATAGTGCTCATAAAATATTTGCCTCTCTGTGCTTCCATATAAATAAACATAACCATTTTGGGTACCTGATGAATTTGATACAAATGTAACAAAAGGGTATTTTACAAATGGACAACTAATTAGAGGAGTGTCACCCTGTCTCACAGAGTGCAGTGGCCTCAGGGCTCTGAGGTCACAGCTGCGCACTTGACTTCAAGCAACTGGTGTTTGTGGGAGAGGGCAGCCCAGCCCTGCAGCAGTAAAGGATTGATGAAGAACTCTTGCGTCTTTGTTGCAGACATGTATCTTGTAGGTAATAGTGACTAATTTTGGTATAGAGGGTATTTCTGTATTTCTGTAAAATTGTATCATTTTTTCAACATCATGATTCATTAGGAAAATGTAAATCAAAACCATAATTATTACTTCATACTCAATAGAACAGCAATTATCAAAACCAGAAAATAACAAGTGTTGGTAACAATGTAGAGGAATTGGAACCCTTACACATTGTTGGTGGAAATATAAAACAGTATAGCCTCTAGGGAAACAATACGGTGGTTCCTCATGAAGTTGAATGGAGAATTACTATATAATCCAGCAATTCCACTGCTAGGCATATAACCAAAAGAACCAAAAGCAGGAATTAAACAGATAGGTGTACACTTATGTTCACAATACCAAAAAAAATGACAACAAACCAAATGTTCATCAACAGACAAATGGACGAACAAAATGCAGCAGCATATATATACCATGGAATATTAGCCAGCTTTAAAAAGGAAGGAAATTCAGACATATTCTATAACATGGATAAACTCTGAAAATATCATGCTAAGTGGAGTAAGCCAGATAGAAAAGAACAGATATTGTATGATTTCACTTATGTGAGTTACCTAGCATAGGCAAGTTTATATAGGCAGAAGTGGTTAGCAGGCACTGGTGGTGGTGGGGAATAGCCAGCTAGTGTTTAATGGCTACAGAGTTTATGTTTGGGATGATGAAAAAGCTCTGGAAATGCATAGTGGTGATGGTTATGCTACATTATGAATGTAGTTAATACTATTGAATATATGCTTAAAAATGGTTACAATGGTAAATTTTATATTAATTATATTTTACCACAAAATTTTTTTTTTTTTAAAAAGTGCTCATAGATGGTGCATATACATACAAAAGGTTACAGAGGAAATGTATTTCTGCCTCAAAGGAGAGCAACTTCATTTTTCTTTAGGCAACTTCTCTTACTTACATTAAATACCTATTTCATTATGACATATGTATAGAAAAATAGTTTAGAAAATCCAATATCTATAATTTAATAGTGTAATTGGGAACAATAGACAAAAAGCACATAAATATAATCAAGTCCTGTAAATGCTATTATCAAAGCCCCATATGCAATTATTCTGGCCCTGAGATTGTCCCCTCAGAGGTTGTGACAATTTCCGAGGATCCTTGGGGATAGTGCGACAGGCCCTCAGTACCCTTCCTCAGTTTCGGTCTTTCCTATACATGTGGACGTCAAAGCTGAGGGTGACCACAACTTAATCCTCACTTGGTTCTCATGCAGACTATCAGGCAGATGTTGGCAAAGTTCTTCTTTGCTAAGTGTTCAGAGTATACACATTTAAAAAGCAGAGAACAATACCTCATGTTTTGAAGTATATGTTTCATTCTGTTAATAATCCCTTATAAGGACCAAAATAGTCACTGGTTTATCATTTTTTAGCAGAAGAAACTGGTAGACACAAAAGTCACAGAAGGGCTTGCTGTTAGAGAGCCCTCTAAGGCTACAGGGCTGGGGGTGTCAGATGCACAGGCTCAGTCTCCATGGCATGGTCCCTGCCGGCCCCCCACCCTACCCATGGGAGGCCTCTGTTTAAGAGCAGGACATGTGCACTTCCTTTTGTCAACCTTTAAAGAAAACAAAAATGGTTTGAAAATAGTGTTCTATGATTTTGTGATTTCTTACGGTTAACGAACAGCCACTCCTTTTTCAGCAGTGTTTGAGGAAGGCAGACCTCAGAAGCAGAAAGTCCTAGGCTTTTTTGAAAAGTACAGCCTTTGAAGGCAGTCATAGGCTGCAAAACCCAAAGCACATGCAAGTACAAGCTGCAGTATATTATTTATATTTGTCTATTCTTCCTTTTAGGAAGTCTGGATATCTGTCACTTATATAATTATATCTCCTTCATCTTCCTCAGTAGTTCTGTTTTCCATTTTTTGTTTCTCTTAATGTTGCCTATTCAAATTACTTTCACGTAGTAACTCTGAGAGCCACAGAGTCACACCAGAAGAAGCCACTCCGCAGACTGCAGCACTGACTGGATAGTCCCTCCTGTGCTTGCTGCATCTGGGACTTCTGCCACAGTACCTGCAAAGTAGCGCTGCTGATATTTACGTGCACACATCCCCTGCGGCCTCCCAGTGTCCTCCACGCCCACCCCTAAATACAGGACAAGGAGCACAACTGCCTCAGCACCAACACTGAGCGGTTACTCAGTATGTGTTTGTGGAACTGCAGGATAAATATACCTGGGTTATGTTAACTTTATGAAACCAGAGATGAGTTTTTGTCATAGAAAGTCTCCTCCCCTATCCAATCTTATAGTTATTTTTATACCAAATGAACAAGAAAGAAATCTCAATCGGTAATTCCAATTTAGACAATTTTACAAATGTAAAATACTCAGGTCAGCATCAGTCACAGTAAAGGCAACAAAGTCTGCCAGATAATATTTAAAGTTTTAAGTAAATTGTTATTATTAGACCACAGATATAAAAGGTGTGACATCATGGACCTTTTCCTGGAGTGATCCCCTAAGTGCAAGTCCTAGTGACCCACATGTGTGGAGCCCTGGCTGAGTCACCATCCAGCCTAAAGAGCCAAGTGGTCTACCTGTGGGCAGGAGGCAGAAAAGAAAAGCATTATGTGACAATCTCAGCAAACAAGCTATTTCCAAATTCTAATAATAGACCATTGGAAAACATACATTTACACACACATCTAACCCTAGAACTTTTAGCCATTTTAAAGCTATTAACAAAGAATCTCATTCTGAGCAACCATCTCTCCTCAACCCCCTCCCCTACATCTAAAAATAAAAAGAACACTACAGCCACATATTTGCTTGCGTTAGCCAAGAGCTCAAAAAACCCCCTCAAGCCTTGCTGTCGCTGGATCATACACTGTGAGTCAGCACTTCCCCACATTTCTGGAAATTCCTTACCAGCGACATGACCTGCAGCAAGAAGCCAACTTTCCATTTCAATGTACAACAGGAAGTATTCCAACAGACAGCACTCAGACCCAGGAACTGCTGTCACATCAAAATGAGTGGGAATCTACTGATAGACATCAATTTAAAACAAAAGTATACTTTATTTTGAAATATAGACACATAGATTATGTTTAGCTAAGTCAGAACAGTGAATATGAACAAAGAAAAGGTACTGCAGTTGCTGAAAGACAAGCAAAACCCAAAGTTTAAATATAAACTTTAAAGTTTAAACTAAACTGTCCATTTTTCTGCTCCACACATCATTACAGAGGTGCTGTGACTGGCAAAAGTTTTGTTACATTAAAAATCTGCTAAGTTTTGTTTTGAATATCTAGTTGGAGCAATGCCAGGAATAAATAACAATGGAAATGTAAAAATTTGAGAAAAAGGTCATTTCAGAAATAACTTTTCAGAAGATTAATGGACTTTAAAACAGCCTGTACATTAACCACGGCCAATTCATTAGGTTCCTCGCTTTTACTCTCAGAAAGCTACTTTTGCAGTTAAAATGTCAACTACAAGAAGTTGCTTTTCCATAATTCTTAAAGAGAGTTTCAAGATTTAAGTTCAGCGAAAAGCCAAATAGCTCAGTTATTACAGTCATTAATAAATGTATTTAACATTCGTGCAGCATCAGAATGTAAAACATCTGGTTCTAATTTCAAATTTGGCTCAGAATAAAAGTGCCTCCTCCACAATACTTTGATTATAAACTGTTCTTTTCCTCCACTCTTTTTTTCTTTTTTGGAAGCTGTTGTCCTTTATTCTTGCTGGAAGTCACCTGACCACTGCCAGGAAGAGGAATGCAAAACATTCCCAGGAGTGGCCATGACGTCAGTACTACATTCCACCTCTCCACAGTCAGGGCTGTCGGGAAGCTCCAGCCTCCAGCAAAATCCCTGGAAGAGATAGCAGCTGAGGCCCGCACTAAATCACTCTAAGAGCTCCTTCATGTTATGCTTTAAAAATGAACAATATCTTCTTCCCAAAACAGAGAGAGGATGAGAGACAGAATAAACTGAGCTGGCTTTATAAGCTGCATTCACTGCTTATCTTCAAACTTTGTTTTTCTGGGGGAGGGGAAAAAAACAAGTAAAAATAAAAAGTGACTGAACAACAATCAAGACAGGGCATTGCTTCAGGATCAGCAAGCAGACAGGCTGACAGGAGCAATGGAGAGTCTGGCTTTAAGAGGCCCTCCCTATCAAGCATCCTCAGCAACTCAGTTTCCAAACTGTGTCTTAGGAGAAAGAGACACAAGCCCCATTCAAGGGTGCTTTTGTAACACTCAGAACACAGTGAATGCATTTTCGCTAAAGAGAAATATTTTATAGAGATAGAATCTGAAAAGTGTAAATATTGCAAAGAAAACACATAAGCCTCTTAAAATCTTCATTTGAAACATCTTAGATTATGAGTAAATAAATCTGTTAACTAAATGTGCAAATACGTTGTACATAACAGTCTGTGCTCTATTTTTGCAAATATCCTAAAGAATATGTCCCCATATTCTCTACTACAATCTTTCATACTTTAAGAATTCCAGAAGTTTTTTTTTTTTGGGGGGGGGGAAGAAAGGAAAATCTACTGTAAAAAATGCTTTATGCACATTATTATTTTTGTTTCTGTTAAATAATTTCCTTGGAATAAATTTGTAGGCATGGATGTCTAGATTGAGTATGCAATTTCCTATGACATTTGCTGCATATTGCCATACTGATTTCCAAAAGAACTGTATTCAATTCCAAGACAGTTAGAAATTTCAGCATACCTCCTGTAGTATAACTTTGTCAGCATGTGTGTGAACACACATAACTGCACATGTAACTGACAAATAACATATTGTTAGGATATTTTGTATTTCTTTGGTTGATAATGAGACTGAAGATTCCTTCATGGATTGGGTTTTGGGCAACTTTTAAGGTGAGAATTAAAAAAAAAAAGAAGTACCACAACTGCAAGTAATTATTATAGGTCACTATAGATCTGACTGCAGATTTTATATCCATCCAAACAGAAAAAATATTTTTTTCTTTGAGTTTCCTAATAACATATGCTGTTGTGCAAAGCATATGACACAAATTATAGTTTCTGGATAAAGGAGGGTATGTGAGTTTGTGTGTGTGCAGTGTGTATGTTTTGTGTATGGCCTGTGCGGGGTGTGTGTGTACTGTGTGTGACATGTGGCCTGTGCGGGGTGTGTGTGTACCGTGTGTGACTTGTGGTCTGTGCGGGGTGTGTGTGGCATGTGTGTGACTTGTGGTCTGTGCGAGGTGTGTGTGTACTGTGTGTGACTTGTGGTCTGTGCGAGGTGTGTGTGTACTGTGTGTGACTTGTGGTCTGTGCGAGGTGTGTGTAGCCAGTATGTGACGTGTGGCCTGTGCGGTGTATGTGTGTATTGTGTGTGACATGTGGCCTGTGTGCCATATCACATGTATACACACATCTCCATGGCACTAAGGCACTGTGGTGTATAGAAAGAGCACAAGGTAAGAAGTCACGAGGTACATGTTCTAGACGTGGCTCTGCCTCCAGAAGTGGCTCTGCCTCCAGAAAAGTTCATTACGTTTTCTGAATCTGCTTCCTCATCTGTAAGAATCTAGCTTTACCAATACTAGGAGGTAATCTGAGAGGAAATAATATTAATACCAAAGTACTCTAAGAAGTTATTTGACTTGCTTTTGTCTGTTAGGTGCTGTTATTTGTTAGTAGCCACTGATATCCAATGTATAAAACTGGGAATTCCTCACTGTTGCCAAAATGTGTCAGTCTATGAATGGCATTCTCCTACCTTCTGCGTAGTACGTGGGTCATTACAAAGGTTTTGAGACACACAACAATCAAGAAATGTAAAATTTGCAAGGACAGAAACAAATGAAGCCCTCCCAGCCACACCAATAAGCCGAGCAAGTTGAAACTTGCACAGGTGAATCAGAAAGGCTGCTGTTGACTGTGATTCTTAGAAGTGAAAAATGGATCATAGCACAGTTTGTCTCAAAACTTTCATAGTGACCTACATATTATAGCACCTTGGAATAGAAATCAGAATACCTATATGCCAGAAATTGTTGATAAATATCAGAAATGGAAATATTGACTCAAGGAGATTCACCAAGTCTCCTGCTCACCCATCTCAGGAAGCCCTGAACAGGAGGGTCAGAATGGCAGGTTGCCCCAGGGGCTTCCTGGTGTCCAGGAGGTTAGAGACAGCTGTGGCACTGGAGCTCAGTGTCCAGAGGCATGAGGGGTCCAGCAGGAGGGCCAAAGTGACGGGGTATGTGGTGTGGAGAGTTCCTACAGGGGTTTGTAGGATCAGAAAAGCAGGGAAGCCTCAGAAACAGCAGGTCCAGTGACAGAAGTAGGTCTGATCCTGCACAGCAGCCTCAGTGGTCACTCTTTCTGGCCTAGCCTGAGGCAGTCTCAAAGCCTAGAGCCTCTGACTGAATGAACCTTCGATAACATTGCAGTCATGTAACTTAAATCTTCTCTCAACCCATTTTTCAAAGAATGTGCAGCTACTTTTGACGAGAAAGGGAAATAACCAGACCTTCCAGCATTTATCGGATGTTGCCCCTTAGCTTATTATCCTTATCCTGAGGACTCAATGCCTCTGTGTCCTGTCAGTCAGGGGGAAGGCTTTACAGGTGTCAGACACAAATGGAGTCTGTCATACAACTACCTGCCCAGAACCTGAGTTTACAAAGGGAATATACATTCACAGATAGGCACAATTTCCACATTTGTGCCTTGACTCATGTAATGAGCACTATTACTATTAGAAGAGCTAATGAGAAGCTTCCGAATTTTTCTTCTCTGCTACAATAACAACAGAAAGCAATATTGCATCTTTTCAGGGTATCACCAAGATTAACGCCATTGTCAGAGACTTGAAAGGTGCAGGGTCTGCTGCATCTCTAGCTGTGTGTCAGGCCCATCCACAAGACAAACAGGTCTTTGAGAATGTCAGTGGATCACCACAGACTTTACCAGGGAGCAGCTCCAGTTGTTGATCCAGACATAGTTTCTCATAGAACAAATTAACAAGGCCCCTTATCTGGTGTGCAGCTACTGATCTGATAAATGTGTGTGTGTGTGTGTGCACGCTCGTGTGCACACCTATCCCAACAGGCAGAGAAAACAGAATGCTGCTTATTCGCACCTGGCTGGGCAGCAGGATGCCGTCACCATCTTGCACGAACACTGTGTCAACTCTGGTTCTGTGACATTAATTTGGTCGATAGGAACCTTAATCATCTTACCATGCCACAGGACAGGATTTGTTAGTAAGAAGTAACCCTAGTAAGGAAGTACATGCCAGAGGATAGAAGATAAATACAATAAAAATTTAGGAGCCCATTCCCTCAGTAAAATTTCTGTTGGTGTAACAATCTGGAGCATGTTGAGTTTATTTACCCAAAGTGAAAAAAAAGTTGCTTTTTGTACCCACTATCACACACACACACACACACACACACACACACACATACACATACACACCTAAAAATGTTTAGTGGATTATTGGCTTTTGGGGCCAACACATGCCACCTTTCCATTTTCTATCCTGACCTATACACTAAGTAATCTGTAAAGCAGCCAGCATGAAGTGGGTTGAGGAAAAAGCTCTCCATGTGGGCCAGGATACGAGGAAGGAACTCTGCCCTTGACACTTGTGACCAGTAGAAATGTCTACAGCTGAATGAGATACTCAAAGCCAAAACAAAGTTTGGGGGCTAAACCTTATGCTATTGAGCAAGTAAGTATTTTCCTTTTAATAAATAAATCTTGGCTTGATACTGGCTCCTAGTGGAGAATGAATACCTGACCACATTAGAAAACTGAAACCCTGGCCATGGGACCCTCTATGTACTAGGTATTCTCTGATTCACCTGGCTGCAAAGCTGAACATGTTCAGGACACTGTGGCCTCAAGTAAATATCATATGTGTAGCATATTCAGGTGTGCACAGAATCTGAAGCTAAATAAGCTGCATCAACAGGAATCTGAGGTATGCCCTGCTCTTACATCCTGCCATCTTCCCGGAGCCCACACCTTTCCCTATATGAAAGTATTATATGATCAACTATCTGAGGAGAAAATGGCTAAGCCCGGCGTACAGATGGGCCAATGCACGTGTGACATGAGAAGTGGCTGCAGCAGACTTACAGCTTTAGAGCTCCCTCAGAAAGCGCCAGGACAGCTTCATGTAGTCTATTTTTGGTCTAATCTGCCCAGGAGAGATGGGTGACGTATGGACCACACTGATTCACCAACACCTCCAAGTGCTTAGGTTAACAGTTAAGAACACTCTTTGAGAGCACATCTGACCCAAGAACAAAGACAGCCTGCAGAGTGCGCAACACTGATTCCCAAAGAAAGTTTAGTTGGACCAGAACGAATGAGGGAGGAAGACTGAGGAGTTGCAGCAGGAAAGTTAGGAAGAGGTGTATGTATGGATCTCTTGAACCAACACAGAGAGAATATTTGTGTCCCTTCTGAATGGGTACTACAGAGGAGACTTTAGGTGGACAGAGGAATCATTCTGTAAATGCTTGTACCGCTCTTTCCCATGCAGTCCAGGGGTTGTGCAATGGGCTTGTTAGAAAAGTGACCACAGCGGTCCAAGTACCAACATGGACAGCCTCTCATCACAACTAGTCTTTCACTCACACAGTGGAGTGCCCAACTTGCCAGGGGGCAACAATCAGTCCTGAGAGGCCAGCCTGCCGGACAGTAGCAGGTTAATTACACTGAACCCCTTTTATGAGGACAGGATAACAATTTATCCTCACTAGAATGTACATCAAAGTTTGGTTTTGCCTTTACTTTCTGCCACGTTTCTGCCAGGAGCGCATACGTGTGTGTGGTTCAATCCATCAAGTGACACACTTAGGATACTTTGGACAAACAGACCATGGAATGGGTAGTGAGCACCTGTAGAACTGAGAACTCTCATAACTATGGATACTTTTTTCTTTTTCTTTTTTTTTTTTTGTAGAGACAGAGTCTCACTGTACTGCCCTTGGTAGAGTGCCATGACGTCACAGGACTCACAGCAACCTCCAGCTCTTGGGCTTACGCGATTCTTCTGCCTCAGCCTCCCGAGCAGCTGGGACTACAGGCGCCTGCCACATAGCCCGGCTATTTTTTGGTTGCAGTTTGGCAGGGGCTGGGTTTGAACCCGCCACCCTCAGTATATGGGGCCCGCGCCGGATTTGAACCCATCACCCTCCATACATGGGGCTGGTGCCCTACTCACTGAGCCACAGGCACCGCCCACTTTTTTCTTTCACAGTGTGTCAACTAAGAAATAGTATGAATGTTAACTCACCTTTTTTTCTCCCTTTCCCTTATTTTAGATAAGGTGCATTGATGATGTTAGCCATGCAATTCATCCCCCAGGTTACAGAGTTTCAGAATTCTAAGACAGAACGGTGCCTAAGTTAGAGGAGATAAGATTATCTCTTTGAGAACCTTCACTGGTGAAGCTGAGTGTAGTAACTGAGGAAATTTGGGATCTTGCCTCAAGGGAGAGAAAAAGATCCTAGTTATTTCTATAAGGAAGAGCTGTATTATTAAGGTATAAACAGTGTTGCTGCTGTTGTTTGGGCATGTAAGAGAGGTTGAGGTGTGACGGCAGTGTTTGTGCTGGGCTGTCTCTTAGTCTCCCTCCTCCTCATATCCCTCACACATGAGCAGCATCCAAACATGCTCCTGCTCACCCACCTGAGCCTGGATTCTACACTTTGCAACTGAACTCTGAACTCCTGTAGCATTACTATAACCTTCAAAGAGATAACATGCAGAAATGCTCTGAAAAGTAAAGCCTAGATACATATGTGGAAAGTATAATTTCCCATTTTACAGTTTAAGATTGAGAAAATAATGAAACAGAAGATAAATTAGATGAGTCAGGAAGGTAAAACATAATATGAATTTTATATATTGATGTCATATATGTGATATAGGCTAAGTACATGTATGATTGAGTAGTGAGTAAAAAAAGAATTCACAGAAGTTAAAGGCTCAGAGACAGCACACACTAGAGGTCTTTTACACTTAGATCATGACAAATCAGGGCATTTCAAATACCATGCTGTCATTCAATGTTCTCTATTTCTGAAAGCTATGGTGCTCATTTCTTCACCAGTAGCATAAATGTTTTAATTCCTTTTTCCAGTAAGGGTTTTTCATTTTTCATCAGCCCATCTACATTTTCTCAGGCTTTTGGGTAAGCACCAATTCACAATGGGTTTAAATTGGGGTACTGTCTACAGCAGGGGTATCCAACCCTTGGCCTGTGGGCCATATACATCGTAGGATGGCCATGAATGTGGCCCAACACAAAAATCATAAACTTACTTAAAACATTGTGAGTTTTTTTGGTGACTTTTTTTTTTGGTGAAACTTGATTGCACGGTTCTTAATGTGGACAACAATGTTACATTGCAACATCATATAAAATAACCACAAGAGTACTCTCACTACTCCCACTCTCACCACTTGTGCACGTGCACGGCTTCAGCTTCACGGTGCTGTGCAGCTTCCAGTGTGCCACCCTCCAAACTCAGACAGTCGAACTGACACCATCAGAGGCTACGCGTGTTCATGGTGAGTTGGCGAGTCAGTGATTATCAACAATATTTCAATTTATCATTACAATGTTAGGTGTTTAATGTTATTTAGTAATCAGGCAAGAGTTGTACTGATTGTTAAGGTCCTTCCACACGTTGGCGGCACCTCACACATTGCCTACAGCACCCACAATTGGCTTCCACCTCACCCTGCATTGGCAGTTGGGATGTGGAAGGACTCAGGCCTTGCTTTCTATTTTCCTGTCAATTAATTTTCATAGTAAAAGTAAATGTACTTCCTTCTTTATTATTATTTTGTTAAGCCCAGCATGGTTTCTATAATGTCTTAAAAAACAAACCAGAACCCTCAAAATGAAAAATTACAGATGAAGAAAGATTGTTCAATGAAAAGTAGATAGATGGCTACTGTTTTGTCAAGGCAAATAGTACGGCACTCTGCTTAATTTGTAGGGAATTTGTGCAAGTTTTCAAAGATTGTAATTTGAAAAGGTATTATATGCAAAATCATACTGCCAAATTTGACTGGCATGAAGGATTTTGTAGTAAGGACAAAGCAGTGGAACAGAAGTCTGGCTTCTCAACAAAATGTTTTTTAAAAAGTTACAATTCAGGGTGGCGCATGTGGCTCCGTGAGTAGGGCGCCGGCCCCATATGCCGAGGGTGGCAGGTTCAAACCCAGCCCCGGCCAAACTGCAACAAAAAAATAGCCGGATGCTGTGGCGGGCACCTGTAGTCCCAGCTACTCGGGAGGCTGAGGCAAGAGAATCGCTTAAGCCCAGGAGCTGGAGGTTGCTGTGAGCTGTGTGAGGCCACGGCACTCTACCAAGGGGCATAAAGTGAGACTCTGTCTCTACAAAAAAAAAAAAAAAAAAGTTACAATTCAGATGGATTCCAACATAAAAGCTAGTTATGTGGTAGCATATTAAAAGATCAACATCAGGGCAGCTCCTGTGGCTCATTGAGTAGGGCGCTGGCCCCATATACCGAGGGTGGCGGGTTCAAGCCCAGCCCCGGCCAAACTGCAACAAAAAAATAGCCGGGCGTTGTGGCGGGTGCCTGTGGTCCCAGCTGCTCGGGAGGCTGAGGCAGGAGAATCACGTAGGCCCAAGAGCTGGAGGTTGCTGTGAGCTGTGTGACACCACGGCACTCTACCGAGGGCAGTACAGTGAGACTCTGTCTCTACAAAAAAAAAAAAAAAAAAGATCAACATTTTTTACTGATGGTGAGTTTTTTAACCCTTTGGGGAGTGCTCAGAGATGAAAGGTGCCAGAAGAGGTGTCCAACAATCGCAACAATCCTTACTATAGTACTGTTGGTGAAAATGCAACATTTGTATCAGTAAGAAACACTGGTCCTTTTTCATGATTTTTGTAAAGCTTTCTGTTTGTACTTGAAAAAGCAACAAAGCCTAAAGGCATTATTTGCACCAAATGAAAGTTTTGTCTGAACACCTGTAGGTGTTGTTTGTAGTCACAAGGTTAAGCAATGTATATAAAGCATGACAGATATAATTTGCCCTGAAAAAAAGGGATATTTCTAAAATCAGTTTGTCTCACCAGACTATAGCCAGGCACACTGAAGAAACTGGATAATTTATCAAAAAAAGTTTGGAGAGTGAAGCTGCCAATTTAAAATTTTATGCTTGGTGATAGAGGACAGCACTGATGCTACAAATATGGCTCAACTTGCCATTTTTATTAGAGCTATTGAAGATGAATATAATGTCACTGAAGAAATGGCTTCTTTTGTGTCATTAAAAGATATAAGTAAATCAAGATGTTTACATGAAGCAGTAAAAAAATATGTTAAAGTAATTTTCTTTGTCCATTATCAACATATCTGGTCTAGTTACTAATGGTGCCCCTGCGATGGTAGGTAAAATTAGCAACTTGTTAAATAATAGAAGATAATGCAATTGCTGCCCAAAATTCATGTTTAACGAAGTGTCACTGCCTAGTACATCGAAGAAAATTTATGTGTAACAGCTTTAAAAACAGATAACATCATGCAAATTGTCCCCAAGACAATGAAATTCGTTAATGGCCAAGGGATTGAATCATTGCCCCGAAAAGTCCAGGAATTCCTTCAACATAATTGTTGACTATGGCGAGCAACATCATTTGCTTTTTGGAAGTAAGGTGGGTAAATTGAGGCCAAGTGTTGAAAAGATTTTATGATTTACAACATGTTATTTAGCCGCTTCTAGTATCAAAACCCACATTTGTGCCAGAATTCCTTTTTCAGTCTTCAAATTGTTGCCCGCCAATTTTCAAATGGAATGCATAGAGTGGCAATCTGACATTCAACTGAAAGAAAAGTTTGATCATATCTCTTCACAGATTTTTACAGGTCCTGCCTTCCCAGAGACAATGGCCCTTGCTTAAAAACTTTTCGTCTTGTTCATGTCATTGCTTTTTGGCAGCACCTATGTTTGTGAGCAATTATTTCCAAGAATAAAGCAATTAAGAGTAAAATTACAAACAAAATATCTGATGAGCACCTTGAGAACTCATTGAGAATTGCAACTACCTCTTTTGAACCAGTTATTAATGCATTCATTTCTCAAATATAATGTCAAGTATCCTACTAGTTTTATGTTGTCCATTTTTCTTTCTTTTTTTTTTTGCAGTTTTTTTTTTGGCTGGGGCTGGGTTTGAACCTACCGCCTCCAGTGTATGGGGTTGGTGCCCTACTCCTTTGAGTCATAGGCGCTGCCCTTGTCCACTTTTCTTATACTTTTATTATAAACAAATTAAAAATCCCAATGATGTTTTATTGCTTAGATAAGTACATTGTCTAAACTAGTGATCGCAAACTTGGGACCTACTTGATGATTTTAAAAGATTTTGACCAGGCAGCTGTATAACTAGGATTATTACATGAGGACATTTTTGCTTATCTGGTGGCAATATAATAAAAACTGTGCACAATTTTTTTTTTCTCATTAACTTTTGTTACTGTTTGTGTATTTAATGTGTGGCCCAAGACAATTCTTCTTCTTCTAGTGTGGCTCAGAGAAGCCAAAATGGTGGACACTCCTGGTCTATAGACTCAGAATGCTATATGTTTTCTTGGCTAATTAATGCTATGTTTTTATCAAATTCCGTAAAATCAGGCATAGATGGGCTGGAAAGAATAGGCAATGAAAGCTACCCAAACATAGGAGTAATATGTACATTTCTTTAAAGTTAGAAAAAAAATGCCAATAGCAGCATGTTTACTTTCCACATATGGTCAGGCAGAGTTAGGAAGCCACCCTTAGGATCTGAGTCTGCTTGATAGAAGAGAGAAAGCCTAGGGTAGAAAGATTCTTTAGAAATTATCCTCAAACTAAAAGAGACTTTCTGGGCCA
This sequence comes from Nycticebus coucang, assembly GCF_027406575.1. Classification (NCBI taxonomy): domain Eukaryota; kingdom Metazoa; phylum Chordata; class Mammalia; order Primates; family Lorisidae; genus Nycticebus; species Nycticebus coucang. The sequence continues at coordinate 206,503 of NC_069792.1, read as the reverse complement.
ACACTAGTACAAACATACACCCTGCCATTTGGATGCTATCAATCTATACTCCAGGAATCTGACAGTGATGGACTTTGGATGTGCTTCCATGCTTACTGAGTATCAGTACCCTACATCTATGAGTCATGTATCAAGCAAATAAGGTATCAGGGACCCTTCATATTTTCTGTGCTTAGTTTTACCAAAGCCGTTTTCCATCAGTTAACAGGCATTTATTGAGTACATCTCCTGGGGAGATAGCAGCAAAATGCTCAATGATCCACATGAATGCTTTTTAGGTTTCTTTTGTAAAACGGCTAGAATTGTATACTGAAAGTTACTGAAGTAAAACAGAGGATTTTTTTTTCTACTGGTAACTAAAAATCTAGTAGTAGTAGTTACAAATATTTTCTTTAATAAACAAAATAGGTTTTCTCAATATATTCTTCAAAATATTGAGAAATTATTTATTCAGTATGTGATCAAAAAGCTAAGTGGAGAAACCCTAAATTTAGGACCTGAATGAACCAGGTGGGTTAAGGCTCAGCAATTAGTCAAGTATAGATATGTTCTCAACACAAAGAAATGATGGATGTTTGACCTGAGGGTATGCTAATTACCTTGATCTGATCACCTATACTTGTAAAATATATACAGAAACATCACTATGTACCCCTGGGATATGTACAATTATTGTTCAGTAAAAAAATTTTTTTAAAGATATTATCATACTTTATCTTTTATATTACTAAATCATAGCCGTGTACATTAATGCAATCATGGATTACTGGTTTTATATGCCATTTGACATATTTTCATCACACTTTATCTTATAGAAAAGATAATGGAGTAGTTCGCACACTATGGACGAGTTGAACATAAATGCAAACAAGATATAGGTCTAAGTTGGTATGGTTGTATAAGTCTTTTTAAAAAATTATTATTTTTTTTTATTATTAAATCATAGCTGTGTACATTAATGTGATCATGGGGCACCATACACTGGTTTTATAAACAGTTTGACACATTTTCATCACACTGGTTAACATAGCCTTCCTGGCATTTTCTTAGTTACTGCGTTAAGACATTTATATTCTACATTTACTAAGTTTCATACATATCCTTGTAAGATGCACCACAGGTGTAATCCCACCAATCAACCTCCCTCCGCCCATCCTACACATTCCCTCCCCTCCCTCTCCCCCATCCCCCTATTCTAAGGTTATAACTGGTTTACAGCTTTCATATGAAAGCCATAAATTAGTTTCATAGTAGGGCTGAGTATATTGGATACTTTTTCTTCCATTTTTGAGATATTTAACTAGGAAGAATGTGTTCCAGCTCCATCCATGTAAACATGAAAGAGGTAAAGTCTCCGTCTTCCTTTAAGGCTGCAAAATATTCCATGGTGTACATATACCACAATTTATTAATCCATTCGTGGATCAACGGGCACTTGGGCTTTTCCCATAACTTAGCAATTATGAATTGGGCTGCAATAAACATTCTGGTACAAATATCTTTGTTATAATGTGATTTTTAGTCTTCTGGGTATATGCCTAGTAGAGGAATTATAGGATTGAATAGCAGATCTATTTTTAGATCTCTAAGTGTTCTCCAAACATCTTTCCAAAAGGAATGTATTAATTTGCATTCCCACCAGCAGTGTAAAAGTGTTCCCTTTTCTCCACATCCACGCCAACATCTCTGGTCTTGGGATTTTGTGATATGGGCTAATCTTACTGGAGTTAGATGGTATCTCAAAGTAGCTTTGATTTGCATTTCTCTGATGATTAAAGACGATGAGCATTTTTTCATATGTCTGTAGGCCACGCACCTTCTTCTTCAGAGAAGTTTCTCTTCAAGTCCCTTGCCCAGCCTGCAATGGGATCACTTGTTCTTTTCTTGCTTATATGTTTGAGTACTCTGTGAATTCTGGTTATTAAACCTTTGTTGGAGACATAACCTGCAAGTATCTTCTCCCATTCTGAGGGCTGTTTGCTTGCATTACTTACTGTGTTCTTGGCGGTGCAGAAGCTTTTAGTTTGATCAGGTCCCAGTAGTGTATTTTTGATGCTGCTTCAATTGCCCGGGGGTCCTCCTCATAAAATACTCGCCCAGACCGATTTCTTCAAGGGTTTTCCCTGCACTCTCTTCTAGTATTTTTATAGTTTCATGTCTTAAGTTTAAATCTTTAATCCAGTGAGAGTCTATCTTACTTCATGGTGAAAGGTGTGGGTCCAGTTTCAGTCTTCTACTGGTAGCCAGCCAGTTCACCCAGCACCATTTGTTAAATAGGGACTCTTTTCCCCCCCTGAATGTTTTTAATTGGCTTGTCAAAGATCAAATAATGGTAAGTAGCTGAAGTCATCTCTTGGTTCTCTATTCTGTTCCAGACATCTACTTCTCTGTTTTTGTGCCAGTACAATGGTGTTTTGATCACTATTGATTTATAGTATAGTCTGAGGTCTGGTAGCGTGATTCCTCCTGCTTTGTTTTTATTTCTGAGTAATGTCTTGGCTATTTGAGGTTTTATTTTTTTTATTGTTGGGGATTCATTGAGGGTACAATAAGCCAGGTTACACTGATTGCAACTGTCAGGTAAAGTCCCTCTTGCAATCATGTCTTGCCCCCATAAAGTGTGACACACACCAAGACCCCACCCCCCTCTCTCCGTTCCTCTTTCTGCTTTCACCCCCCTCAGGCTATTCAAGGTTTTTTTCTGATTCCATATAAAACAAACTATAATTTTTTCAAGATCTTTAAAGTATGACAGTGGAGTTTTCATAGGGATTGTATTAAAATTGTATATTGCTTTGGGTAGTATGACATTTTAACAATGTAGATTCTTCCCAGCCATGAGCACGGTATGTTTTTCCATTTGTTAACATCTTCAGCTATTTCTTTTCTTAGAGTTTCACAGTTCTCTTTCACGTCCTTTGTTAGATAAACTCCCAAATATTTCATCTTCTTTGGCACTATTGTGAATGGAATAGAGTCCTTAACTATTTTTTTCCGCTTGACTATTGTTGGTATATATAAAGGCTACCGATTTATGAATGTTGATTTTGTAACCTGAGATGCTGCTGTATTCCTTGATCACTTCTAAGAGTTTTGTAGTAGAATCCCTGGTATTTTCCAGGTATACAATCATGTCATCTGTGAAGAGCGGAAGTTTGATCTCTTCTGACCCTATATGGATACCCTTGATCACCTTTTCTTCCCTAACTGTGATGGCAAAAACTTCCATTACAATGTTAACGAGCAGTGGAGACAATGGGCAGCCTTGTGTGGTTCCTGATCTGAGTGGAAATGATTTCAATTTAACTCCATTCAATACGATATTGGCTGTGGGTTTGCTGTAGATGGCCTCTATCAGTTTAAGAAATGTGCCTTCTATACCAATTTTCTTAAGTCTTCTGATCATGAAGGGATGCTGTATATTATCAAAAGCTTTTTCTGCATCAATTTAGAGAATCATATGGTCTTTGTTTTTTAATTTGTTTATGTGCTGAATTATACTTATAGATTTACGTATATTGAACCAGCCTTGAGACCCTGGGATAAAACCGACTTGGTCATATATATAATTTGTTTGATGTGTTGCTGGATTCTGTTTGTTAGGATCTTGTTTAATATTTTTGCATCTATATTCATTAGTGATATTGGTCCATAATTTTCTTTTCTTGTTGGGTCTTTTCCTGGTTTGGGAATCAGGGGGATGTTTGCTTCATAGAACGTGTTGGGTAGTCTTCCTTCTTTTTATACATTTTGGAACAGGTTGAGTATAATAGGTACTAGTTCCTCTTTAAAGGTTTGGTAGAATTCTGAAGTGAAGCCATCTGGTCCCAGGCTTTTCTTATTAGGGAGGTTTTGTATGGTTGATGCTATTTCAGAACTTGATATTGGCCTGTTCAACATTTCCACTTGATTCTGGCTAAGTCTTGGAAGGTGACGTGCTTCCAAGTATTGGTCAATTTCCTTTAGATTTTCATATTTCTGAGAATAAAGTTTCTTGTAATATTCATTACGGATTTTTTTAATTTCTGAGGAGTCTGTTGTTATTTTGTCTTTGTCGTTTCTGATTGATGACATTAGAGATTTTACTCTTTTTTTTCCTGGTTAGGTTAGCCAAAGGTTTATCTATTTTATTGACCTTTTCAAAAAACCAACTTTTTGATTTATTGATCTGTTGTATTATTCTTTTATTTTCAATTTCATTTAATTCTGCTCTAATTTCGGTTATTTCTTTTCTTCTACTGGGTTTGGGGTTGGAACGTTCTTCCTTTTCCAGTTGCTTGAGATGTCCCATTAAGTTGTTAACTTCCTCTCTTTCCGTTCTCTTGATGAAGGTTTGCAGTGCTATAAATTTCCCTCTTAGGACTGCGTTTGTGGTATCCCAGAGGTTCTGATAATTCATGTCTTCATTGTCATTTTGTTCCAAAAATTTGGCAATTTCCTTCTTAATCTCATCTCTGACCCAGTTATCATTCAGCATAAGGTTATTTAACTTCCACGTTTTTGTATAAGTATGCAGATTCCTGTTACTGAGTTCAACTTTTATTCCATGGTGGTCCGAGAAGATGCATGGAATAATTTCTATTCCTTTAAATTTACTGAGGTTAGACTTGTGATCTAAGTTGTGATCGATTTTGGAGTATGTTCCGTGGGCTGATGAGAAGTATGTATATTCAGTTTTGTTGGGATGAAATGTTCTATAGATGTCTGCTAAATCCAAATGTTGGATGGTTAGGTTTAAATCTAAAATTTCTTTGCTCAGCTTCTTATTGGAGGATCTACCCAACACTGCCAAAGGAGTGTTGAAATCTCCGACTATTACGGAGCTGGAGGAAATCAAGTTGCTCATGTCAGTTAGAGTTTCTCTTATAAACTGAGGTGCATTCTGGTTGGATGCATAAATATTAATAATTGAAATCTCACCATATTGAGTATTACCCTTAACAAAGATGAAGTGACCATTCTTATCCTTCCTTACTTTTGTTGGTGTAAAGCCTATTGTGTCTGCAAATAGAATTGCAACACCTGCTTTTTTCTGATTACTATTTGCCTGAAATATGGATGACCATCCTTTCTCAATATTGTCTATATTTATGTTTTAAGGTATGATGTGACTCTTGTATGCAGCAAATATCTGGCCTGAGTTTTGTATCCAGTCAGCTAACCTGTGCCTCTTTAGAAGACAGTTTAAGCTGGTCACATTAATGGAGAATATTGATAAGTTAGGTAAAATTTTGGGTATCGAGTTTTTTGAACGTCCAGTGGACATTTTTAATCCTTTTGTCACTGTGGAAGTTGGAGTTTGATCAAAAGTTTCTGAGTGAGTTTACTTTTGTGGTAGAGGATTGGGCTGGTCGTTATGGAGGATAGGTCTGAGAAAATCCTGAAGAGCTGGTTTGGTTATGGCGAACTTTTTTAACATATGAATGTCATTAAAGTATTTAATTTCTCCATCTTAAATGAAACTCAGTTTAGCTGGATACAGTATCCGGGGTTGAAAGTTATTTTGCTTTAGGAGATTAAAAGTCGATGACCACTCTCTTGTGGCTTGAAAAATTTCAGCAGAGAGATCTGCAGTCATTCTAATATTCTTTCCTTTGTAGGTAATGGATTTCTTGCGTCTGGCTGCTTTCAGATTTTTCTCCTTCATATTAACTTTAGTGAAGTTAATTATGATATGCCTGGGGGATGTCTTATTTGGATTGAGTCATGCTGGGGTTCTGAAACTGACTGCTATGTGAATTTCAGAATCTCTTGGCATGTCTGGAAAATTCTCTTTCTTAATTTCATGGAGAAGGGCCTCTGTGCCTTGACAAGCCACTTCCTCACTTTCATGGATTCCAATGAGGCGGATATTAGCCTTCTTCGAATTATTCCTGAGCTCTCTGAGAGAATGATACGTTTTTGCTCTCCATTTCTCTTTCTCTTGAGAGTTTGGGAGCATTCAAAGGCTTTGTCTGCAATGCCAGAAACCTTTCCTTGTGCTTGTTCCACTCTGTTACTGAGGGATTCTACTGTATTTTTCACACCTTTGAGGGCTGCAAATTCTTGCTTCAGTGCATCAAAATCTTTGGTTGTTTTGTCTTTAAATTCGTTAAAATCTTGAGACAACTTTTGAATTTCTCCTGGAATTTCTAATTCCAACTTTTGAATTGCTGCTCGAATTTCTAATTCCAAATTTTCCTCCATCCTATTAATCTTGTTGCAATCCAGATATTGAATTCGATTTCTGACATGTCGGCCAGCTGTTTATGAATGGGATCTTCAGTTATATCTGCCATATCTTTCCTTGGGGGGTGGGGTGTTTGATCTATTCTTGTTATACATGTTACCAGAGTTTTTCCGCTGATTCCACCCCATGATTGTTTTACACCGTTTGATTTTTCCCCTGGAGCTTTGTTGAGGACCCGTACAGTGCTATGGCCTGAGAAACTGGGGACCTGTTTGGTGTGGTAGGGCTAAGTGGTTCTGTCTTGTTTTTATCTGGTCTCTGTCTGACCCTAGTGAAATAGTACTCTGGGTTGTGGAGAAATGCCAGCAATTATGTCACCCTGCTCCCCACAGGCAACAATTGGAAAAGGAAAATCAAACCTTCCTACAACCACACACCCAGGGCACCACTTGAATAGTTCTTGGGCGATTGGCTCAGTTTAAAAGGTCCAAATCAATTGTCACAGTCAGCACCTGTCTCAGATCACAGGCGTCTGGTGAGAACTCAGATTTGGCTTGCTCTGGTGCTCCATGGAGTCAGGAGGACCCATCCAGCAAATAGATTAGTCTGGGAAGGTTGATACCTCCTTCCTCACCTTGCACCTCTGTCACACCCAGTCACTGATAGCCCCGCAGGGCTGTGACCCAGTTGCCTCTAGTGAACAGATACTCCAGGGGTTTGCACCTGCCTGAATCACTAGGAAAGCTATTTCTGCTCAGCCAGGCCGCTGCGCTCTGCCTCTATCCAGCCTCTGCCTCTGACAACCTCGGGCCGTTGATGGTAGCTGGGGGGTGTTCACTGAGTTCCAACCCCGCCCCTGATTGATGTTACTGACAGAACAGAACAACTTTGCAGTAATTTATTTCTGTCCCTGCTAAATTCCCCTGCAGAAGAGAAGCTATTTTAGTTCCCAGAGCCTGTGCCTCAGGTCCTGTCTTTGCTCCTGCAGGTTTGTATTTGGTTAGCTTTCAGTTCTAGCTTTCCTTTCTCTATAGGCTGACGATCCCCTGAGGGCCAGATGTGTCTTAGGCTCAGTAAAGTGGTCCTCTGGGTCAGCCCTGCCCTGGGAACTTCCCAGCTCTGCGCATGTGTTTCCAGTCCCCATGCTCCACCCAGGCCAGTACCACCTCAGGCAAACCCTTTACTCATGGGGCCTGCGTTTCCTCCCATTTCTGTTCCATGGTGGTTGCCACCTGAAAAGATGCCTGGCCTCCTCTGGTTGCCCAGGGAGACAGGGGGTGTGGCTTCGGAATATCCGGGAGTGAGCACTATTGTTGCCAAAAAATGGCTGCTGCTCTGCGCCTTGGGGCACCACCGCTCCAGTGTGGTTTCCTCTCAGCTGACTGTCCTTTCCTCACTCCCAAGCTGCAGAATCAGCACTGACCAGCTGCAGTCTAAGCCCTGTCCACACCCCTTGAGAAATCACCCAAGAATCTGGACTCCTGGGGGACAGGCCTCCAGACCTCAGAGTGAGAGTGGAGGGGAGTGCTGGGAGCTCAGAATTGCAGGTAGAGAATATATACAGTTTTATGCCTGGCAGGAGAATGCCGTGGCACCCTAGTAGGGGAGGTAGGTCTGGTTTTTAGAGGGTCTCTCCCATTGAGTGTAGTGGGAGGACCTTTGAACTCTGCTTGTTTGTTTGTGGGGCACTCTGAGCTGTTCTCATGGAGGAGGGGACTCCTGTCCGCTTGGTGATGGATTTTGTACCTTTTGTTTGTATCTTTGGGGTTGCAGCTTGCCTCAGCGGGTTTGATGTGTGTTCTTCAACCTTCTCTCTTGGTGCAGCTCTAATCTACCAGGTTACTTGCTAAATTTCTGTCCTTTAACTCTCCTTCTGGATGGGAGCCTCTGATTACCCAGCGCTTGAAAGTTGAATTGCAAGGATATTCCTTTGGGCTGATGTTGAGAGTTCTTGGTTGTACCATTTTTAGTTGTTAGGAGCGATGCTTTAAATTCATCTTTCAACTCTGTACAAAGTCGCAGAGTCCGGGAGCTGGCCCCATGACCTCCAACCAACACGCTCAGACAATTTCTCCAAATGTGTAAGTCTTGATTGGGCAGACATGGTATTTTCTCCCTTAGGCAGCAAGGAAAAAGTGCAGAAAATAGCACAGAGTATCTCAGGTGTGCCTGTAGTAATACTGAAAAAAATCGGACTTATTTTTGTAGTCGGAATATGGGAAATCTTCCCAGAGACTCTGTCATCAACTTTGAAAGTATTAATTGCCACCCATTATTTAAGAAGTGTTTTGTATTATGGGTTTTTTACTTAAATAAAAAAGATGTTTTTTCAATAATTTTCTGGGTTGCTTTTAAAAGTTGTAAGTTGAATATTACAGTGTAAAGCATATTAAACCCGGGTTGCTTTGATAAAGAAACTGCTGATCACAATTATTCAAGAGGGAATCATGCCAATGACTTTATTTGCTGCTCATTATCAGAATGATGCAAAAGAAGTGTTAGATCAGTTCGCCAACAATGTGCTTCCCTTTGGCCTGTCACTGCCAAAGAGAGACAGAGAGAGTGGGAAGGGCCGTTCTTTCTCTATCCTTACCAAAAACACATAACATCTGTCCTTTTCTTTGTTTCAAAACTGAAAGTCATAGTTAATTCTTAACATTTTGCTAGTATTTATTCATTGATGTTGTATGAATTAAAAACAAAAACAGTACCCACTTTGCTATTCACTCCTTTTCAGGCACCTCTAAATCTTTCTGTCATACCAATGTATACCTTCTTCCAGCAAGGAAGCACTGCACGCAATTACCACACTTGGCTTTGTGAAATTACCACAATGAACAGGCTCTCCAAATGAAGATTATGCCACAAGTAATCTCTTTCATTGTCTTTAGAGTGATGTTTGAACAACAGAGGTCCAATGATCAGACAGACTATAGGACAGATACTTCAACTCCAATATAAAACATTATATTTACATATAATGTCAATTTAAAATAACCTTTTACACTTGCAGAACTAATTATCCCAACAAATTTTATCAAGAGATCAAGCAAAATTAAAATCTGTGGTTTTACAATTAAAAGTTGTAAAAAGCTTTCATAACAGAATACACACTTTTTATAAGTACACACATTCTCCAGAACAGACTATACTCAGTAAATTTTGAAAGACTGAAATCATACAAAGTATTTTCTGAGACCACAATGAAAGGAAATTTCAGATCAGTAGCAAAAGGAAATTTGGAAAATTCACAATTATATAATAATTAAACAATATACTCCTAAATAACCAAGGGGTCAAAGAATAAATCACAGGGAATCTAGAAAATATTTGGAGAGAAATGAAAAAGAAAATAACAACTTATGACATGAAGTTAAAGTAGTGCTTAGAGGTATATTTATAGTTGTGTATGCCTATATTTAAAAAGAAGAAAGATCTCAAATCAACTTTACTTTCTATCTTAAGAAACCAAAGACATAAGAGCAAACTAAACCCAAACCATGAAGAGAAAGAAAATGACAAAAATTAGGCAAAATTAAATAGAGAAATAGAAAATAGAAAAATGATAAAGGAAACCAAACCAAATCAAAAGATAGTTCCTTAAAAAGATCAAGAAAATTGACAGCTTTTTGGCCAGAGATGCCATCTTCCAGTAATTCATTGACATGACAAACACACAGGGAAAGAGGAGAGGCCCCATACATGTTCTCTCAGCCTTTTAGAAAACATGGATTTGTTCCTTTGGCCACATACATGCGAATCTACAAGAAAGGTGATGTAGACATCAAGGGAACGGATTCTGTAGAAAAAGGCATGCCACACAGATGTTACCATGGCAAAACTTGAAGAGTCTTCAGTGTCACCCAGCATGTTGCTGGCATTATTGTACACACAATTTAAGGGCAAGATTCTTGCCAAGAGGATTAATGTTCATATTGAGCATATTAAGCACTCTCAGAGTCAAGATAGCTTCCTGAAATGTGTGAAGGAAAATGATCAGAAGAAGGAAGCCACAGAAAAAGGTACCTGGATTCAACTGAAGGCCAGCCTGCTCTACCCTGAGAAGCACACTGTGAGAACCAATGGAAAAGAGCTCGAGCTCCTGGAACCCATTCCCCATGAATTTATGGCATAATAGGCATATAACATAGCACACAGAAGAACAAATAGAACCGTCACATTAGGTGCAGGAACCTAGTCCCCATGAGTTCACGGCTTAAGAGGCATAGCAAGCTTTGTCACATTCAGTGGAAAGGCACGTCCCCAATCTGATGGAACCTTTTCTCTATGAATTTATGGGATAATAGGTATTAAAAATAAAAGGCTACTACAAAAAAAAAAAGAAAGAAAGAAAGAAAGAAAATTGATAAATCATTAGCTAGATGAAAATGAGAGAAGACTCAAATTATGGACATCAGGATTGAAAGGTGGGAAGTGCTATCAACTTTACAGAAGGCAAAGGGACTGTATAGCGCACTAAACAGAAATAATGTGAACAATCGCATACCAACAAATTAGAAAACCGAAATAAAACAAATTTCTAGAAAGATATAAAACCCCCAAACTGACAGGTAGAAACAGAAGAATCTGAATAAACTCATAAAGAAATTGAGCGAGTAATTTGAAAACTGCCTCAAACAAAAGCCCAGGCCCAGAGGATTCACTGGTGAATTCTTCTAAATGTTTAATGATCTTTGGCCAAACTTTTCCAAAAAATAATAATAGTTGGGAACATTTAGCAATTCATTACATGAGGCCAGTATTACACTCATACCAAAACTAAAGACATCATGAGAAAAGAAAACCACAACAGTATCTGTTAGGAATATATATATGCAAAAACCCTAATAAAACGTGAGCAAACAAAATCCAGCAACACATAAAAGGGATTATACAACATGAATAAATGAGATTTTTTCCATTTAATGGGGATGAAATTAGGTTGCTCTAACATTTGAAAATCAATTAATGTGGGCAGCACCTGTGGCTCAAAGGAGTAGGACGCTGGCCCCATATGCCGGAGGTGGTGGGTTCAAACCCAGCCCCGGCCAAAAACTGCAAAAAAAAAAAAAAAAAAAAAAAAAAGAAAATCAATTAATGTAATATAATCATCTCACTAAAGTAAAGAACAAAAATGCCATGTTCATCTAAATAGATACCGAAAAGACATTTGACAAATTCCAACATGCTTTTCAGATAAAAACACTCAAGAAACTAGGAATATAAGAGAATTTCCTAAATCTGATAAACGCATCTACAAATGTCCTACAAGTAACACATACTAACACTTAATACAGACCATTTAATGGCAAATACTTTAGAAAAGGACAAAGTTGTCTGTACTGGAATTTCTAGTCAGGGAAATTAGGTAAGGGGGAGAAAAAAAGCATCCGGATTGAAAAGCAAGAAATAAAACTCTCTCTTAGCAGGTAACATCACCTTGTGTATGGTAAGGAATCTCCAAAACTCTTATAGAAGTAATATGTTAATTCACCAAGTTTGTAGGATATAAGATCGATATAAAAAAATCAACTGTATTTCAACATATTATTAACAGATAATATGAAGATAGAATTAAAAACTAAACTTTAACTTACAATAGTACCAAAAAATAAAATACTTAAAATTTAACAAAGAAAATGTAATACTTGTATACTGAAAGATACAAAACAATGTTGAGAGAAATTAAAGAATATTTAAATGGAAGGACATCCCACATTCATAGTTTGGAAGACTTAATTTTGTTAAGATAGCTATGCTCTCCAAATTGATCTCAAGATTCAACACCATCCTTACTAAAACCTCATCTGGTCTTTTGCAGAAATGCTCAAGTTGATTCTAAAATTTATATGACAATGCAAAGGACTTACCACAGCCAAAACAATATTGAAAAAGAAGAAAAAATTGAAAGACTCATACTCTGTGATTACAAAACTTACTGTAAAGTTGCAGCAATCAAGGCAGGTGGTGCTGACATAAGGACAGACATACAGATCAGCAGAGACATAAGGAAAGACATACAAATCAAGGCAAATGAATAGACGCTTGTACTTATAGTCCATGATTTTCAACAAATGTGCTAAAAAAATCTGTAAGAAAAAACTCCTTTCAAAAATAGTGCTAGGACAACTAGATATGAACAGGCAAAGGAATGAATCTGAACTCCTTTTAACACTACACAAAACTTAGTCTCAAAATAGACCTAAATGTAAGAGCTAAAATGAAAACTTAAGAAAAACAAACAAACAAACAACAGAGTAAGTCCTTGTGACCTTGGATCAGGCAATATCTCCTTAGATAGGATACCAAAAGCATATGTGACAAAAAAAGAAAATAAGTTGGAATAAAACATGACTGCTAATGGGTATGGGGTTTTGATTGGGGGTGATGGAAATGTTCTAAAATTGATTGTGGTGATAGTTGTACAATTCTATGAATATATTAAAAACTTCTGAAATATACATTTTGAAAATGGTTTATACATAAAAAACGGTGAATTGTACATTATGTTAGTTAGATCTTAATTTATTTTAAATAGAAGCACTCATATTCCTGTTTTACTTACATCCTTTTAGATGATGGCTGTACCATCTAAGACAGTGGTTCTCAACCTTCCTAATGCCGTGATGTATTTTCATTGTTACAAAGGGGTTGCGACCCACAGGTTGAGAACCTCTGAAAGAGGACAGGGAGAGAATGAGGTGGAAGTCCCACTGTGCCAAGTCCCAACTGATCTGGATACAACTGAATAAAATGTTCATTTATAAAAAAAAACAGCTAAATATGTAAATATGTATTAGAAAGATATTGTGATTAACATCAGCTCCAAAATGCATAGAACTTGGTGGCAGTATTGCTGGCATGTTATTTATTTTGATCAGACCCTTGATATATACAATATATATACAAGATAGCAAGATTTCAAACAGTAACTTTACAAAAATACTGTCACTTAAATAGAGTTGGTTAAAAGGACCCAAAAGATTCACTGAAATTGTTCTGTCTCATCACTGGAGAACATTACAACAGTAACTCATGACACCATACCACTTTCCCTTCTCCTTCACCAGGTGAAAACATACGTGAATCATGGCCAGATCATACACATGAGCACACTATTAGAAGATACATGAACTGGTCAGTATGGTGATTCTCACCTATAATCCTAGCACTCTGGGAGGCTGAGGTGGAAGGATCACTTGAGGTCAGGAGTTAAAGACCAGCCTGAGCAAAAGTGAGACCCCATCTCAACTAAAATAGAAAAATGAGTCAAGAGCGGTGGCGGGTGCCTGTAGTTCCAGTTACTTGGGAGGCTGAGGCAGGAGGATCAGTTGAGCCCAGGAGTTTGAGGTTGCTGTGAGCTGTGATGACATCCCCGCACTCCAGCCCAGGCAACAAAGTAAGACTCTATTTGAAAAATTAAATTTTTCAAAGATGGACTAAAAAATAAGGAGTACCTCAACTCAATCCTAAAAACTAGCAGGGCAAGTTAATTAATTACCTTCTGAATGAGACTGAAAGAAATCCTTGGAGGTGGGGAATCTTCCGTGACTTCAAGAAGGGAGGAGGAGTGTCTCAATTAACCTCATATTCTAACAGCCACAGTAAAAGCCATACACAGTAGCATGCCATTTAATAGAAATACTTGTGCTTGTCTGTGAAAAATTTTCTGGCATATAATCTCATATAATCCTCACAAAAGCCCTGTGGAATCTAATATCCTAAACCCTTTTGTTTCAAATGATCAAATTAGAGAGTCAATTGAGATTTAATAATTCTATAAAATTAGTCAACATTAAGCCCGACAGTGTAAACAAATCTTTCATGGTTCCTACATAATCCAAAATTATTTCTTTACACCAAAATTACTTCTTTACACCAACATTTAGTTACATTTTCACTGATATACTGAATTTTAATTAACTAATTATTATTATTTTTAAAGAGAGAGTCTCATCTTTCTCCCATGGCAGAGTACCACAGAAACCTCAAACTCAAGTGATGTTCTTGCCTCATTCTTCTAAGTACCTGGGACTACAGGTGCCCGCGACAACCCTCACTAGTTTTTTCTATTTTTAGTAGAGTTAGGGTCTTGTTCTTGCTCAGACTGGTCTCGAATACCTCAGCTCAGCCAATCCACCCACCTAGGCCTCCCAGAGGGCTAGGATTATAGACGTGAGCTATGCTATTTCTCATAAAATGTGAATTTCCCTTACAAGTTAATATATTAATTTGGAAACTGTTTTCAGTTGAAAATGTCCCTTTTGTTCTCCTGAACAAATTCCACTTACAACTTCCTGTATTTGAAAAAAGATTACCTTATTACCTTATAAGTCTTTAAAAATGTAACCTGAAAATACGAATTTGAGAACTTAATAGACGTTGGCTGTTGGTATAATTCTAATAAGAAATGCTCTTTTCTTCGTAAAAAATGAGTGGTTTCCTTAAAATGTATTGTTTTACTAAAAAATAAATATTTGCATGGAATATAAGAAATGTTAACTAGCCCATAAACCATTCATCAATATTCCAAATATTAAATAGGACATTCTGTCACAACCTTGATAGTAAGGCAGATTCTACTAAATCTCCGGAAGAAAACCCCTTAAAATACAGAGTTCTTACTAAAACAGCAGATTTTAAAGGCTGCCTTTAAAAAGTAAATTTAAACTCTTATTAAAACAAAAAACCTATTGAAAGGAAAACAGCAAAGCAATATTTAGTAACTTCATCATCCTTTTACTTTTATCACGAGAGCCTTTGGAAAATTTTTCACGAAAAAAAGGAACTACAGAGATGTAGCAAAAGTGTCATGTCCAAAATCCAAAGTTACTTGAGGCGATTTGGAAAAAAAGAAAAACATAAAAGAAGAATAATGAATACAGTGAATATTGTGTAAAAATGAACTGCAACACAAAAGCAGTGGTTTGGACACATTCCTAACCATGCTCAGAATCCCACTCTCTATCGATTCATCTGGTGTCCCAGGGGTGGTGAGATGAGGGCTCCAGAGCAGAACAGGGCAAGAGCCTCCCTCAGCGGGGAGCTGCAGAGCAGGAGAGAGACTGCCAGGAAGAGAGAAATTGCAGCTACCCTAAAAGGATTTGGAAAAATCATTCTCAATGCTCAAGATGCTGATAGGTAGGAATTACCTAAAAGTTGACCTCAGACATATATGTATGTCACACACATGGCAAATTTCCTGTTCATTTGGTTCAAAACTGAAATTTTTAAAGAGTGCTTCTGTAATTTACTCTCCCTCCTTCTACTTTTTGAAGGGAATATAAAATTGTCTTAAAGGGATGCTCTATTTAATAACAAATGAAGTTTTGTGTCAACTTGGAAAAAAAGGTTTTTGTTTTTAATACTAGATATTAAATATCTAGCTCCTAAAAGGCTAAAATCTTACCACAATGATAACAATAAAAAGACCAAACCTTTAAAAGTCTATTAATTTCTAGACGAAAACTTAAGAACTGTCAGTAGGTGGAACATTCCCAAGTCCTATAGTGCTATGAGAAAAACAACAGGCCAAATAGGCCTCTGCCCTGCTCAGCCCACACCATCCTTGGAAGGAAGGGCCTCTCCTGGGCTCCAGGCCTCTGCTCTTGGGGTCAGTACAATAGCCATCTCTCAGAGTGTTACTGGAAAATAAAAGGCCTTAAAAACATTAAGATTTGGTCTACATTTAATATTTTCCTACTTGATCCTGAGTGTTAAAAATAAAGCACAATATTTAAAGGAACATCCTATTTTTGGAGTCCCACAGCATTAATTCCCTCTTGTAAATGTTTTGAAGGAAATAAATTTTAAAGTCTGCTTAAATAAAATATTAAAATAGCTAATAGTGGTATTTGCGGCATTAATTTTGGCTTTCTTATTGGTAACAGATTTAAAGGTAATAAAAACTTTAAACCTGTATGGAATAAATATAAATTTTCTATAATATCATTCCAAATTATAGCAGATTATTTTACTAAAGATCTGTCCTGAGTGTGGCACTAGGCCACAGCCTCAGTCTCTGCTCTTTTTTTTTTTTTTGAGACAGAGCCTCAAGCTGTTGCCCTGGGTAGAGTGCTCACGGCATTACAGCTCACAGCAACCTCCAACTCCTGGTATCGAGTGATTCTCCTGCTTCCGCCTCCCAAGTAGCTGGAACAGGCACATGCCACAACGCCTGGCTATTTTTTGGTTGCAGCCATCATCACTGTTGTTTGGCGGGCCCAGGCTAGATTCAAACCCGCCAGCTCAGGTGTATGTGGCTGGCGCCTTAGCTGCTTGAGCCACAGGTGCCGAGCCCGCAATCTCTGCTCTTAAAGGAGCTAGCAATTTACAAAAGTAGAAAGACAGGACAAATCTATGTGTAGTCCTGTATTAAGTAGAACACGGCAAACGATATATAAGAGGCACTAGCTTTGGGTCAAACACTGGGGAGAGCTCATCCAGCTGGAAAGAATCAGTAGAGACTTCATGAGGAAGTGGAATTTGAGATGTCTTAAAAGAATCTGTCAAGACATTCCAGGCAGAGGGTGGAAATACCAGGAATATTGAGTTGGTTCATTAACTGGGCCACAGAATAAGTATCAGAACAGCAGAAGATGCACTTAGAATAGCTGTGTGAGAGAAACCTTAACTTGTACACCGAGAAGCAGGCTCTACTGTACACCTTGGGAACTACCTAGATTTCTGAGCAGAAGAGCAACATGGCTAGAGCTATGTTTCCTAAATTTGCATCAGGGCTTTGGCAATACCAGAACTAGAGCCCAAAATGGCTCAAAGAAATAAGGGCACAGAAATGAGTAGGTAACCTGTGGGAAGCCATTGCAACGGCTTAGGCAAGAGGTGAAATGGGAACAGTGAAAATGGAAAAGAAGGGGAACCAAGGGCCATTTTGGAGGCACAGTCTATGAAGAGTGGAACTCTTGTTTGTCACGTACAATTTGGTATTCTGTGCTAACCACCGCTTGACAACTGCCAGGGTGCAAGAAGGAAATTCATTAGGGCTAAAATGGCCTATTTCTTGGGGATGAAAGAACTGATAAAATTTCAAAACCAACCCTTACACAGAGGAAAGAGTCCAGTGAGAAGTCTGCCTACTTTGGAAGACATTGGTTTTATACTTGGGAAGATTAAAATTAAGTATAGATGGAGTTCAGGCTATGGCTATATTTGGCTAATGCCCAAGGAGACTGAAGGAGAGTTACACTGTGAGGTAAAGACACAGCACTTACTTAGGGGTGTTGCTAATGGGCAGCAGGGGACATTCTTGCTACATCCTGTCCCTCTTCTTCACATGCTACATGGGAAAGGGAATCTCCCGCATGGAGGTTTAGTTAAGCAGGCTTTGTCCTTTCAGGTTAGGGAGTGAGGCTTTTTGACACTATCCACGAGTCTCGCTCACTGCAAAAGTTTTGAGGTACACAAAAAACAAGAAATGTTAAATCTAGCAGATGGAAACAAATGAAGCCTTCCCTGCAACACTGATAAGCCAAGCAAGTTGAAACTTGCACGGGTCAATTAGAAAGGATGCTACCGACTATGTTTCTTGGAAGTGAAATAACGGACCATAAGACACTTTTGTAGTGACTCACATATTCCATGGGTTAAAAGTAGAGGCCTTGTCCCTTCCTGTGCTGCCTCACCTTCTGGGGCCTGGCTCCTCTCTACCTCTCTCAAGGCTCTCGGTTTGAGATGGGCCAGCTTTAAATCTCCCCATGCCCATGTCCTTCAGGACTCCAAGGCACACAGAGAGAATAGTTGCTCTCAACAGATGCCCCTGCCCTCCAGGCTTTCATTGCATTCATGTTCTTTCCCTCTGTACCTAGATTTTGTGGCTTCCTAAGGTAGTCTCCCTCCTAAACATTTTATTTTATTTCAGACTTATAGAAAATATACAACAAGTCTTTTACCACTCTTGATAGTGAGCCTTTTGTCACATTTGCTTTGTCACTCTCTCCAAGTAAATGTGCATGTACATACTGTTGTGGTCAATGTTGCTACTTATATTCCTAAGAACAAGGCCATTCCCTAAAAAAGCCACAGAATAATGAACACATTTGGGAGATGTGACATTGAAACGACACTATAATCACTATAATCTAACATGCAGGCTACATTCAAATTTTACTGATTGTCTCAATGATGTTTATAACAATTCTTTTCTAATCCTGGATTACAACTGTGTCTGATGCCAGCTTTCTGAAACCTGGTTTTTACTCTTGCTTTTCTATGTCCAGAACTACAAGACATATCTTTCCCAGATACACCACCTGCACCAACTGGTGTCTAGGTAACTCGATAGCAGGAGCCACTACATAAGGAAGCCAAGGGCCAGAGTCATTTTTCTCACCCACATTCCTTTATGAAAAACAGTGCTGGTGATGCGTTTGCCTTCAAGAAGAGATGGCACATAGCACTGAGGTTCACCTACCACAGCCAGGAGCAGCTGAGCCCATGTTGCGTTTGGTCTTAGCAGCAAACTCACAGCTGCTCCAAAGAGCGGTGAGCAAACGGCTTCCCCAGAATCAGTGCTGCAGTGGACTGACCTATCTGTCCTAAAAGTGTTGATATGCATAAAGCCCTTAGAAGACAAGTGAGCGCTCACCAAAAGCTAATACTATCCTCGATACTATTGTTTTATTGGGTTCTTTGGCGAAGAAAACACTACAACTCCAACATCCACTTGCCCTGTGGGGAACATAGGCTATACAATTTCATTCTTGAAAACCAGATTAATTTAATTACTCTGTAATTACTCTGGAAACAGACAATCACAGAAACAGAATTTTTTTTTTTTTTTTTTTTGAAACAAAGTCTCACTCTGTTGCTCAGGCTTGAGTGCGGTGGTGTCAGTTCACCTCACAGCAACCTCAAACTCCTAGGCTCAAGTGATCCTCCTATCATAGCCTCCTGAGTAGTTGGTACTACAGCTGCCTGCCACAACTCCTAAATTTTTATTTTGTAGTAGAGACGGGGGTCCTGCTCTTGCTCAGGCTGTTCTCAAACTCCTGAGCTTCAGTGATCTTCCCCCCTCTGCCTCCCAGAGTGCTAGGATTACAGGCGTGAGCCACCATGCCCGGCACGGATTGCTAACTTGATAAAGCACTGAAAATTTTTAGCATGAAGCTCTACTCAGTAATTTTTCAGGTTTAAACTTTGGTATCAAAATTTGAGAGTTTTGGCGGCGCCTGTGGCTCAGTCGGTAAGGCGCCGGCCCCATATACCGAGGGTGGTGGGTTCAAACCCGGCCCCGGCCAAACTGCAACCAAAAAATAGCCGGGCGTTGTGGCGGGCGCCTGTAGTCCCAGCTGCTCAGGAGGCTGAGGCAAGAGAATTGCTTAAGCCCAGGAGTTGGAGGTTGCTGTGAGCTGTGTGAGGCCACAGCACTCTACAGAGGGCCATAAAGTGAGACTCTGTCTCTACAAAAAAAAAAAAAAAAAAAAAAATTTGAGAGTTTTTCATAGTTTTCTCCAGCTCCACCTCATCCTATCCCAACACTCTCTTAAACGTGCTTCTAAGAATGTACATGCTCAGCTTGATTGCAGTAGCTTTAATCAAATGACATTCCTGAGGGTTACTATGAAAGTTCTGAGACAGACTGTGTTATGGTACATTATTTCACTTAAACATAGTTGACAACATCCTTTCTGACTGACCCAGGTAAGTTTCAACCTGCTGTGCAGGCTTCATTTGTTTCCCTATGCATAGATTTTATGTTTTTTTGATTTTTGTGTATCTCCAAACTTTCCTAATGACCCACATATAACAGAAGAGACCAAGGTTTTCAGATTATGTTCAGAATGTGCCTCACTGACCTTATCACAGTGATTGCTGATTTTATTTGGGGGTGTATGATAATCAGATATAAAGAAATTCTGTCTTTAGAAAAAAAGATATATATACTATTTTCACAGAATCCAAATCCTAGAAGTAACACAACAGTATTATTCATCCATTCCACTGTCTTATCTTTGGAATGCAGCTTCTTACCTCCTTCAGGGATAATCTGGTAAACTGCAACTACCCAACCTCAGAAGGTCATTAGCCTCCCTCGCCTGACTGCCTTTGGGAAGGCAATTACCCATGAGGGATGAGGGCAGCAGAGCGGAACTCTCACTGCCATAAGAGTACCTGATCAGCGCTTGGGAGTACTGAGAGAGAGATGTTTAGCATGCCCTATTTCGGGTGTGGGCAGACTTCCATTTCTCATCTCTTATGCTTCCATTTTCTCTGCTGGATGGCAGGAAATTAAAAAAAACTAAAATTAATAAAATTAATAAAACTGGGCGGCGCCTGTGGCTCAAGGTGTAGGGCGCCGGTCCCATATACAGGAGGTGGCGGGTTCAAACCCAGCCCCAGCCAAAAAAACCAAAAAAAAAAAAAAAAAAGAAAAAATAAATAAATAAAATTAATAAAACTAAAATTAATATAAATTAAAAAAACTAAAATTAATATAAGCTAGATGGTATACACTACAAAGATTTTTAATAAATAAAACAAAATAAAAATCAACAACAAGGGTTACTTTAGAACAAATAACCATCCAAAGACACAGAGATATAAGAACAAAAAAAACTTTTCAAAAATAAGCCAACCCCGAGAATAAACTAAAAGACATACTTGTGTGATAAATCAAGCAGCGATGAGCTCCTGAATTGGATTGGGCAGGGTCTCCACAGCTCAGCTGGCAGGAGCAAGGCCCCAGGCTTGCCTGGCTCAGCACAGTGTCTGCTGGGAGGGCCAGAGGGTGCAGTCCATGGTGAGGAGCTCAGTCACTGCGGTGCTCACTTCACACATGTTCCTGTGAGTAAGGAGCTTTGGATTCATTTTCTAATCTATCTGGTTGTTTCCCCTTTCCATATTTCCAATACTCACCCCATCCCCAAACTATCTACCAAAAGAGAAAAAAAAAAAAAAGAAAAGAAAGAACAGAGGTAACATCCAAACTGATAATCCTGGTATTATTTATTACCCAGTAAACCATACACCAATGGAAGTTTTATGGGGCAAGGGGTAGAAAGCCCTCTTTAGAAGTGGCTGCCTGTGAGGATGCAGCTGAGGAGGGGCACCAACCAGAACGCAGAGGCTGGAGGTACGAGGGCCTGTACCCTCCCCCTCCTCAATGCGCCAACTTCTCTTCATTCTTTAGGAATCATCTCTGAAGCCTGCATCTGAGCTCAGTGCTCCACTGGAACCCTAAAGGAACCTCCTGACAACACTTCTCACCCGCAGTTGCCTGTCATTTCCAGCCCCTAATAAGACTGTAGGCTAACAGAAAGAACTGTGCCCCAGTGCCTATGTGTCTTTCATGGACTAGTTCCCCACAAGTGTACATGAGAATGCAGGCAAAAGCACCAGCAGGAGGGCAGTGCCTGTGGTTCAGTGGGTAGGGCACTGGCCCCATATACTGAGGGTGGCGGGTTCAAACCCGGCCCCAGACAAACTGCAACAAAAAAATAGCTGGGCGTTGTGGCGGGCACCTGTAGTCCCAGCTACTTGGGAGGCTGAGGCAAGAGAATCGCCTAAGCCCAGGAGTTGGAGGTTGCTGTAAGCTGTGTGATGCCACAGCACTCTACCAAGAGCGATAAAGTGAGACTGTCTCTATAAAAAAAAACAAACAAAAAAAAGCACTAGCAGGAGATGGTCCTGCCCAAAGGAGAAGTGATGAGAAATCAAAAGATGTACAGAAGTTTAAGAATAGGAGTTCCAAAGGGTACAATGAAAGACGACACTGTTGTCAATTAAAGGATGCCTTGGGCCTTAACAGGAGTGAACAAAATGTTTAGGAGAAGATTTTAGAGGGCAGAGGTCAAGCAGCACTGGTTTACTGGAGAGACATCAGCAACAGGGGAAGAAAGTATATACCTTAGGTACAAATACCCAACCACCATGCTTCACTTGTATTGTTATATAACATATGAACTGAGTCCTCACATGAAAAATGACAGATGCTAGGACATGATGAATCACCCAGAAATGTTTTTTATTTACTCTCAGTAGAACAACATACGGCAATATTGGCTTTAGTCCCTATTAAAAGTGAGAACATCATCCGTTCGCCACTGAAGGCAGAACTGAAGTGCAGTGCTGAACACTTTAAGCAAGAACAGGGACTGAGAACCACACCACCTCCAGAGCCTTCCTCTTCACCAGCTTCAAGTGGACCCTTTTAGGTTTTTTTAAACTCGGTTATATAAAGCAAACCTTGTTGATCACAGCATCAGCCCCATCACTCCCAGGCACAAGTCTCCCAAAATTGTTTTCTTGCCTTCACTGTTCCTTTTTCCTTTGTATTTATTTTGTCCACAGTCATTTAATATAGATTTGGCACAGGCACTGAAGTGGCCAGAAATACAGTGGTCACAAAACATTGTTCCCATCTGGCCAGACTAGCCCTGGTATTCCCTGGAGTCCATCCTCAGCCTGGTGACCTACATCCACATGCCAGGGTCTCAGGCTCCAGATTTTCTTTGCACATACAACCACTCCCATCAGCTGCTTAAAGACAGAACTTTATGAACATAAAACATGTCTCCTTTTTCTACCTTCAGAACACCCATGTTATAATATAACCCCATAAATCTCCTTTCTTTTCTATCATTTTCATTAGAAAAAAATTTTAAACATTCAGGGAAGTTGAAACAATTTTACAGGAAACACCTGTGCCCCTGTCACCTGGACTCCAGTGTTAGCATTTACTGTACCTGCTTAACACACATTTCTCCCTCCAGCTACCTGTCAGTGTAACGCACAGTCATGCATTTCAAAGTAAGTTACCAACATCAGTGCATACCTCCCTGAACTAGTGTAGTTTGTATATCATTAAATGGAGTTCTCTCTCTCTCTCTCTCTATATATATATATATATATATACTTCATTTTTTTGAGACAGAGTCTTTGTCGCCCTCAGTAAAGTGTTTGCTGTCATAGCTCGCAGCAACCTCTAACTCTGGGGCTCAAGCGATTCTCTTGCCTCAGTCTCCCAAGTAGCTGGGACTACAGGTGCCTGCCACAACGCCACCTGGTTATTCTTAGAGACGGGGTCTAGCTCTTGGCTCAGGCTGGTCTCAAACCTGTGAGCTCAGACCATCTACCCACCTCAGCCTCCGAGAGTGCTGAGATTACAGGTGTGAGCCACTGCGCCCGGCCCAAAATTCATAAATTTTAAATAAACATTGACTGTGTTTTGACAAATGCATACAACCTGTGTAACCTAAGCACCCTTCAAGATATAGAACATTACCATCATCCCCAGAAAACCCCTCTCCTTTTTAGCACTAATCCTGGACCTACAGCTAACACACAAACACACACACGTCAAATTATATTCCTTTTCCCAAGCTCTCACTCATATACTATAAACAAACTGTAAATGAAGTGCAATGACCAGAAAGTGCCATTACACCTTATAGCAGTGATAGCACTGTGCAAAGTGCACAGCATACATCAAGGAGCAGCACAACTGAGGCGGCTCTAGTACTGTCCTTCAATAAGAGGCCTTCACCTTTCCTGCAGTTACTGCCACCACTGTTCAATAAGCCCATGACAGCAGCTGGGGTCCCTTTGCCAGTTATCTTGAACTGACTTTTGCTAACTCCTAGCAAAAGGAGTTAGCAAAAGTATCCCTCACTTTTGCTTTTGTAACAAAGAATAGCTGCATTTACCAACATTTTACCAGAAAAGTACCAAAAAGTTAATGACATTAGTATTAAAACCTCCAAAATGAGGATAATAATAGATTTTGTTAACAAGTGGGCCCTGGTTTTCTTCTGACAAACCAAGCCCAGTCTTAACGCCAGGGAGAAACTGCTATGAAGGAATGAAGAAGAATCCTCTCAGGGCCTTAAGAACAGATGCTTGGACCCTTCCTGCTGACTCAGCTGGTCTGGACATGAAGGACAGGGCACTGTGCCTCTTCCTCTCAGCTTACCCCATACAGACTCTAAAGCCCAAGGCAGGCCACAGCAATCACTGAGAGCAGCGAGAACACTTGATCCTAGATTGTACACCTCAGCTTACATGAATGGAGCTGTTCACCATTCCCACATTTGACGTCATCTACCAGCTTCCCCCAGCACTATCTATTACTGCAGAATGCTTGGAATTTCCTCATTTGTAAGAGCTGGGAAGTTTCAAGAACAGACTTACATTTTTAAAAAATGGTACAGGCTATTACATCTAGGGACTTAAAACATTTCCCCTCTGGATCATTAAATTAGGACATAGTCATTTAATTAAATACTTAACCCACCCAAGTAAGAGAGAAACATGTTTGTATCTAAGAGCCTGTAAATAAGTCCATGACCAATGTAAGGACACTATAAATAAATTAACTGTTTAAATTGCTTTCTTTTTAATCTTCTACTTTAGACACTAAATCCATTTTGTCTTTTCCTTATACTTACCTCTGAAATTTCAATGCCTACCATGGCACCTGATGCCAGGTCGGCTCTCAAGAATAGCAAATAGATGTATATTGATTTATTAGGTAGATTAAATACTGGTAAAATAGAGGAAGAAAGTCTCCAAGATAATAGTTCTTCTTCCATTCTGAGCCTCAGATGAGATGAATTCCCTTTGAAGGCTGGAGGCCATAGCCACGTTTTGCTAAAATTCATTTGAAGTTCAAAGCATAGTGGTTTGCAATGCCTTAGAATTTTAAATATCTTAAACTTTCTGCCTTAAAGCCAGATGATCTAACGAAGCACTGTTTTAAAAACCAAGAGAAATTGGAAGGTAAACACTAAAGAAGCTATCACAGTCTTGAATTCAGTTCAGTTCTTCAGCACAAGCTATTCTATTTTTTAAATTGGTAAACCCTAATTCATCGAACTTACAGTTCTATCGGTTTAGAATTCCTTCCTGACTAATTGCCCTGGAATTCTCATGTCCCCAATTTGGGAAGCCCTCTTCAAGTCATTTTCTAGGTACTGTGTACTGCTGGCATTTTATCACCCAACGGAGGAATCTCAGCAATAGTGTGAGTGGCAGCTGTTCCCCCACTGTCCTTACTCATCTGTAGAGCAGGCTGAGCTGCTGAGCTCAGAGGCTGTACCCATCATGGGAGTCAGAGCCAGAAGGAAAGTCTGTAACAGACACTTTCCAGCAAAGCAAAACAGAATTGTGCTCCACATCCTTTTCTACTAAAATTTTACCTTGCTGACTTCAAATCACTTTTAGATGAGATGAATGTTTCCCTAACAACAACAACAACAACAAAAAGGACACAAAAATATTATTCAAAAGCAAAGTATATATTATTTTATTACTAACAGTGACCTGGATGAGCAACTGGTTCTGCTAATTAAATATGGCCTCAGATTAATTATTCAAAAATCCAAATTGCCCTTCTGTGAAGAACATTTCCCTAAGGTCCATCTGATGTCTCACTGCAATTACAGTTTACGAGCATTTTACTAGGCTTCCTTTTTAATGGAGAGATGAGTATGTGTGAACACTCAGAAATGCCCCTACTTTATGGGGTAGCTCTCTGAGCACACTATGTGTTCACAGTGAATCCCAAATGCTCTTTCTGGGGTGCTGTGGTCCTGCCACAGGAACTCCATGTGCCCTTCTATATAGGGCCCCTGGGTCTCTATTTGTGCACATGTGCTCTAGGCTATTCACTTTGAGCAACCTCAGCTCAGCTGACTTTTAAAACACAGTTGGTCAGTTTCACTTAACCCCAAGAAATTAAGAGCACCTTAAAAGCTGTCCCTCCTGTTTTCTCCAACTTTTTGAAGGTGCCACCATCTATCCCGTTATACCAGCCCAAAACTTTCAAGCTAAAAACTGTCCTAGATGCAACACCTCAGCCTCATTCTGCTAAGTGCTCTCAGAACCCCATTCTCCCCATCAGTCCCTTCTCCTCATTGGTCTCTTCTCCCTACAGCCATTGTCTCCAACCAGCTGGCCGCTGCCTCCTCTCATGGCCATTTGCCTGGCTCACTGCAAGGACCTCCTCAGAGCTGTGCTTCTCACTGGACTTGATACCCTCGCATGTCTTCAGCTTACCTTCACTTTATCTCTGGTGGGTTTTCTGAAACAGACCTGATAGCTGTCCTCTGCTACCCCTGTGTTTTTCAGACTGTGTCTGTTCCTCACACGCAGCATGAGCTCTGCATGCCCTAGTGCTCCTGAAGCCCTGGGCTCATCCCCAGCCCTCCCCTTCCCCTCTACAAGCAGGGCTTTCATTCCACTACAATGAGGTGCTCCCAAACATTTCCCCAATACTGGCCAGCCCCTTCCCAGCTCAGCACAGCTCTCCTTCCTAGGGGTACTCATCTCGGGTCCCTCTGCCTCCTCATGCCCCCTGTGTGTTTTTGCACACTCCCACCTACCAGGCTCTCCCTGCCTGTTTACAAGACTGTTGAGTCCTTCAAGGTCCTGACATGACTGCATTCCCAGCACGCAATGCTCTAAAATACTTGTTGAAAGAAACAGGGGATGAAAGTATGCCTACAGCATAACTTTAAACTCACTGCCACTTAATCCTTACCTGAAGACAATCTACAAGGAGTTATATTTATTAAATAGTAGTTTTAAATTCACTCTTCTATTCTTTCCTCTAAATATCTTAAAAGGTATTCTTGAATTAGGCATTTCAAGACTAGATTTTAAAAATTATCTTTAATAAAATAGCTAAAATTTATTGAGCATCTACTATGTATAGACACTGATATCAGACTACATGGCATTTCATCAGGTTTAACATACTCCTTGAAGTATTTTTATCCCCATTTAACTCATTAAGAAACTATGCTCAGAGATGCCCAAAACATTCCCATGATAAGAGGGCCCATAAATACTATAAAATCTATAATCTCACTAAATAGCACTGAGCTTTTACGCTGGCAGCTTGTATCAACAGGTATTAAAAGAAATAATCCTCATTAAACATGTTATATTTGCTATTCTGTACTGTTTTATTTCTGGTATAGCTTCCTCCTTGTAAGGAAATTCTTCTAAGGTCTCACTATGAGATATTCCAGTGCTTTTCTTATTAATAGATCTGTTTTCAGGCTTAGCCCTGGCTTTGGTGTTGACTGAATTTCCCCCTTTATCACTGTCCACTGCATCTGCTGCATATAGATTTCTATGCTCTTTGAATCCGTGCCTTTTTGTCAGCCATTTTGGAACAAGAAGAGATGCATGATAAACAAGCAAATAAATGTGTAGTGCTAACTTACACACAGCTTTTGGTCCACGAAGAATGAGAAGTTAATCAGGGCTAGAGGTCATATGGGGGGAAGAGACCCTGGGAAGGTGAGATCAGAGAGAGGAGAGGTGCCTCACAGGAAGGAGAAACAGAGGGCAGTATGTGGGGGATTCCTGACTCAGAATGCTGGCTGTGTCTTCTCAGCCAGGACTGCAGTCCAACTGTGGCTGCTATTTCTTGTCCTCCTGCTGCTCAGTGGTCATGTGCTGGGACATAGTATTTTCACAATCTCCTTGACAGCCTAAAGAGGTAGCTATTAAAATTCTGTGTCATGGCTGTGGAGATGGGGATTCATGGCAAACAAGGAGCTTGTCGAATCTCCATCCCAAAGCCAAAATCCCTCACTCCAACTCCTGTGTTCTTGCAGCTCTGCTCTCCAACTGCTGAAGAACACTGGCTGCACTGGGGCAGACCACATGAGTTTGGACATGGCAGGCCTGACTGTGAAGCAACACTTTGATTTTTAACATCTAAATTCAGAGCTCCAACAAGACTGTCCTGTGTTAACATGATATCTACAAGTAGACTCAAACGTATGGAGTGAAAATAGCAGTTTTACTAAGATTTTTCTATGAGCCTTTACTGAAAATACACATACTTTGGTATTTTTAACACAAAAGTTAAAACTTGTGTTACAATGGCTCCTGTTAAGTTACTCCTGCCTGATATTTCATAAAACATTGAGGGCTAAGAATAATTTCTGGGAGAAAAGTTTAGTAATCCTGGCAACTTACACTATTTCCTCTTAAATAATTGATAACCAACTTTTTTTTTTTTTTTTTGCAGTTTCTGGACGGCGCTGGCTTTTAACCCGACACCTCCGGCATATGGAGCCGGCACCCTACTCCTTTGAGCTAATGGTACCGCTCCTGATAACCAACTTTTAAAAGATGCTATGGTATCTTTTTATTAAAATGAAACCAATAGCCAAGAAAAGAAACTTCTCTTTTTCTGGTTATAATCTTGTATCAGTTTATTAGAAAAACAAATCTTAATCATCTACGTCAGCGGTTCTCAACCCCTGGTTTGCAACCCCTTTGGACTGTATTAAACGGTTGGCTGCATTAGGAAGGATGAAAACCACTGATCTACATCTTAGCTTTTTTTAATCATATTATATGTGTCTTCTTGGCTCCAGTATCAATGTTTATTATCTCTTTTCTTCTCCTTATTTATTTATTATTATTATTTTTTGAGACAGAGCCTCAAGCTATCACCCTGGGTAGAGGGCTGTGGCATCACAGCTTATAGCAACCTCCAACTCCTGGGCTTAAGTGATTCTCTTGCTTCAGCCTCCCAAGTAGCTGGGACTACAGGTACCCGCCACAATGCCTGGCTATTTTTTGGTTGTAGTTGTCATTGTTTGGCAGGGCTGGGGCAAATGTATGTGGCTGGCACCTTAGGCTCTTGAACTACAGGCTCCGAGCCTCTTCTCCATTTTTAAAAGTGGATGTAATAAGCATTACATTCTCTAAGAGATATAAAAAGCAAGAACCTCCCAGGATGAAAGAGAGAAATGGAGTGGGAAGGGACGGGAGGGAGAAGGTTTGAAAGAGGGATAGTAAATGGCAGGGCCATACATATGGAGCATATTGCAAGGGTACAAGTCAAATCTATCAAGTGTAGAACATAAATGTCTTAACACAATAATAAAGTAAATGAGGCAAAAGCTATATTAATTAGTTTGATGTACGCACATCAAATTGTATAAAAAATCCAACACAGGGCGCCCATCCGGACCTCTGTAAGAGCTGCGCCGCGAATCATGACCCGTGCCTGCCCGGACTTCCCTACGAGTGGCACCGCAACCCATGACCACCGGGCCTCCGCGTGCCCTGACCAGAAACTCCGGGAGCTGTGCAACCCCGCGTCCTCCCTCCTATACCCTCCATACCTCAATATCGGCCCGCTCGTCTGGCCAGGGACTCTGGTAGCCGCGTGCCCTCCAGAGCCGTCCCTGCTTTTGCACGGAGCCTTCTCCTGGCCAGAGACTGCTGGAGCCTTGGGCCCTCTGTGCCAAAGTCACTGGGCGCCAGGCAACACCAGAACCGGGTGCACCACCCCCTGCCCTCTTGCTGGATCCGGGTGTGTCACACTCTGGAGTTGCTCCCACAACCAGAATTCCGTGGCTGGGGCAGCCCCAGAAGAGCTACCCAGGGTCACTCCCTACAAAGGGACCCAGCAACAATAGAGTGATCCTGCTGGGGTCTAATCTTGGACAGACACCTCCCCAACTCTGAGGATGGCCAGAGGCAACCGTGAAAAACAATCATGAGGTGAAATCAACAGAAAAACTCTGGCAATATGAATAATCAGAGTAGATCAACTCCCCCAAGGAACAATGGGGCAGACACAGCACAAGATCCCATGCACAAACAAACAGCTGAGATGTCAGAAATCAAATTCAGAATCTGGATAGCAAATAAGATGGAATTAGAATTCCAAGCAGTAACCCAAAAGATGTCTCAAGAATTCAACGAATTCAAAGACCAAATGACCAAAGATTTTGACACATTGAGACAAGAAGTTCGAGCCCTCAAAGATCTGAGAAACACAGTAGAATCCCTCAGTAACAGAATGAAGCAAGCAGAAGAAAGGATTTCTGACATTGAAGACAAAGCTTTCGAACACTCCCAAACTCTCAAAGAGGAAGAGAAATGGAGGGCAAAAACAGATCACTCTCTCAGAGAGCTCCGGGATAATTCAAAGAAAACCAATATGCGTCTTATAGGGATCCCCGAAAGCAATGAAGTGGCTTCACAAGGCACAGAGTCTCTTCTCCATGAGATTATGAAGGAGAACTTTCCAGACATGCCAAGAGATTCTGAAATTCAGATAGCAGACAGTTTCAGAACTCCAGCATGACTCAACCCAAATAAGACATCCCCCAGACACATCATAATCAATTTCACTAAAGTTAATATGAAGGAGAAAATTCTGAAAGTAGCCAGACAAAAGAAAACCATTACCTACAAGGGGAAGAATATTAGAATAACTGCAGATCTCTCTGCTGAAACCTTTCAAGCTAGAAGAGGATGATCATTGACTTTTAATCTCCTAAAACAAAATAACTTTCAACCCAGGATCCTATACCCAGCTAAACTGAGTTTCATTGATGATGGAGAAATTAAATATTTTAATGACATTCACATGTTGAAGAAACTTGCCATAACTAAACCAGCTCTCCAGGATATTCTCAGACCTATGCTCCATAAAGACCAGTGTAATCCTCTGCCACAAAAGTAAACCCACCCAGAAAATTTTAATCAAATTCCAACTTCCACAGTTGCAAAAGAAGTAAAAATGTCCACAGGACTCCCAACAGGCTTAACAACATTCTCAATTAATGTGAATGGTTTAAATTGTCCTCTAAAGAGGCACAGGTTGGCTGACTGGATACAAAAACTCAAGCCAGATATCTGCTGCATACAAGAATCTCATGTTACATTAAAAGACAAGTATAGACTCAAGGTGAAGGGATGGTCATCCATACTTTAGGCAAATGGAAAGCAGAAAAAAGCAGCTGTTGCAATCCTATTCGCAGATGCAATAGGCTTTAAACCAACCAAAATAAGGAAGGATAAGGAAGGATGCCTCATATTTGTTAAAAGTAATGCTCAATATGATGAGATTTCAATTATTAATATTTATGCACCCAACGAGAATGCACCTCAATTTATAAGAGAAACTCTAACAGACATGAGCAACTTAATTTCCTCCAGTTCCATAGTAGTTGGAGATTTTAACACCCCTTTAGCCGTGCTGGATAGATCCTCCAAAAAGAAACTAAGCAAAGAAATTTTAGATTTAACCTTAACCATTCAACAACTGGAATTAACAGACATCTACAGAACATTTCATCCCAACAAAACTGAATACACATTCTTCGCATCAGCCCACGGAACATACTCCAAAATCGACCACATCCTAGGCCACAAATCTAACCTCAGCAAATTTTAAAAAATACAAATTATTCCTTGCATCTTGTAAGACCATAATGGAATAAAAGTTGAACTTAATAACAACAGGAACCTGCATACCCATACAAAAACATGGAAGCTAAACAACCTGATGGTGAAGGATAGATGGGTTATAGACGAGATTAAGAAGGAAACCACTTCTTCCATCCAAGTTAATACGAAGGATGTAGTAAAGCATCACAAGAATGGAGAAGCATGAATCCTATGTACTCAATTTTGATATGAGGACAATTAATGACAATTAAGGTTATGGGGGGGGAAGCAGAAAGAGGGACGGAGGGAGGGGGGTGGGGCCTGGGTGTGTGTCACACTTTATGGGGGCAAGACATGATTGCAAGAGGGACTTTACCTAACATTTGCAATCAGTGTAACCTGGCTTATCGTACCCTCAATGAATCCCCAACAATAAAAAAAAAAAAAAAAAAAAGATTGCCAAAGTGGGGGGTGGGGGGGAAAGAAGGAAATCACCACATTTTTGGAACAAAACAACAATCAAGACACGAATTTACCAGAACCTCTGGGATACTTCAAAGGCAGTCCTAAGAAGGAAATTTATAGCACTGCAAGCCTTACTCAAGAAAATGGAAGGAGAGGAAGTTAATAACTTAATGGGACATCTCAAGCAACTGGAAAAGGACGAACACTCCAACCCAAACCCAGCAGAAGAAAAGAAATAACTAAAATCAGAGCAGAACTAAAACAAAAGAATTATACAACAGATCAATAAATCCAACAGTTGGTTTTTTAAAAAGATCAATAAAATAGATAAACCTTTGGCCAACCTAACCAGGGAAAAAAGAGTATATCTAATTTCATCAATCAGAAATGGTAAAGATGAAATAACAACAGACCCCTCAGAAATCCAAAAAATCCTTAATGAATATTACCAGAAACTTTACTCTCAGAAATATGAAAATCTGAAAGAAATCGACCAATACTTGGAAGTACATCACCTACCAAGACTTAGCCAGAATGAAGTGGAAATGTTGAACAGGCCTATATCAAGTTCTGAAATAGCATCAACTATACAAAATCTCCCTAAAAAGAAAAGCCCAGGAACAGATGGCTTTACGTCAGTATTCTACCAAACCTTTAAAGAAGAACTAGAACCTATACTACTAAACCTCTTCCAAAATATAGAAAAAGAAGGAATATTACCCAACACATTCTATGAAGCAAACATCACCTTGATCCCTAAAGCAGGGAAAGACCCAACAAGAAAAGAAAATTATAGACCAATATTATTAATGAATATTGATGCAAAAATACTCAATAAGATCCTAACAAACAGAATCCAACAACACATCAAAAAAATTATACACCATGACCAAGTGGGATTTATCCCAGGGTCTCATGGCTGGCTCAATATACGTAAATCTATAAATGTAATTCAGCACATAAACAAACTAAAAAATAAGGACCATATGATTCTTTCAACTGAGGCAGAAATAGCTTTTGATAATATCCAGCATTTTGATCAGAACACTGAAGAAAATTTGTATAAAACAGACATTTGTTAAACTAATAGAGGCCGTCTACAGCAAACCCACAGCCAATATCGTATTGAATGGAGTTAAATTGAAATCATTTCCACTTAGATCAGGAGCCAGGCAAGGTTGCCCATTGTCTCCATTGCTCTTTAACATTGTAATGGAAGTCTTAGCCATTGCAATAAGGGAAGAAAAGGCAATCAAGGGTATCCACATAGGGTCAGAAGGGATCAAACTTTCACTCTTCGCAGATGACATGATTGTATATCTGGAAAACACTAGGGATTCTACTACAAAACTTTTAGAAGTGATCAAGGAATACAGCAACGTCTCAGGCTACAAAATCAACACCCATAAATCTGTAGCCTTTATATATACCAACAATAACCAAGCTGAAAAAACAGTCAAGGTCTCTATTCCTTTCACAACAGTGCCAAAGAAGATGAAATATTTGGGAGTATACCTAACAAAGGACGTGAAAGATCTCTACAAAGAGAACTATGAAACTTTAAGAAAAGAAATAGCTGAAGATGTTAATAAATGGAAAAACATACCATGCTCATGGCTGGGAAGAATCAACATTGTTAAAATGTCTGTACTACCCAAAGCAATATATAATTTTAATGCAATTCCTATTAAAGCTCCATTGTCATATTTTAAAGATCTTGAAAAAATAATACTTCGTTTTATATGGAATCAGAAAAAACCTCAAATAACCAAAACATTAATCGGCAATAAAAACAAAAGGATTTTTTGAATTTCTGAGGAGTCTGTTGTTATTTCATCGTTACCATTTCTGATTGATAAAATTAGAGATTTTACTCTTTTTTTTCCTGGTTAGGTTGGCCAAAGGTTTATCTATTTTATTGATCTTTTCAAAAAACCAACTTTTGGATTTATTGATCTGTTGTATAATTCTTTTGTTTTCAATTTCGTTTAGTTCTGCTCTGATTTTGGTTATTTCTTTTCTTCTGCTGGGTTTGTGGTTGGAGTGTTCTTTCTCCAGTTGCCTTAGATGCCCCAATAAGTTATTAACTTCCTCTCTTCCGTTTTGTTGCTATAAATTTCTTGCTATAAATTTCCTTCTTAGGACTGCCTTTGAAGTATTCCGGAGGTTCTGGCAAATTCGTGTCTTGATTGTTGTTTTGTTCCAAAAATGTGGTGATTTCCTTCTTAATCTCGTCTATAACCCATCTATCCTTCAGCATCAGGTTGTTTAGCTTCCATGTTTTTGTATGGGTATGCAGGTTCCTGTTGTTATTAAGTTCAACTTTTATTCCATGATGGTCTGAGAAGATGCAAGGAATAATTTCTATTTTTTTTTAAATTTGCTGAGGTTAGATTTGTGGCCTAGGATAGGTATGAGCTATTTTTAAGTGGCATCTACAGTAACTTCAGTGAGCAATTTAATAAAGTAATAGCTCTTAATTACAAGAAAGAACCTTCTAAACTATTAAGACAAACAGCCTAAATCACCTATACTAACGCATTGATATATGCATCTTTCACAATACTTTGTCTTCTCTATTTCATCCTAAAGTACCTAAAAAAAATACTATCACACTCTATTTATTTAAAAAAAGCATTTTTGGACAAAAAAAAGTCTAAATCTACATATAACAACATATAATGCAATTCAGTTAACTATTTGGGAGACTGGCAAATAAGCTTTTGTGGGACCTATGGAAACAAGGAAATCAGCTGACTTGCTTATTCACAAAATTGAAAGACCCAGAAAATTGTTCACTTTTATGAATTCACTCAGGGCTGAACTGTGTCTCTCCAACACTAATATGTTGAGATCCTGACCAGGGCCTTTAAAGAGGTAATTAATATAAAATGAGGCCTATAGGGTGGGCCCTAAACCAATCTGACTTTTCTCATAAGAGGAAATTTGAACATGCACAGAGATACCAGATTGTGTGTGCACAGAGGAAGGACCACATGAAGTATAGCTAGAGAGAAGCTTCAGAGGAAACCAGTCCTGCACCCACCTGCACTATTCCAGGACTTCCGGCTGCCAGAGCAGGGAAATGAGTTTGTGTTGTTATGTCACCCCGTCTATGGTATGTACTTGTTACAGCAGCCTGAGGGGACAAATACAGATTGTGTATGTCTGTCCGCTCCTTAATGAGAAGGTGACCAAGGAAGAAGTGTTGCTACTCCTTCTACCGCAGTGATCCCAAGTGTTCCTCCTCCTCTGGGGACCCTGACCACTTCTGAGGCTGAGACAAGAGGATTGTTTGAGGCCAGGAGTTTGAAGTTGCAGTGCACTACAATAATGCAACCGTACTCTACTGAGGACAACAAAGGGAGACTCTGTCTAAAACAAACAAAAGAAAATAATACAAAACCCCAAGACTTATAAGAAAAAGAAAATATCTAAATAAAGTTTAGAAATACTGAAGCATGCAAATAAAACAGAATAACTTTATATCTCATAGTAAGGAATTCCTTTCTATGACAAAAAACTCAGAAGCTATAAAAGATGAAGGACACCAACCACAGAAAAACAGAAAATCTCTGCTTATCAAAAACAAATCAACAAAATCAATCCACGGTCCCCGAAAAAGTCAAAAGACAAAGACAAACTGGCAAAGTTTCAACTGTTAATACACATAACTAGGGGGAAGATGGCCCGACTGGTAGCAACCCTCGGCAAAGGCTCCTGAGCACAGGAAGAAAAACTAGACAGAATCAGACTCTATGAAGCCAAAGATGGGGAGCTAAGCCAAGAATGAAGTTCGGCAAGCTGTAACTCCAAGGAAGAGCATTAAAGGAAACAAATTATAGGAACAAAGCCTATCGACCTGAGGACAGGAGACCCCTCCCCTGAGCAGGAAGCCTGCAGTAGGCTATCTGTGAATGAGCAGGGAACAAAAGACCTCTTATTTAACCTTGCTAGAGAGCTAAACTCCAGGTCTCTTTCTCCAGGGAAGTCCCACTTATGAACCTGGATACCACCTGCCAGGCATAAAATTGAACAGGTATTTTCCCCAACAAGTCCAAATTCCCAGTCCAGCTTTTCCCCCTCACATGGCAGTCTGAAGTTCTGCCCCCTGCAGAACCTATTTGGTCTCATCCTGAGAGGTCTGGCCATAGTGTGGACCATCAACAATCAGGACGGAATCTCTGACTAATGGGGAAAAAAGAGGGTATGGAAAGAAAGGGACACTTGGTGGGAGGAGGAAAAGTCCCCTGGTTATGACTGTGCTCGGCCAGTGGTAGTGTTGACCCTCGGTTTGGGCTGTGTCTCGCAGGATTGGGTGCAGAACCCCTGGACCTGACAGCACTCACAGCGGGAGAGTGGTTACCTCGTGTGGACTGAGTTCAGCAGACAAGGATGGTCCCCAGCCCCTGATGGGCCTGCGAGCAGAGGCTTGCTAGGCATGGACTGAGAGCTGAGAGCAAGGGCATATTCACCCAGAAATTTTTGAACAAAACCCAACTTCCACAGTGGTGAAGGGATCATCCTTTTTGGACATCCGAAAATCATGATACCCAAAACACAACCAGGCTTATCAATTCTCTCAATTAATGTGAATGGTTTAAATTGTCCTCTAAAGAGGCACAGGCTGGCTGACTGGATACATAAACTCAGACCAGATATCTGCTGTGTACAAGAATCATACCTTACCTTAAAGGATAAAAATAGACTTAGGGTGAAGGGATGGACTTCTATAATTGGCAAGGGGAAACAAGAAAAAAGCAGGGGTTGTAATTTTTGTAGCAGATACAATTGGCTTTAAACGAACAAAGATAAAGATAAGGAAGGTCACTATATATTTGTCAAGGGAAACACCCAACATGAAGAGATTTCTATAATTAACATTTATGCACCCTACCAGAATGCTCAATTCATAAAGCAGACCCTAATGGATATGAACAACTTGTTATCTTCCTGCACTATAATAGTTGGAGATTTTAACACCCCTTTGACAGTTTTGGATAGATCCTCCAAGAAGAAACTAAACAAAGAAATATTAGACTTAAACCTGACCCTAGAACAAATGGACTTTACAGACCTCTACAGAACATTTCACTCTAATAAAACTGAATATACGTTCTTCTCATCAGCCCACGGGTCATCCTCCAAAATAGATCATATCCTAGGACACAAGTCTAACCTCAGCAAATTTAAAAGTGTAGAAATTATTTCTTGCATTTTCTCTGACCACCATGGAATAAAAGTTGAACTCAACAGCAACAGGAATCTTCATACTCAAATAGTCATGGAACCTAATAATCCTAGGCTGAATGATAGCTGGGTCAAAGATGAGATTAAGAAGGAAATCACCAAATTTTTGGAACAAAGTGATAATGAAGACACAAATTATCAAAACCTGGAGGATACTGCAAAGGCATTCCTAAGAGGGAAATTTATGGCTTTGGAAGCCTTCATCAAGAAACAGAAAGAAAGGAAGCCAATAACTTAATGGATCATCTCAAGCAACTGGAAAAGGAAGAACATTCAAACCCCAAACCCAGCAGAACAAAAGAAATAACCAAAATTAGGGCAGAATTAAATGAAATTGAAAACAAAAGAATCATTCCAATCAATGAAACAAAAATTTGGGTTTTTGAAAAGATTGACAAAATTGTTGAACCTTTGGCCAACCTAACCAGAAACAGAAAAGTAAAATCTCTAATATTGTCTATCAGAAATGATAAAGGAGAAATAACGACACCTCAGAAATTCAAAAAAACCTCAATGATTACTACAGAAATCTCTATTCCCAGAAATATGAAAATCTGAAGGAAATGAACAAATACCTGGAAGCATGCCACCTTCCTACACTCAACCACAAAGAATTAGAAATCTTGAATAGACCTATATCAATCACTGAAATAGCATCAATAACACGAAAACTCCCAATAAACAAATGTCCAGGAACAGATGGCTTCACATCCAAATTCTATCAAACCTTTTAAGAGGAACTAGTACCTATATTATACAACGTTTTCCAAAGCATAGAAAGAGAAGGAATACTTCCCAACACATTCTATGAAGCAGATATCACCCTGATCCCCAAACCAGGAAAGGATCCAAGACAGAAATAAAATTATAGACCAATATAATTAATGAATATCGCTGAGAAAGTATTCAATAAGATCTTAGCAAACAGAATTCAACAACACATCAAAACAATTATACATGATCAAGTTGGTTTTATTCCAGGGTTACAGGGTTGGTTCAACATACGCAAATCTATAAATATATCACATCAATAACATAAAAAACAAAGACCATGTGACTCTCTCAATTGACGCAGAAAAAGCCTTTGATAATATTCAGCATCCTTTCATGGTCAGAACACTTCAGAAAACAGGCATAAAAGGGACATTTCTTAAATTGATAGAGGACATCTACAGCAAATCCAAATCTAATATCATATTGAATGGCATAAAATTGAAAACATTTCCAATTTTATACCATTCAATATGTCAGGAAAGAGGCAAGGATGCCCACTGTCTCCACTGCTATTCAACATAGGAATGGAAGTCTTAGCCATCGCAATCAGGCAAGAGAAGGCGATCAAGGATATACAAATAGGGTCAGAGGAGATCAAACTCTCACTCTTCGCTGATGATATGATCCTATACCTGGAAGATCCCAGGGACTCAACTTCAAAACTCTTAGACGTGATCAAGGAATACAGCAGCGCCTCAGGATACAAAATCAATACTTACAAGTCAGTAGCTTTTATATTTGCCAAGAATAGTCAAGCTGAAAATATAGTCATGGACTCTATTCCTTTTACAGTAGTGCCAAAGAAGATGAAATATCTGGGAATTTACCTAACAAAGGACGTGAAAGATTTCTATAAGGAGAACTCTGAGAAAAGAAATAACTGAAGATGTTAACAAATGGAAAAACATACCATGCTCATGGCTGGGAAGAATTAACATTGTTAAAATATCTATACTACTCAAAGCAATCTACAGATTTAATGCAATTCCTATTAAAGCACCACTGTCATACTTTAATGAACTTGAAAAAATAGTACTTCGTTTTATATGGAATCAGAAAAAACCCTGAATAGCAAATACATTACTCAGAAATAAGAACAAATCAGGAGGTATCACATTACCAGACTTCAGGCTATACTATAAATCTATAGTGATCAAAACAGCATGGTACTGGCACAAAAACAGAGGCAGATTTATGGAACAGAATAAAGATCCAAGAGATGAACCCAGTTACTTATCGTCATTTGATCTTTGACCAGCCTATCAAAAATATTCAGTGAGAAAAAGACTCCCTATTTAACAAATGGTGCTGGCTGAACTGGCTGGCGACGTATAGAAGACTTAAACTGGACCCCCACCTTTCACCATTAACAAAAATTGATTCTCACTGGATAAAAGATTTAAACTTAAGACATGAAACTATAAAAATACTAGAAGAGAATGCAGAGAAAACACTTGAAGAAATTGGCCTGGGAGAATATTTTATGAGGAGTACCTCCCAGGCAACTGAAGCAACACCAAGAATCCATTACTGGAATCTGATCAAACTAAAAAGGTTTTGCACAGCCAAGAGCACAGTAAGTAAAGCAAACAGACAACATTCAGAATGCAAGAAGATTTTTTGCAAGTTACGCTTCCGACAAAGATCTGATAACTAGAATCTACGGAGAACTCAAACTAATCAATAAGAGAAGAATAAATAACCCCATTTCTATGTGGGCAAGAAACTTGAACAGAAACTTCTCTGATGAAGACAGGAGCATGGCCTACAAACACATGAAAAAATGCTCATCACCCTTAATCATTAGAGAAATGCAAATCAAAACTACTTTGAGATATCATCTAACTCCAGTAAGATTAGCCCACATCACAAAATCCCAAAACTACAGATGTTGGGATGGATGCAGAGAGAAGGGAATGCTGATACACTGCTGGTGGGAATGCAAGCTAATACGACCTTTTTGGAAAGAAGTTTGGAGAACACTCAAGGAACTAAAAGTAGACCTACCATTCGATCCTGCAATTCCTCTATTAGGTATATACCCAGATGATCAATAATTATTTTACAACAAAGACATTTGCACCAGAATGTTTATTGCTGCCCAATTCATAATTGCCAAGACATGGAAACAGCCCAACTGCCCATCAACCCAGGAATGGATTAACAAATTGTGGTATATGTACACCATGGAATACTATCCAGCCAT
Source organism: Nycticebus coucang (assembly GCF_027406575.1). Taxonomy (NCBI): domain Eukaryota; kingdom Metazoa; phylum Chordata; class Mammalia; order Primates; family Lorisidae; genus Nycticebus; species Nycticebus coucang. The sequence continues at coordinate 166,469 of NC_069792.1, read as the reverse complement.
AAAAGAAGATGGAGACTTCACATCTTTTATGTTTACCTGGATGGAGCTGGAATATATTCTTCTTAGTAAATTATCTCAAGAATGGGAAAAAAAAAGTATCCAATGTACTCAATACTACTATGAAATCAATATATAATCACCTACACATTGATATGAATGGCAAAATGTAACTATAGTCCAGAAAGTAGAAGGGAAGAGGAGAGAGAGAGGGGAGGGGAAGGATGATATGGGAGGAGGGAGGGTATTTGGGGGGACCTCACCTAATGTACATGATGCAATGGTACATTTCAAAACTATTAAGAAATGAGTATAATTGTGATGGATGTGTTACTTAGTTCAATATAAGCATTTCATATTGTATATCAAAGCAGTATCCTGAACCCCATAAATGTTTCAATGTACAAAGTTATGATTGAATAAAAAATAATAAAAAAAATACGTAACTAACAGAAATTCTTTCATATCTTTTATGATGTATGTGTAATACATGTACATTTTCATTTGTAAGTAATATGAAAAATTTCACGTCTTTGACCTATTTATAACGAGAGAATAAAAACCACTTAAGTATGAAGATCCACAGTCTAAGAGAAGGTCAAAGTTAGAAATGAACATTTCATAGAAAATGAAATATAAATATTTCTTAAGTATAGGAGAAAATGCCTAAACCCATTTTTTGTAAAGAAATACAAATTAAAATGATAAACCGCATTTTTCCAGTTTTTAACTTGGTTAAGGTCAAGGGAAGATAAATGGCATTTCATGTTTTTTTTTTTTTGCTGGTGGGAATATAAAATGGTGCCATTTGACAAAGTCTACTAAAACTAAAGAGATATTTATCCTTTCATCTAGCAGTAATAAAAGAATAGCATTATATAAGAATATGGTTTGCTATCATTTTTGTAAAAAAAATGGCAGAAAACACACCAATATGAGTATGTTACAAACATATTATTTCTGGAAGGATATATGAGAAAGTGTTATCAGTGGCTGCTTCTGGGGATGGGAACGGACTAGCTGGGAACATGAATGGAAGCGAAGACTCAGTATTCACTATCTGTCCTTTGGTACCTTTGGAGTTCTTTATTGTATATATTAAAAACCTACTAAATACCATCTAAATGTTTTTAAGATAAGATGGAAAAGGGAAAAAGAACATACTAAAGATATGGAGATGTAGGGGGACTATGATAATTTAAGGCCTCGAGTTTAACTTTGCCAGCTTACCCAATGCAAATGACATAATCCAAGAGTTCACCAATGTCTCGAAAGTTAGTTCTAAGACAACAACCCTCTATTTTTTTATGGCTCAACGTAAAAAAGTCAACATAGCTTGAGTATACCAGTACATTTAGTTGAGGTCCAAAAGCTAAAATATAAACTGCAGTTTTTTAATTATAAAGAAGACAAAAACTAGGACACACTGCAAAAATCAGACACTCCGAATATTACTGGATTTTACCATAGTTTCCAGAAAGGACTTCAAATAAAACAACTGAAAGAACACAAGAAATTATAGAAAAAAAAAAAATAGGAGGCAGAGTATTATCGGACAAGGAATTCATTCATTCCACATTTAAGTTCTGCTGAATGCCCTCAGGCCTATGCATGAAACAAAATGGTTAAAAGTCTTGCAATAGAAAAACACACAATATGCAAATAAACAAAGAGAAGTAATATACTTCAACATGTCTGACTGTGACAACTAAAAGAGAAAAATCATATAGGGAAAATAGATGTGGAAGAAGATAGTTTCAATTTTAGACATAGGACGCAAGGAAGGCCTAATTTAGAAGGTAATATTTGAGTAAACTCCCAGTCAAGGGAATACCTCGACAGAATACCACAGCACAAGGGCAGCAAGAACTGAGGTAGACGGGAGTGGGATATCTGTAGACCAGTGGAGGAGGCCAGAGGAGCAGGAGATGAGGTCCCAGGGCTCAGGAGGGGCCACATTTGGCTCTGGCTTTGACTCTGCACGAGGTGTGCTGCTATTGGACAGTGGAGAGCCAAAGGGCAGCAGGATTTAACTTGTGTACCAATAGCTTTGCACCTCCTGTCATCCTGGGGAGAGGAGGGCCAGAACAGAAGGAGGAACAATTAAGAGATGAATGACACACTAGGGAAGAGACAGTGATAACCTGGAAAGGACTGTGACATTCAAGGCGGCAAGAAGTGCTGGACTCGGTAGATTCTGAACTATCAGGAGGTTCCCACGCGTGGAACAGCGGTTAGATGAGAAAGAAGAGGCAAAGATATCTGGGGGAACGAGAACGTTATTACTATTTCCTGCAATGTAGAAGAGTGGGAAAAAGACATTGAGAGAGGAAGGTCAGGCCCTTGATTTTAACATGCCACATGCATAAATGGGACAGCAGGAAAGCATGGGAGACAGGGTGAAGGTCTGGGCTGCAAGCAGTTTTGGAAGTCATCAGTGTGCAGCTGGTATTTAAAACTCCAGAACTAGAGGAAATGACCCAGGGAGTGAGGTGATAAAGAAGAGTCCAGGATTGAGCCTGGCAGCACTTTAGCACCTAGAAGCCAGAGAAGGGAACAAGGTAGAGTCCAAGAACGAGGGAAAGCAAACCAGGGGGTTGTGCACAGGGAGCTCACAGGTCCCACTGAAGCAGCCATGTGGAGGTCACTGGGAGCACCAATAAATAGTACTACTCTTTGCTGTGGACATGATCAAAATATTCCTTCTTCTGGTAGAAAAGTTTAACTTAAAGATTTGTTAGTCCTTCCAAATACAGAGGAATCTAACAATTTCATAGTTGAATGAAAACATTTCAAATTTGCACAAAACTTAATAATTAGCTCTTAAAACAAGGCTGTTCAAACTTTCTCTGAAAACTGAACAGACTTTATTTTCCTGGTAAAAATTAATCAATATCTCAGACAAAAGAAAGCAACCATGGTATCCTTGAATATAATTTCTGATTCAGTAATGACCATTTAATGCTTCAAATTCTGTTATGTCTCACAGTCATGCTTTTTATCCTCCCCCTCAAGTGACTAGCAAAGAAATATTAATGTGTACTATCCTATTGTCACATAATGCCTCTTATGAAAATCATTTTTGTAAAGAAGGATAAAAACAAAAATAGGCAGATCTTACAACATACCATTTGGGCAAGAATCTTAATATGATTGTGTCCTCAACCCTCTCACCTCAAATTATCAAAAATCTGCTGACAAAAGTCTAAACAAACCATCAGAAACAATTCAGTGCTTCTGTTACATAAAACTTATATCAAATACTGGCTTTCTTCCCCTGGCATTTCTTTATAATAAAGTAACAAAAATGCCAGATTCACAGTTGGGGACTGCTGGAATTAGCTCTGTGCACTCACCAGGGAGGGAAGATGTGAACAATGTCCTGGGGATGCCCCCTGAGGTAGCCTGCAGTCTCCTTGGTGAAGAGAACTCTCAGATGGGCTGCAGGTGTGGGGGCCACATCTCCGGAAGGGCCAGCAGCTAATGGCCCTGCTAACTGCTCACACATGGCAATGTGCATGGTGCATTCCTCGTGTAGCTCTAGAATTCTCACAGTTAATACACCAGATTTTCTACCTAGAAATTTAAGAAGAAAACAAAGCAAAAATGAAGTCCAAAATACACATGGATCAAAGGTAAATAAAGTGTTATGAAAAAAGATCCATACACAGATAACTCTCTTTACCTCGGGGAAATGGTCCACATACTTTGAAAGGTAAAATACAGACCGCACCATGTGCATTGTAACATCTTTCTTTAATCAAAATACGCCTGTGTGTTGCATTAATATATGCTTTATAAGCAACACAAAACAAATAGTCTTCTATCATAAAGAAACAGTCTAATATAGATAGAAACATCAGAACCATCATTTGAACTCTTTTAATAACAAAAGGGAAATACTGCAACTGTTGATCTTTCTTTTTCTTATATGCCTCCTCCTCATTAGTTGCTTTTGACTCTGCTTTGAAATTACCTATGTTACTGGCTGGCTACAATTGTTCCAATGATCATATAGGTTAAACACTGAAGATTTATGTGGCCTGCTGGGTATTCTGGCTCTAGATTTCAATAGGTAGAATTTGATATAGATTCAGTGCTGGCATTCTTATTAAGTTGGCCAAGTTATATAGCATTTCAACAAGTCAGTTGTCTCATGTGTAAAACAGAGATCATGCCACCTGTCTCAGTGAACATTGTGAGAATTAAATGAGATAGATGAAGTTGAGAGTGTGCATAACTTGCAACCCAGAAATCATAAATATATACCCAGAAATGGTCACAAGTACCAGGAGATCTAAATAAGAATACATGGTAGGACAATTAAGTTTACAAACTCAAAGTGCTACACACCTTATTGCTGGATATTACTATGGTCAACAAACTGAGGGGAGTTCTTCAAAGGTGACTGCAGTGATATTCACCAATGAGGCACAACACTTTTTCTAGGACGAGTTCATGAACTTAATTGTCTACGCTTGGAACATATCTCAGTGCCGTTTGTAAAAGGAGAACACTGGGCCCAGAATAAATCAGTAGGATGAGTAAACCGTGGTTTGTTCACACAAAAAGAACGCTATGCAGCACTATCTGGTGAGTGAACCAGGTCCAGGAGCATTAGGTGGAGAGATCTCAGAAACAAAAGTGGGATACAAGACATACAGAGTATCATACCTATAGTACAATTTAAAGGACCCCACAGAAACCAGTACAGTATTTTTTATGTACACATATGTAATACAAATATAAAAATATAAAGTAGAAGGACATAGAGAAAAGTTGTGACAGTGATTGCTATCTCTGAGGAAAGAGAAAGAGGAGAGTCATTCAGGTTTCCAATTTATCTCTCATGCTATGTCCATTATAAAAATATGTGAAACAAAAAAGATAAAAGATTAACATGTGTTATTTATTTTGTTTCTATTCACTGTGCTTTTTAATTAGAAAAAAATAATTAAATGAGAACAATGAAAGTGAAGTACCTAACATAGTGCCTGTCTAATGACAGACACTAATATGAGTTTCTCTACCATTTTAGACAACTGGTTAATAGTGAATAATAAAAATTAATATTTAAATAGAGCTAAAATTTTAGTTAGAGGCTTAATTTTATTTCCATTTCTTTCTCCCTCTAACTTTTTCTTCATTCATTTTCTATTCAACCCCCGATTTTTACATCACTTCCTTTGTCTCAGTGCCAATAGCATGTGCCCCATTACCTCCCCAGAGCTCTACTGTGGACAACTATTTCGAAGGTACACATCTATGCTGCTGCTATTTCTCAAGGCAAGGCAGGAAATGGAATTGGGGAGGGGCACTAACAAGCAAACATTAAACTGCTGCTCGTCATTGTGGGAGAGGAAAGGGAGGCATGAAAACAACTAAAGAAAGGGGCTGACTCAGAAGCGAATGCCAAGTATGACAGCTGTTTCTTTAGGGAAAAGTAGCTCGTTATCAGTTGGTGAATGAAAAAAGAAGTTGGGATAGTGTGGAGGTCTCTTCAATTCACACAATTTTTGCTGGGCAGTGTTATTAGAGCAGTGGATAGAGAATTATGGTCTTCAGAAGCAAACGGAAAAAACCTATTTTTAGGGGCTGCAATGGCTACAGGCACATTCTTAGACATATTTTAAAAATTGTTAAAAACTGTACCTGTATTCAGGGCTCGTCCCCAACAGTGACAGGCCAGCTGCCTCCCCTGTCTCCTGCTGTTGCTGTCCAGGGCTCCATGGCTCCCTGTGCCCTTGAGCACCCACTGCCTTGCTCATGTTCAAGTAGACCAGCTGAGCACAGGCTTGTGGTTCCCTGCACTGGGTATTTGCTGTGGCAGCCCCCAGCCATGTCAGCTACCTGCCCAAGCAAGTAATGAGTTACTGTCGGCCAGGAGTGGTGGCTCACACTTACAAACTTTGGGAGGCCAAAGTGGGAGGATTGCTTGAGATCAGGATCTCAAGACTAGCCTGAGCAAATGTGAGACCTCATCTCTATACAAAAAATAGAAAAAATGATCTAGGTGTGGTGGTGCATGGTCCCAACTACTCAGAAGGCTGAGATGGGAGAATCAACACTTAAGCCCAGGAGATGGAGGTTGCTGTGAGCCATGATCACTCAGCCTGGGTGATAGAGTGAGATCTGGTCTCAAAGAAAAAAGGCAAAAAAGGAACCAACTGTCTTATGTAGCTTGGCTTAAAAAGTAACATTGGTTTTCAGTAGCATACCCAACCCAATAGTTCTGATAAACTCTGTGACAGAGTCTATAAAAGGCAAGTTATTACAGAAATGCATAAATAGCGTTACAGCAGAAATACCTGTATGGCTAAGATGCATCACACTGCCACTGACTGCTGTTTCTTTGAAGGGTGTTTATGATAAATCCTCATAATAGTCCAGTAACTAAGACTTTTGAAGATCTTAGCACCAAATAACTTGCGGAATAAATGTTTTGTGGTGTTGACTATCACCACAACACTGTACACCACAGCTGACATGGTGACTGAACAGGCCTGGGAAGCAGTGATGAGCAGTGCTCTCATGGCTGTGTCCCTGGCTGGGGACAGTGCCACGCTCCCCACAGTGCTCTAGAAGCCTTGCTGCAGAACATCCACTACTGCTTTCCTTCCCACAAGAAAATGAAGCCATGCAAGTTCCTTCTCGTCAGAGGAAGAAAAAAGCATGGGGTGACCTATGACAAATTATACACTTGAGGCAAGGTTTTTTTTTTTTTCCTTGAGACAGAGTCTCACCCTGGGTAGAATTCCTTGGTGTCATAGCTCATAGCAACTTCAACCTCTTGGTCTCAAAATATCCTCTTGCCTCAACCTCCTGAATACCTGGGACTATAGCACCTGGCACAAATCCTGGCTAGTTTTTTTCCACTTCTAGTGGAAACGGGGTCTCACTCTTGCACAGGCTGGTCTTGAACTCCTGAGCTCAAGCAGTCTGCCCACCTCGACCTCCCACTGAGGGAAGCTTTTAATCAGAGCACAAGATATATTCATTTTACAAAGATTATTTTGAAATTAGATGACTGAGTACATAAAAGGCCACTTTGGTGTCAGAGGCCAACAATTTTTCATATACGTTATCCTCTTATACTATTGGTCTGTCTCTTATCTTCACAGATACCCCAATAGGCTAACCCACCTCCACTATCTTGCTCTAAAATGTACTGATAATTAAGCTCACAAACATCCTAGAAAAAGTGTGCTGCATACCCTATTGCTGAGTATTACTGCAGTCACCTTCAAAGCACCCACCTTGGGAAATTATGCACTGATGCCAGTGTCTCATCTTCTCTTGAAAGCAATTATGAAATTCCTTTCCTGGAATGGCCATTAGAGATGTTATTATATTACCCTTGATGTCCTGAATGTCATTCAAATGTTTTCCATTCAATATTTCCTTTATCTTTCGGTAAAGAAAAAAGTTATTGGGGGCCAGATCAGGCGAGTAGGAAGGGTGTTCCAACAGTTATTTGTTTAATGGCTAAAAAACTTCCTCACAGACAGTTCCATGTGAGCTGGTGCATTGTCATCATGCAAGAGCCATGAAGGAGACCAGAGAAGGGGGGAGACCATATGGGAAGCTCCTGTAGCAGTCTAGGAACGATGGTGGTGGCTGGGATCTAGGGAATGACAGGAGAGAAATGGTTGGATTCTAGACATTCTTTGAAGGGGGGAGCCAAGAGGACTTATTGATGGACTGTGAGTGGATAAGAGAAAGAACAGCAGTCTAGTAGGACTGGGGTGTTTTTGCCTTGAGCAAGAATAAGAATGGAATGAACATTTATAGAGATAGTGAAGATTACTATCTTCTGATAGCTGAGGGCAGTAGAAGATACTGTTATCAAGACATCAATTTTGGATATATTAAGATTGAGATGCTTCTTAGGTATTACAATTGCCTGGCCCTAACTCATCTTCCCAGGTTAGTACCTAAATCTTCCAACCTACTATTCCTAAGGCTCACCAGAATGATCTTTTAAAATGCAGATTTAATGACAGCCATCTTCTACTTGAACTCTTTCATGGCTACTGACTAGGTAAAATAAACTGCCTTCCACTGTACAGAAAGTCCCTGGTCACCTGTTAACTCTTACTGCTTCTAGCCTCCAATTCCATTGCTGCATTCAAGCAACTTTAAATTATTTCTACATTGAGGTGAAAAACAAACAATCCTGCTTTTAGAGATACCTATCTCATACCTATCTCTCTTGTGATCTTCTCTCTCTGAGCACAACTCTCCTTGTCACCCTGCAGCTCATCACTCTCCTTCACCTCATCACTGTTCCTCAGGTTTACACCTTTGACTTAACACAGAAAGTGAATAATTTTATTTATTTATTTACTTATTATTGTTCCAGGTTAATTGACAGTACAAAGAATTAGGTTACAATGTTTGCATGTTAGGTAAAGTCCCTCTTATAATTGTGTCCTGCCCCTAACAAGTGTGCCATCCATCCTAACACTGTGCCCAGTCAGTGGGATCACCCTTATCTCCCCTCCTTCTTCCTTTCCCACTCCCCCGACCCTCACTTTGAATTGATTTGAGTTTTTCTCTTATGTGGGTGTGTAATAGATTGTCTACTGGCTTCATATTAGAATTGAGTACCTTGAATTCTTGCCTCTCCATTCTTATGATGCTTTACTAAGAAGAATGTGTTCCACCTCTATTCAGGTTAATACAAAAGATGTAAAGTGTCCTCTCCTTTAACGGCTGAATAGTATTCCATGGTATACATATACCACAGTTTGTTAATCCATTCCTGGGTTGGTGGGTATTTAGGCTGTTTCCACATTTTGGCAATTATAAACTGAGCTGTGATAAAAGGTCTAGTGCAAATGTCCTTATGATAAAAGGATTTTTTTTCTTCTGGGTAGATGCCTAGTAATGAGATTGCAGCATCAAATGGAAAGTCTAATTTGAGTTCTTTGAGGATTCTCCATACTTCCTTCCAAAAAGGCTGTATTGGCTTAAAATCCCACCAGCAGTGTAAAAAGTGTTCCCTTCTCTCCATATCCATGCCAGTATCTGCAGCTTTGAGACTTTGTGAGGTGGGTTATTCTCACTGGGGTTAGGTGATATCTCAGGGTAGTTTTGATTTGCATTTCTCTGATGATTAGGGATGATGAAAATTTAGAAAATGAATAATTTTTTCCATTAAGCTATAAACTCTGTGCTGCACCACAAGAGATCAGTACCAGTATCTATGTAAGAGCAAATGAACCCTAACACAAACTGATACAAGGAATCTGGAAGAGTACTTCGGGTCTTAATTTCTCTGCCAATCAGGATGCTTCCGATTCATGTCATTACCTCAACTGTACTTTGCACGTACCCAGAGAACGTACATTAAACAATGATTCAAATGATGCCCTGAAGGCAAAAATAAATAATAAATTCCAAAATCAAATACAAATGACATTTTATCTATTCACTGGTTGTACTATACCACAATTTTTTCATTAACATGTACCAAAAACTGAATTGTATTTATTTGTATATAATTATGTTTCCTTTTCTTTGGACAAGTTACAACAATGCATAATTTACCAGAGATTTCCAAAAACGTATCAGTGGTATGTTCCTGTAAGTGTTCAGTAAGTGATTATTAGTTCATTGATTGTGTTATTAAACTTGTTAAATATAAATTTTACTTTCTGAGTAAATCTTATAAGATGCCATCAGATTCATTCCACCGATAATTTCAAGATAAAATTCATAAAGCTCTAACTAGGAAAGCCAGATTATAATGCCTAAAAATGATTCTGGAGAAATGCAGATTTAATGACAACCACCATCTACTTGCACTCTTAGCCCATAAGCAGCACAATTAGTTTTGTTTAAAATTTATGCTCGCCCATAAAATATTAAGTCATCTGGCAATGATGAACAAACACATTCCTTAACCGCAACTACTTACTAAACTATAAACAATTGTGCTTTCACTTCTTGATTCCACATTTTTTGGCCTTTTCACTCAGTTTAAAATATCCACCTCCAGAAGCCACAATAATTCTAAGTATGAAAAAGAAATTTGAAACCCAACTCTTAAAAAAGAAATAAAAAAACTACACAAGACTGATCAGCCAATCAGAATGTTTGTCAAAATCCCTAGTGATGAGAGCAGCTGAAACTCAGCTGAGCTCCTCAGCCTCCTGGGGGTCAGAGTGTCACAGTGCTGCCTACCACCGGGCACATTACTATCACTCATTCTGCAGGGAAGCCTGTATTGTCCTGTAGAGGGTGCATGGGCACTGGAGGTTCCTGCTTTTAAAGAAATCCAAGTAAGGAAAAAGCATACAAAAACTCTAGAAAGCAACAGATCCTTAAGCAAAGTGAGATCCCCAGACAATAGTGGAGGAAGGGCATTGTGGGTAAAATATTTGTTGTCCCTCCTATAGCAGACCATATAGCTCATAGGAAGGAGAAGGGAAAGTTAAGCTTGAAATACTCTGTAATTATAAGAAACAGGGGTAACAGCTTGGTAATGTAACACCTTGGTGATAAGGGCATGGGGAAGGGATTCGGCTCTCCTTAACACCAGAGCTTGTGAGACGAGAACATCAGTGTTTGGCAGTCTCTACACCTGTGGTGCAAAAAGCCACAGGATCATATCTATAAATAGCTGCAGGAAAGGTTAGTCTAGGGGCATTGGGGCTTCATTCTTTCATGGATTCGCTCACTCTGACTCTTTCGCTCCTGCTTGCAGGGCGCCTGCCCCATTGTCTCTCTACAAAGACTGCTAAGATTTACTCTCCTATTAAGACTGTTTCTCTCCCTCAAAGACTGACTCCCCACCCCTACCCCCAGGCGAACAGCCCTGAGGCACCTAAGGGTAATTGTTCCTGTCCACCTCCAGACAACAGATAAGCTGGGTGGGAGACCTGGCCAGTCCTGGTTGGACCCCCACCCCTCCCCAATTCACATGTTGAAGTCCTAACCTCCACTGTGGTTGTATTTGGAGATGGGGCCTCTAAAGAAGTAATTAAGGCTAAATGAGGTCATTAAGGGTAGGGCCCTTAGGACCCAACAGGATCAGTGGCCTCAAAGAAAGATATACCAGAGGACTTGCTCTTTCCATGCACACACAGAGGAAAGGCCATGTGAGCACACAGTGAGAAGGTGGCTGCCTAAGATCTGGAAGAAGGCCCTCTCCAGGACCTGGCCATGCTACACCCTGATGCTTGCGGCCTCCAGTACCGTGAGAAATAAATGTCTGTGTGTTTTCCTATGGCAGTTCGAGCTGAGACAGGGGCAATGTGATGCTGACACCACCCAGCACACACACTGCCACTGCCAATCAGCCATCCTCCATGCTAAGCACCCAGAAAGCAAGTTCCTCTTTCCTGAAAAACTTCTTAATTTAAAACACCTTGTTTTATACAACTGTAGGTAATATTTTTGGCTAAGAAAATATCATTAAAATTGTGTCCATAAATTACATTAAAAATAACCTTTAAAAGTTCACGTGGCTAAACAGAGTATAGAAATAGATAATTAAATATGTCTATTTTTATAAACATGGCATCCACTGAGAAATATATAAATAAATATGTGACTTTCATCATCACACATAGATATATTTATATATGTGTCAGGAAAAATTTCAAGAACCCAATGCCCAATTAAATGGCATTTAAGTTACTAATTATGGGTATTCACTATAGCTCTCCAGAGTCCAGAGACTTGCAAACCCTCTCTGGGCAGTCAGGATGGACACCAGCAGTGCACATGGTTCTGCACACAACAGCGTCTCCATCATGAGCCAATATATCATGAACCAGTGTAGCAGAGAGAGCTAAAAGTAAAACTGACAGTACCCAGTGTCCCTACTGCCACTCTATCCTTGATACACCAACATCAACCCTTCCATCTTGTCCCCCTTCATGACTATGAGTAAAGAATATTCTAACGAACAACTTCTAATTTAAAGTCACCTAAGTTGGCTTAAAACAGGCAAAAACAGAACAAGATGGAGAATTAGGAAGACCATCAGGCCGAGCTCTCTGAGAGCAACTGAGAAAGGAGAGTTATGCAGGCAGTGTTTAGACAGGAGATTTTGCCTTCAGCTATGGCTTGGGGTGCTGGTTGCTGTACATGAACTGGAGCAGCGGGTGGAGATCTGACACACTAGGCAAGTCTTGCATGGGCCGCCGGCAGAAGGCCCAGGTGGCAGCTGCTGCAGGGAGCTGCGGAGATCAGGATACAAAGAGGCCTTTGCAGCTTTCAGTTCTAGGGGAGAAGTGTGTAGATTGCCTGGAAAAATGGGCAAACCCAAACAGTATATAGCAGCCAGATCTGAGGTCTGGCTGGAGCGGACTTGCCACTTGGTGGCGGTAGAGACAGCCCTTCTGGGGAGGTCCTAGCAGCAAGGGGTCGGCCATGTTGGCAAGGTCATGAGAAGGTTGTGAGGCTAGGTCCCCTATAGGAACAGCCATTTTAGTTCTGCCTGCTAGGATCAGTCCTCTAGTCATGATAGGCTCAGGGACTCCAGCCCTCCACGAGAACGATTGTCTGGGATGGATATATATATATAGTTTTTTATTTTGTTTATTTATTTTAATTTTTTTCTTCATCTTGTTAGTATTTTCTCCTTTTGGGGGGTGGCTGTTATTGTTCTTGTGTTTGTTACTGAGGTTGCTTATTATTGCTTATTTAGAGCTTTTTGATGTTTTGTGTTGATGTGTTCTGTTTCTTGCTTATTTGTATGGTTCTTTTCTTCACCGCTATTTTTACTTTCATCAAGAGCAAGAGCGCCTGTCTTTTTTGGTTACAGTATTTTAGCCTTATTTCTTCTCTCTCCGTATTTCACTCTAGTCCATTCCTCCTTGGACAGACACTCTTATACCTTTCTCATCTGATAATAATTACCTCTGCAGCTAAGATATCCCCTCCTTTTTCCTTGTCTTCCTCCTTTCATTCTTTACTCCACTTCCCCCTCTCTCCTCTATTAGATACAATGGTGTTTTCAATTTCCTTTATCCATTCTTATCTTATTCTTATCTTAGTATTATTTCTTTCTCTTTTTTTGTTGAGAGCTGGGGGTACACAGCTGTGGTCTGGCAGGTAGGCCAAGGGGGCTAAGAAACCTTTCCACCTCTGGCCCAAGGAAGACAGAATTGGCAAAAATATACTGCAGAATTTGTCTATTTTGTTTTCATTCTTACTTAATTTTTCCTTAGTGTTTTTTGTTTTTGCTCTGTCACTTCGCTTCCTAGTTTTAGCAGAGGAAGAGTTTGGCTCTGCTCAGGCTGGTAAGGAGTGCCTGATTTTAAGGAACCCTCCCAGTCCAGCCCCCTCAAAACCCTTGAGTTACAAGGGTGTGATCTCAGCACTGTCCTGATCAAAACCACTTCTTCCATTATTCTGAGCCTCTCTTCCTAACCTCCTTTTCTCCTATTCTCCAAGATTTTTCTTCCTTGTTCTTCTTCTGTTATTCCTCCTTCCCTTTTTTATCTTCTTTTATTCTTTCCTTCCTTTTTACTCTTTCTTTCTTTCCCCCCTGTTTCTCCCTGTCTGTTCATTACCTTTCTCTGCATTTTGGCCTCACACCAAGAGGTCTCTTCATCACATAAACTCTGAGACAACGTAATTTGAAGCAAAGGAGAAACTGAGAAGAAAAAAAGTACACAAAGAGGCGAAGAAGAAGAAAGCACATATGGGGAGGAACCAAAAGAAAAATTCAGGCACCAAGAAAAACCAAAATAGAGCAACTCCTCCAAGGGACCACAAGACAGCTTTTATAGAAGACGCATCCTATAAAGAAATAATGGAGCTGACAGAAAGGGAATTTAAAATATGGATGGCTAAGACAATAAAGGGAATAGATGAGAAAAAAGAAAGACAGAACCAAAAGTCAGATGAGAGATATGTAGAATACAGAACAGATAAGGATGAGCTTAAAGAAATGAAGGAGACAATCAGAGAATGTAAAGAAGCAGTAGAAAGTACCAAAAATACATTAGATCAAGGACAAGAAAGAACATCAGAGTTAGAGAATAAAGTCTTTTAAGTTAACACAGGTAGTTACAGAGTTAGAAAAGAAGAGAGAGAAAGCAGAGCAGGCACTTAGAGAACTATGAGACATCATGGAATGTTTAAACATACATTCAAATAGGAATCCCTGAAGGGGAAGAAGATTGCAACAAAGGTATCTCCAGGCCTACTGGAGATTATCATAAATGAAAACTTCCCAAGTTTTACTAAAGAGCCTGACACACTCCTTTCAGATGGATTTTGAACCCTGGGTCATCTCAAATCTAACAGAGCCTCATCAAGACACATTGTAATGAACCTGTCCAAAGTCAAGATGAAGGAGAAAATTCTTCAAGCAGCTAGGAATAAGTGCCAATTGACCTACAAGGGCAGAGCCATTACGATGACAGCAGACTTTTCAACTGAAACTTTCCAAGCCAGAAAAGCATGGTTATTCAATTTCAACATCCTTAAACAAAATAATTTTCAGCCCAGAATCCTGTATCCTGCTAAACTAAGCTTCAAAATTGATGGAGAAATCAACTCTTTAGCAGATATACAAGCACTGAGAAAATATGTCACAGTAAGACCAGCTCTACAGGAAATACTTAGACCTACTCTCAATAATGAACACCACAGAGGAACACCACCAAAGAAAACACCTAGAAGCCAAAGGCTACAGCTTAGTTTGCACAATGACACAAAGAATAAACTATACAACAAACTATCTCATAATTAGGTGAATATAATTACACCACATTTATTGATACTCTAAATAAATGTCAATGGACTGAATTCCCCACTGAAGAGGCACAGGCTGGTTGACTGGATAAAAAAACACAAGCCATCCATATGCTGTCTCCAGGAGACATAGCAAGCCTTGAAGGACAAATCAGGACTCAGGGTTAGGGAATGGAAAACAGTGTTTGAAGCAAATGGAAGTCAGAAAAAAGGAGGGGTTAAAATCTTATTCTCAGATACAAGCAGATTCAAAGCAACTTCAGTTAAGAAAGACAAAGACATTTCATACTGGTCAAAGGAACAATACAACTAGAAAACATCTTAATTTTAAACATTTATGCACCCAACTTAAATGCTCCCAGATATATGAAACAGACCTTGAGGGGTCAGAGCAATATGATACCCCATAACATCTTAACAGCTGGCAACTTCAACACCCCTCTGACAGAACTGAACATATCCTCCAAACAGAAACTAAACAAGGATACAAAGGACTTAAACATGACCCTAGAACAAATGGGATTAATATGATATATACAGAACACTCCATCCCAAAGCAAAACAATATACTTTTTTCTCATCAGCTCATGGCACATACTCCAAAATAGAGCACATCCTAGGATACAAAACAAACTCAGCAAACATAAAGAAATAGAAATTATACCAGGTCTCTTCTCAGACCATAAGGCTATAAAGGTTAAGCTCAACTATAATACAAATGTTCATCCCCACACAAAGTTTTAGAAACTTAAAAACGTAATGCTGAATGATAGCTGGATTCTGGAAGAGATGAAAGAGGAATTTGCTAATTTCCTCAAACATAACAACAATGAAGATACAAGTTATCAAAACCTCTGGGATACAGCAAAAGCAGTTCTGAGAGGAAAATTTATTGTGCTAGATGCCTACCATTGAAAAACAGAAAGTGAGTATATCAGCACACTCACAAACCACTTTATGGAATTGGAAAAAGAAGATCAATCCAACCCTAAACCAAACAGAAGAGAAAAAATAGCCAAAATTAAATCAGAGATTAAAGAAGTTGAAAATAAAAAAAAAATTCAGAAAATTAATGAAACAAAAAGTTAATTTTTTTAAAAAGTAAATAAAATAAACCTTTGGCCAGACTAACTAGAAACAGAAAAGTAAAATCTCTAGTAACCTCAATCAGAAATGATAAAGGGGAAATAACAATAGATGCCTAGAGATACAAGAGATCATCTCTGAATACTACCAGAAACTCTATGCCCAGAAATTTGACAATGTGAAATAGTTGGATTCAATACTTGGAATCACACCCTCTTCCTAGACTTAATCAAGACGAAATAAATCTTCTGAACAGACCCATCTCAAGCACTGAGATCAAAGAAACAATAAAAAAATCTCCCAACAAAAAACTGCCCTGGTCCGAAAGGCTTCAAACCAGAATTCTATTAAACCTTCAAAGACAAGCTTATACCCCATACTGCAGAAATTATTCCAAAACAGTGAGAAGGAAGGAATCTTCCCCAACACATTCTACAAAGCAAATGTCATCCTGATACCAAAACCAGGAAAAGATGCAACTAAAATGGAGAACTACAGACCAATTTCATTAATGAATATAGATGTAAAAATTCTCAATAAAATCCTAGCTAACAGAGTACAGCTACACATTAAAACAATCATTCATCATGATCAAGTAGGTTTCATCCCAGGGATGCAAGGCTGGTTTAACATACACAAATCCATAAACATAATTCACCATATCAACAGAAGCAAAAACAAAGACCATATGATCCTCTCAATAGATGTAGAAAAAGCATTAGATAAAATTTAACATCCTTTTCTAATTAGAACTCTGAAGAATAATGGCACTGGCGGCACATTTCTCAAACTGATTGAAGCTATCTATGACAAACCCACAGCTAAAATCATACTTAATGGAGTAAAGCTGAAAGCTTTTCCACTCAGAACTCGAACAAGACAAGGTTGTCCTCTATCACCACTACTATTCAACATAGTGCTGGAAGTTCTAGCCAATACAGTCACAGAAGAGAAGGAAATAAAGGGGCAGAGGAAGTGAAACTCTCCCTCTTTGTAGCATGCTTATAGAGTTATTATTTACTTACACTTTGGGTGATTATAATACTATCGGATACTGGAAGTACAATCATAAAGAAAGCATTAAGAGGGAAAAGTATGTGTTCTAGGTTGAATAACTAAGCTCACACCATGAAAGGCATGGTTCCAACCAGGAAGGAGATACTCAGTGCTGGTGAATGTGTGGGAAATGAGAACAAGGCTGCTGGGCAGCAATATGAAGAATGGCCCATCAAAGAGCTTACAATGATGAACGTTCATCCCAAGAACACTGGATAGTCAATGGACATCTTTTAAAACAGGACAGTAACAGTATCAGATTTGACTCTTAGGACAATGACCCTGACACTGAAAATGAAGGAAGGTCGGCAGAGACAGACACAACAATGCGGCATGAAGGAGCCGGGGCCTGTGCAGAGGTAGCAGCAGGTAGACAGACAGGATCTGCTAGCGAGATAGCTGAGGAAGAATCATCAGAATCTGGGGACCAGATGGAAAGAAAACATGTAAACAAAAACTTGATCAAAGCCAGCTTAGTTAAGAGGCCAGAGAAGGCAAGGGTGGAGGCATGCTGGGTCTTAGGTGCCTGAAGGACACTCGGGGGCGGATGGGCCTGGGGAGGGCCTACAGCCAGGGTAGGCACCCATGAGGTCACCCAGTACCTAGGAGGGGCATGTAGAGGTAGTAAAATGGCCCAAGGCAGAAGCCTGAGGATCTGTGATGAAGCAGCACGCAAAGGAGGAGTGAGCAGAGCAGAGAATAGTGAGCACTGAAGGTCCAGGAGGAAGAATGCTATCCCTGATGGAAGGGAGGCAGAGGCTGGCTATGCAGCAGCTGGGAAAGGTGACCATTTCTGCACACTGGCAGTAAAGAAGCCATGTCATTCTGGGATGGAAGGAGAGTGAATGAAGGCCACATGTTAACTCTTTCCAATTACTTTCACGTTAAAAAAGGGCAATACCCAATTTTTTCTAACTTTACGTGGAATTTTACTAACCCAAGTACTTGTTTATTCCATTTGCCAGCTGAAAAGTTTCCTTTATTGTAACAGAAAAATAAATTTGCCACTGCATTTGCTCAGAAAAGTAAGAAGTACTGGATGATAAGTAGCAATGCATCCCCATATCACCTTTTCTGCAAGATTTGCACTGCACAGGCTGACCAGAGCAGGGCCACCTAGCCTGGCTGCTGACTAACTCCCCTGCAGCAAACTCCCCTAAAAGATAAGGACAGGTGGAGGGAGGGTAATTGGTGGGACCACACCTACAGTGCATCTTACAAGGGTACATGTGAAACTTACTAAATGTAGAATATAAATGTCTTAACACAATAACTAAGAAAATGCCAGGAAGGCTATGTTAACCAGTGTGATGAAAATATGTCACATAGTATATAAAACCAGTGTATGGTGCCCCATGATTGTATTAATGTACACAGCTATGATTTAATAATAAATAAATTAAAAAAAAGATAAAGTCAGCTCATTGGATGGAGCTGGAACATATTCTTCTTAGCAAAAAAAAAAAAAAAAAGATAAGGACAAATCAAGTGTGGGCATGTACATTTCAACAGCCTTCTCCAGGCAACAGAATCCCAAGTAGAAAACCTGTAACCTTTGTGAAAATAAAAATGAGCTGAAAAAATTTAGAAAACTAGATTGGTAGAAAGGTTAAGATGACATATACTAAATTTCTCAGCATGGACAAATGCCAATGTGATTTTGAATTAAGCTGGAGGGTAAAAATGACCATTTGTTGAGTAAGGCAAAGAAAATGTTTCCTTGCCAATATCAATACTTTTCTTAGGGACAAGAACAGAGTTTCAACATATAAATAATTTTTACCATTAACAACATCCCAATTTAACCCTTAAGTCAGTGATTTTCAACCAGTGTGCCATGAGAGGATCTTAGGTGTGCTGCAAAAATTTTTTAAAAAATCATTAATTGTATTATTTTTGAAAGAAGTTCAAAGCACAGTAGGTATATTCTTTTTTTTGAACAACATAATTTAAGTTGTTGTTAAGTCCACAAGGACCTGTGCACCAGAATGTTTAGTGCAGCTAAATTCACAATTGCCAAGACATGGAAGCAACCCAAGTGCCCATCATCCCATGAATGGATTAACAAACTTTGGTATGTGTACACCATGGGGTACTATTCAGCCATAAGAAAAGACGGAGACTTTACATCTTTTGTGCTTACCTGGATGGAGCTGAAACACATTCTCCTTAGTAAAGTACCTCAAGAAATGGGGGGGGAGGGGGGAAACGGGGCGGGGGGAAGTGCCCAATGTACTCAATACTAATATGAAACCAGTATATAAACAAAAGAAAAACACAAGTATAATCTATTGAGGGGAAAGGAGGAAGGGCGATTGGTGGGATCTCACCTAATGTGCACAAGGTGAGGGTGTTCAGCATATCCCTTGGGTGAAGAGCTCAACTACAACTTGAACTTTACCTTAGAAATGAAAACAGTATAACCTAAACTTCTGCACCCTCATGTTAATCTGAAATTTTTTTAAAAAGTGGGGAGGAATCCACAAGGAATCCAAAAGTATTATTTAATTTTATGGTATCACCAAATCTCACTTCATAGATTTTCATGTATAAAAATTCATAAGAAATGATTTATTTCTAGAGATTAAGATATAAATGGAAGAGGTAGAAGCACCAGAGGTCTGCTGAATTTGGTATTAAGTATCCCTTCCTCGGTCTCTTAGGTCCCATTGTTATCATTCTTATTTTTACTTTTTATAAATGGGATCTTGCTATGTTGCCCAGATTGGTCTTGAAATGCTAGCCTCAAGTAACCCTCTTGCCTCAGTTTCCCAAAAAGCTGGGATTGAGGCATGAGTCATTATACCTGGCCTCCCATCATTATTTTTAATACAATTATGAAATGACATCATGAAAGCCAAATATGAACTCTTTATTCTTATTAATTCACACTTAAAATGATCACTAAAATTTATAATATGTTGAGGGATGAAATCACAGCTGTAACAGTGGGTACCTAATATCATATAGTCTATTTCCTGCCTTGAATCAGCCCAGAATGCTCATGCCAATTCTCTGGCCCATGACTACAAAGAACCACATTAAATATCACTGCTGCACTGAAATGTGGGTAAGAGTATTTTCAAAAAAAGAAAGCTTGAACACTGTTATTGGCTTTCTGTTTTTATCAGCCAGAGGGAAGTTGGAGATAACCCCGAGTCAGTTCCCTTGACCCTGGAGGAAAGGGGAAGAAAGAAAAGGAACTGAAGCAAACCTCTCTGGCCAGATCAGAACTGACTCACAGTGAGCAGGTCATAGCAGCATCCCTTCAACTGAAAGAAAGGGTGGGAGATAAAACTGCAAACAAGTTTAAGACAAAATTTTAAATGACTTTTTAAAGACTTTGAACTACAAAAGTAACAATCCTTCTTTAATCTTGTCATTCTCATTTCTTAAATCTAAACAAATTGTTTTTTAATATTTGCCATATTATATAAAAAATCCCACAGAAACTAAAAATTGTAAAGGAATAAAATGTTGTCTAAAATTGGCCAAATTAAATAAACAGCTCACCACACACCTGTCTTTCCTAGGTTTAAATATACACTATTAAGAGACATAGATTAAATCATACGTATTTCCTAACAATTGATTTTCAATTTTTTTTTTTTTTAGGCAGAGTCTCACTTTGGGTAGAGTGCTGTGGTGTCACAGCTCACAGCAACCTCAAACTCTTGGCTCAAGTGATTCTCTTGCCTCAGCCTCTGGAGTAACTGGGACTACAGGGATCTGCCACAACGCCCAGCTATTTTTAGAGACAGGATCTCGCTCTGGCTCAGGCTGCTCTCGAACCTGCGAGCTCAGGCAATCCACCCACCTCGGCCTCCCAAGTACTGGGATTACAGGCGTGAGCCCCCATGCCCAGTTTGTTTTTCAATTAAATAAAGGTAATCTTATCTTACTAACTGATTTGCTTTGGTAGAAACAATCAGTCTACCATGTTCTACCAAGTCAGTGTTCAATTACAAGAAAATACTACACTGAGGAAATTAAATTTTTTAGATACACACAATCTATGCAGAATTCTGTGTTCTTCCTGCTCACACTAACTACGCTGCTGTTTCCCTATAGAAACTGCTGACCCTGACATTTCTTTTTCCTCTCCCAGACTAGGACTCCACCTCCAGGGCTCTCCAGGAAGCAGCAGGAGACCAGATAGGTAGGGGGCCAAATTTCTGGCTGCATGTTCCCAACAAAGTTTAGAGGACCCCACTCCACAGCTGCACTGTTAGGGTGCCACAGGAACTGCCCTTGAGATCAACTTGAGGAACAGGTGGCAGATGGTCTCAGGCAAGGGTACCCCCCAGGGCCTCCCTATTTCCTTAACAGGAGCACAGAAACACTGGTCTAAGGTTCACATGGCAAACAGGGAGGGCAATCTGCCACTCCCTGACAAAATCCTAAGATTTTATGATACGCTCAGATGCACAATTATACACTCTTTGCAACCTTCAAACTTATGTCCTACATTCCTCAAATTAGTAATGTCTCAAGAATGTGATACAGACCTACATTTTAAAAGACTTTTTTTGAAAAGCCACATTTATAATACTTTTTCTCATTGTGCTGATTCCTTACTCTCTTGTCCTTAATTTTAACCCTAATTTACTTCAGCCCAGTGTTCTCAACTTTCCTAACGCCACGACCCTTTAATACAGTTCCTCATGTTGTGGTGACCCCCCAAGAAAATTATTTTTGTTGCTACTTCATAACTGTAATTTTGCTACTGTTATGAATCATAATGTAAATATCTGATATGAAAGATGTATTTTCTTTGTTACAAAGGGGTTGCAACTGCTACTTCAGCCCAAACAGATCAACTAATGAAGGTCTGTATAGACTAATGAAAAAGAACACGAACTTAAAGAGAGTTCAAATCTGAGCTGACTCACTGACAGCACATAATCAACTTACACTTTCTTCATATAGAAAATAAAGACAGTAAAATTTTATTTTAGAGGATTATTTTGCTTTCTAAATGATTTAAATGTAGCAAGACCACAGCACTGCACCTGCAGACAGTAAACCTCCAAATGTAATACCCATATCAGGATGAAAACAATATCAAAATAATATCAAACAATATCAGAAAGAAGAAAGATGCTTTCTCCCCCCAAAGATTTCTTAGGAATTTATGGCCCAATCCAAAGGTTGCCCATGTTTTGCTGCTATCCTAAAGATATTTACAATTTGTCACAACTAAGATGTCAACAAAATTCAGGATACACTACTAAACACACAAAGTCCAATTTGAACTATTTGGCTATTCCTCAATGGTAATATCAAGAGGAAACTGGTAGAACAGCAAAAATAATTATTTGCATATGGCAGAAAAGTGGCAGTGTTGTAATAGAAGCCTGGTTCTGGCCTCTTCTTTTCCTTGCACTGGCTGAATAAGCAAGTCATTTACTTCTTCGAAGCCATCACTCTCAATTCCCCCCAAAAGAAGGCTAAGGAGTTCAAGATTAAGGCTCTAGCAGATTCAATGTCTAGAATATTTCTAGGAGCCCTTAACTAAAGAATTAGCATTCTGCCCTCTCTTAAGGGAAAAGGAAACAGGGTGCTGCAACACCAGAACAGGACATATGTGGCACCTCCACTGTTCTGGCCTTTGAAGCTTGCAGAACAGTGTCCAGGGAAAAGCTGTGCCTCTCAGCCACCTGTCTGCTATGTGCCACTTGCCCCCATCCTCCCCACCCCTCTTATTCATCCATTGCTCACCACCCACTCCACCCCCTCAATACAAAGCTACTATCTGTGGCTGTGAATTCAAAGTGGCTTCTCTGAAACGTAATAATGCAAAAACTTATTTCCAGTCAAAAGAAATTCAAATTTGCAATTCTCTTGTAAAATTACCTCAAAATAAAGGTGGCAAAAGCAGAACAGGAAGGAAAAGCAAGTTTGAGAATTTAAGAAGCAAGGTCATATTTTCCTGGTTCAAACAGAATAAAAGAAGTTTATAACACACAGAACCCTAAACAAAATTCAGAATGGTGAGAGACACAAAGACTAAACAGAGAGGTGGAGGTGGGTAGATTGAGGGTGTTGACCAAAAAGTCCAAAATCTGTAAATTCAGAAAGGAGGCTCTGTTCCTAAAAGAGGGCACCACAATCTCCAGGTGGGAAGTGGCATCCCCTGTGGCAAACAAGAAATGAGTGCTGTGAGGGAATGGTAAAGGAACAGGAATTTATGTTGAGCAGGGTGGCTGAATATGCACATTGAACACGCTATAGAGGAGTCATGAATATTTATTAAAGGAGAAACAAGGTCATGCACAGTTGAGCTTCTTGCTGACTTCATGGGTCCCATGATCAGAAAATGGTGGTATTAGCATGACACAAGGGAAGAGTTTTCAGACTTCTGACATCAAAAGGTAAAGCAGAGAACATGAAAATCCTCTTTATGAAGCCACCTTAGATTGGTCAGAGCTACTCTGGGGTTGTTGGTCTCCTTAGGAAAGAATACTGGTTAGCTGTGTTGAAACCACAAAAAGGGAGGAGTTGATCAGAAGGTTGGTAGAAATCAGTGGTGGGGCAAATTTTTCCAAAGGGCTGCTTTCTGTTTAGGTCTTATGGAAGAAAGCCTGATGAAGGTTAGCAAGACAGGGGGATAACTAGGCTTGCCTGATATCTCCTGCTGTCACTGCTGGGAACTCAGTGTTAAGATTTCTCTGGGGCCCTCTATAGGCCAAGAAAGGGTCTGTTGAGTTGGTTGGGGAGCTTAGGCTTTTATTTTTATTCCTCAAAAGAAAGTGATCACTCCTATTCTATGTAATTCACACTTGAAAGAATATGTACATGAAAATATTTTTAAATAGAAGAACAAGAAGAATCACTAAAAGACTAAAATGAGGTAAAGCATCACAAAATGGTTCTTACTGACTTTCATTCAATTAAGTCTGCAATGACAACGATCACAAGTTAAGCAATGACTAGTAGAGTTACCAACTGTGCTCTATCTTGGCCAGAGTGATTGGGATTATTTCAAGGAGGGAATCCTGTCTCAGCTAGACCAATGAAAGTTATTTCGGATGGGACAGATGGCTCATGCTTATAATCCTAGCACTCTGGGAGGAAAGGCAGGTAGATTGTCTGAGCTCAGGAGTCCTACCAGCCTGAGCAAGAGCCAGACCCCATCTCTACTAAAAATAGAAGAACTAGCCGGGTGTTGTGGTGGGCGTCTATAGTGCAAGCTACTGGGGAGGCGGAGACAAGAGAATCACTTGAGCCCAAGAGTTTGAGGTTCTTGTGAGCTATGACACCATGGCACCCTACACAGAGAAATAGAATAAGACTCTCTAAAAAAACAAAAAGAAAAAAAAGAAAGAAAGAGATAAGAACTGAAAAGTATTCTAAAGAAATGTATAACAGATGAGAACATAATAGTTTCTTAGAAGTTACTGGGAGTGCAGGAGATCAACTCTACTAATAATGTTTCTACAACTTAGTGAGTTTTAAGATAAGCTTACATGTGTGAAATAAACCTATTACCTGGATCAATACCTGAAGCACACCCTCTCTGTGCCGTAAACCTATTACCTCTAAAAGTTTCATTCTGTTTTCTTATTTATCATTATTATTGTTTGAACAGTTAACATAAGATCTATCCTCCTAGCAAAATTTTAGCTGTTTCTCATGGGGAACTGACTCTAGTAATAATGTTTCTCAAACTCTAGCACGTGCAAAAAAATCACCTAGGAGCCTACTAAAATGCATGTTCCAAGGACCTCCCCAGAGAAAGTATTAATAGTAGGTTTGAAATAAGTGACCACACCCACCCAGATGGAGAGCTGACATAGGAACAGCTTTCTGTATATCAAAATTAAATAAGAATATTAGGGGACAGAAGTCTAAAAAAAAGCATTAGGGGAAAATAAATTTTTATAAATTCATGAAAATTATAAGGATCAACTTCATATAATTTAATGTAAAAATACATTCTTGTTGTTTTTTACCAAACACACTTTTAGACCGAAAAAAAAAAAAATACTTTTAACTGGAGTACTTTTTACATACTGTCTTGGATGCCTGGGTAAGCCTTACCTGAAAGTGTCTTTTGGTAAGAAACACACTGATGTCTCCACAAAGAGATGGCAGATCTCTCTCGATTCTGCAGTCCATTTAGTCTTTCTGCTAGCCCGCCTCTGTTTAATGAATGATGATACGTTAAAATTTAGAAATCTATACAATAATTGGAACATTCTTTTATATCCCTCAACAAGAAAAGAATAAATAAAACATGCAAAATCTTCAAGTATTTTTGTTACCATATTCTCTTTCTAGAGGTTATATCCTCCTAAGTCAGTTTTTAAGTTTTCTGGAAATTTAATTTCATGTTTCTTAAGACTATGCATTAATATTACTTCCTAAGAATATCATATTTTTAGATGTGACAGTTAAATATCAGTTTAACTCCTTTTCTGTCCTTTCTTAGTTCACTTGTTCATTCCATAAATATTCACTGCTCACTACCTGCCATATGGTGGCACCTATCACTTTTTTAGGTACCCAAGGACACAAAGATACCTATGAGCTACCCTACGGCAGGTAGGAAGGTTCACAGTGGGCTCAACAGATGGGGAGTGGGACAGATAAATGTAAAGTGGGTTCCAGTCGAGAACAATGTCGCCAAAGTGTTAATAGGTAGAATACTCAGAGAAGAGCATTTAGTATGGACTCCTTATTTCGACTCTAGAGATATTTCAGTATCAATTACAAACACAGAGCAAATAAACCAACATTAAATAAAAAAGAAAACTTCAAGGTACATATGTGGCAGGAAGACAAATTTACAGCAATAGACATATAGGTACTTTATAATAACTCTTTTTTTTTTTTTATTGTTGGGAGATTCATTGAGGGTACAATAAGCCAGGTTACACTGATTGCAATTGTTAGGTAAAGTCCCTCTTGCAATCATGTCTTGCCCTCATAAAGTGTGACACACACCAAGGCCCCACACCCCTCCCTCCTTCCCTCTTTCTGTTTCCCCCCATAACCATAATTGTCCTCATATCAAAATTGAGTACATAGGATTCATGCTTCTCCATTCTTGTGATGCTTTATTAAGAATAATGTCTTCCATGTCTATCCAGGTTAATACGAAGGATGTAAAGTCTCCATTTTTTTAATGGCTGAATAGTATATTCCATGGTATACATATACCACAGCTTGTTAATCCATTCCTGGGTTGGTGGGCATTTAGGCTGTTTCCACATTTTGGCGATTGTACATTGAGCTACAATAAACAGTCTAGTACAAGTGTCCTTATGATAAAAGGATTTTTTTCCTTCTGGGTAGATGCCCAGTAATGGGATTGCAGGATCAAATGGGAGGTCTAGCTTGAGTGCTTTGAGGTTTCTCCATACTTCCTTCCAGAAAGGTTGTACTAGTTTGCAGTCCCACCAGCAGTGTAAAAGTGTTCCCTTCTCTCCACATCCACGCCAGCATCGACAGTTTTGAGATTTTGTGATGTGGGCCATTCTCACTGGGGTTAGATGATCTCTCAGAGTTGTTTTGATTTGCATTTCTCTAATATATAGAGATGATGAACATTTTTTCATGTGTTTGTTAGCATTCGTCTGTCATCTTTAGAGAAAGTTCTATTCATGTCTCTTGCCCATTGATATATGGGATTGTTGGCTTTTCTCGTGTGGATTAATTTGAGTTCTCTATAGACCCTAGTTATCAAGCTTTTGTCTGATTCAAAATATGCAAATATCCTTTCCCATTGTGTAGGTTGTCTCTTTGCTTTGGTTATTGTCTCCTTAGCTGTACAGAAGCTTTTCAGTTTAATGAAGTCCCATTTGTTTATTTTTGTTGTTGTTACAATTGCCATGGCAGTCTTCTTCATGAAGTCTTTCCCCAGGCCAATATCTTCCAGTGTTTTTCCTATGCTTTCTTGGAGGATTTTTATTGTTTCATGCCTTAAATTTAAGTCCTTTATCCATCTTGAATCAATTTTTGTGAGTGGGGAAAGGTGTGGGTCCAGTTTCAGTCTTTTACATGTAGACATCCAGTTCTCCCAACACCATTTATTGAATAGGGAGTCTTTCCCCCAAGGTATGTTCTTGTTTGGTTTATCAAAGCTTAGGTGGTTGTAAAATGTTAGTTTCATTTCTTGGTTTTCAATTCGACTCCAAGTGTCTATGTCTCTGTTTTTGTGCCAGTACCATGCTGTCTTGACCACTATGGCTTTGTAGTACAGACTAAAATCTGGTATGCTGATGCCCCCAGCTTTATTTTTGCTACAGAGAACTGCCTTAGCTATATGGGTTTTTTTCCGGTTCCATACAAAAGGCAGAATCATTTTTTCCAAATCTTGAAAGTACGATGTTGGTATTTTGATAGGAATGGCATTGAATAGATAGATTGCTTTGGGAAGTATAGACATTTTAACAATGTTGATTCTTCCCATCCATGAGCATGGTATGTTCTTCCATTTGTTAATATCCTCTGCTATTTCCTTTCTGAGGATTTCATAGTTTTCTTTATAGAGGTCCTTCACCTCCTTCGTTAGGTATATTCCTAGGTATTTCATTTTCTTTGAAATTATGGTGAAGGGAGTTGTGTCTCCTTAATTAGCTTCTCATCTTGACTGTTACTGGTGTACACAAAGGCTACTGACTTGTGGACATTGATTTTATATCCTGAAACATTACTGTATTTTTTGATGACTTATAGGAGTCTTGTGGTTGAGTCTTTGGGATTCTCTAAGTATCAGATCATGTCGTCAGCAAAGAGGGAGAGTTTGACCTCCTCTGCTCCCATTTGGATTCCCTTTATTTCCTTGTCTTGCCTAATTGTATTGGCTAGAACTTCCAGCACTATGTTGAATAGTAAAGGTGACAGAGGACAACCTTGTCTGGTTCCAGTTCTAAGAGGAAAAGCTTTCAGTTTTACTCCATTCAGTAAAATATTGGCTGTGGGTTTGTCATAGATAGCTTCAATCAGTTTTAGAAATGTGCCACCTATGCCTATACTCTTCAGTGTTCTAATTAGAAAAGGATGCTGGATTTTATCAAATGCTTTTTCTGCATCTATTGAGAGGATCATGTGATCTTTATTTTTGCCTCTGTTAATATGGTGGATAATGTTTATAGACTTGCGTATGTTAAACCAGCCTTGCATCCCTGGGATGAAGCCTACTTGATCATGATGAATGACTTTTTTGATGATAAGCTGTAATCTATTGGCTAGGATTTTGTTGAGAATTTTTGCGTCTATGTTCATGAGTGAGATTGGTCTGAAATTCTCCTTTTTGTTTGGGTCTTTTCCTGGTTTTGGTATCAGGGTGATGTTTGCTTCATAGAATGTGTTGGGGAAGATTCCTTCTTCCTCAGTTTTTTGGAATAATTTCTGCAGTACAGGAATAAGCTCTTCCTTGAAGGTTTGATAGAATTCTGGAGTGAAGCCATCTGGACCAGGGCATTTTTTGGTTGGAAGCTTTTTTATTGTTTCTTTCATCTCAGTGCATGAAATTGGTCTGTTCAGGAGCTCTATTTCTTCCTGGCTGAGTCTAGGGAGAGGGTGTGATTCCAAATATTGATCCATTTCTTTCACATTGTCAAATTTCTGGGCATAGAGTTTCCAGTAGTATTCAGAGATGATCTCTTGTATCTCTGTGGGATCAGTTGTTATTTCCCCTTTATCATTTCTGATTGAGGTTACTACAGGTTTTACTTTTCTATTCCTCGTTAGTCTGGCCAATGGTTTATCTATTTTATTTATTTTTTCAAAAAAACAACTCCTTGTTTCATTAATTTTCTGAACGATTCTTTTGTTTTCAATTTCATTGATCTCTGATTTGATTTTGGATATTTCTTTTCTTCTACTGAGTTTAGGCTTAGATTGTTCTTCTTTTTCCAATTCCATAAGATCTCTTGTGAGATTGTTGATGTGCTCTCTTTCTGTTTTTCGCATGTAGGCATCTAAAGCGATGAATTTTCCTCTCAAAACTGCTTTTGCAGTATCCCACAGGTTTTGGCAGCTTGTGTCTTCATTGTTGTTATGCTCAAGGAAGTTAATGAGTTCCTGTTTTATTTCTTCCTTCACCCATCTGTTATTCAACAGAAGATTGTTTAATTTCCATGCCTTTGGGTGGGGTCGAGCATTTTTGTTAGAGTTGAGTTCCACCTTTAGTGCCTTATGGTCTGAGAAGATACAAGGTAAAATTTCAATTCTTTTGATTCTATTGATATTTGTTTTGTGTCCCAGGATATGATCAATTTTGGAGAATGTTCCATGGGGTGATGAGAAGAATGTATATTCTTTATCTTTGGGATGGAGTGTTCTATATGCATCTATCAAGGACAGTTGTTCTAGGGTCTCATTTAAGTCTCTTATATCCTTGTTTAATTTCTGTTTAGAGGATCTGTCCAGCTCTGTAAGAGGAGTGTTAAGGTCCCCTGTTATTATGGTATTATCAGATATCATATTGCTCAGACTGAGTAAGGTCTGTTTCAAGAATCTGGGAGCATTTAAATTGGGTGCATAAATATTTAGAATTGAAATGTCTTCTTGTTGTATTTTTCCCTTGACCAATATAAAGTGACCATCTTTGTCTTTTTTGACTTTAGTTGCTTTAAATCCACATGTATCTGAAAATAAGATTGCAACTCCTCTTTTCTTCTGAATTCCATTTGCCTGAAAAATTGTCTTCCAACCCTTGACTCGGAGCTTTAATTTGTCTTTTGAAGCCAGGTGTGTTTCTTGCAGACAGCAAATGGATGGCTTATGTTTTTTAATCCAGTCAGCCAATCTATGTCTCTTCAGTGGGGAATTCAAGCCATTAACATTTATTGAGATAATTGATAAGTGTGGTAGTATTCTATTCATCTTATTTTGTGAGAGTCCTTTGCTTACTTTTATCTTTGCATCAGTGTGGAGGTTAGGTTCTGTCCTTTAATTTCTGAGTTCTTACTTTTCTACTGATCCATTGTGGTGGTCAGTGTGCAGAACAGGTTGAAGTATTTCCTGTAGAGCTGGTCTTATTGTGGCAAATTTCCTCAATGTTTGTATATCCGTAAATGATTTGATTTTCAACTCCGTCAATTTTGAAGCTTAGCTTAGCAGGGTACAGAATTCTGGGCTGGAAATTGTTCTGTTTAAGTAGATTAAAGGTAGATGACCATTGTCTTCTTGCTTGGAAAGTTTCATTAGAGAAGTCTGCGGTCACTCTGATGGATTTGCCCCTGTAGGTCAACTGGCGCTTACTCCTGGCAGCTTGCAGAATCTTTTCTTTTGTCTTGACTTTGGACAGGTTCATCACAATGTGTCTTGGAGAAGCTCGGTTAGAGTTGAGGCGACCTGGGGTCCGATAGCCCTCTGAAAGCAGTGTGTCAGAATCTTTGGTGATATTTGGGAAATTTTGTTTTATAATATTCTCTAGTATGGCTTCCATTCCTCTGGGGCATTCTTCTTCCCCTTCTGGAATTCCTATAACTCGTATGTTGGAACGCTTCATAAAGTCCCATAATTCTGACAGTGAACATTCTGCTTTCTCTCTTTTCTTTTCTGCCTCTTTTACTATCTGAGTTATCTCAAGAACTTTGTCTTCTACCTCTGAAATTCTTTCTTTTGCATGGTCTAACCTGTTGCTGATACTTTCCATTGCATCTTTAAGTTCCCTAATTGACTGTTTCAGTTCCTTCAGCTCTGCTATATCCTTTTTATATTCTTCATATCGTTCATCTCTTATTTAATTCTGTTTTTGAATTTCCTTTTGGTTATTTTCCACTTTATTAGCAGTTTCCTTCATTGTTTCCATCATTTCTTTCATTGTTTTCAACATGTGTATTCTAAATTCCCTTTCTGTCATTCCTAACATTTCTTTATATGTGGAATCCTCTGCAGTAGCTACCTCATGGTCCCTTGGCGGGGTTGTTCTGGACTGGTTCTTCATGTTGCCTGGAGTTTTCTGCTGATTCTTCCTCATGAGTGATTTCTTTTATCTGTTTCCTTGCCCTAATTTTCCTTTCACTTCCTCTTGCTCTTTAAGTTCTCGTGCCTGTGGAAGTTGCGGGCGGGTTTAGACGGATTGAACACACACGACAACTTGCCGGTTTTCCACTGTTTTAGTCCTCCTCTTGGGGTCCAGAAGTCTCGCTGACTCCCTGTATCCTCTCAGGGGTGATGATAGGCAGATCCCACCAGCCAGAGATGCCTGGAGTCCTATCTCCCCAGACTCACGGTGCCCAGATGCAAGGAAGCTGTTACTCGGCTGCCATGTTGCTCCTTTATAATAACTCTTATCTATCAATGAATATATATTCATTGATGCATGTATGTATTTGTAAATGTACTAATGTATATATGCATTATAAATATATAAACACATATGTGTGTGTTAGAGTGAGAGAAGTCAGCAGGTCCTCACACATCTATAATCTCAAGAGAAATCAAGATCAATGTTAATCACCATAATGGCTACATGCCACATAATTTATCTATGTATTTTCTCGTAAGTTTATTATCTCATTACCATTCATTAATCATTTCATTACATTAGCTTGTTTTAGTAAACTAATATACCTACTGCATAGATAACATCAGAGTTTGTAAAGAAGTTAAGGAACTTTGATATTACATAACTAGCCAGATGAGGAATGAGCTGTTAAAACCAGAAAGGACTTAGCACAGTGCCTGGCATTTAGTAAACCTTCAACAAAATGTCCAGGATTGTTGTTGCTGTTTTGTTATCATTTCACTTGCACCCTATGCTCTTTCTACTATGTTTGAAAGACCTTATTTTAATACATAATATACATATTATCACAACCACATAGTACATCTTCCTAAGGGCATTATTTCTGAATGTGCTTGTGCGTGTATGTAGTATATACACATAAAAGAGAAACATTTTTTAAAAAACACTTCATACTCAGAAAATGCCACAAAAATCTCTATTTCACATATGTGCCTAATCTCTACTTAACAGAAAGCCCTTCTTTATATCACTCTGTTTTATATAATTTATTAATCTATACTCCCCTCTGGACAACACCATGAAGTGGGCACTGCTATCATCCCCACCTCACAGACGACAATCTGAGGCACTGAAGCATTGATGCCTCTCCCATGTGCATGGCTAGTGAGCACTGCAGCTGTGTGTGTGCCAGGGAACTGGGCTCCACAGTACACACTCTTAATTGATAATATACAGACCACATCTTAAATAGTACTATTTATAATGATATTTGTAATATAATAAATGCAAAAAAAATTAAAACACCATACTCTTTGTATAATTATCTAGATTAGATAACTCATTGCCAAATGTTGCCTTTCAGTGCTATGACTTTACAGAGGGAAAATAAAATAAAATAAAATAAAATCTGAGGACAGTATCCAGTTAAGGTCAAACCCAGAACCCCAAGCTTTATAGAAATTGCAAGATGCGAGGTAATAGCAAGTGTAGACCTGAGCTCAGGAATTCTCTACATGTGGGAATACCTGGAGCCCTCAGACAAAAATCTCTGTCTCCGGCTGAGTTTGAGCATCATGATCTGTCTGTACTATAGGGAATTCAGGCCAGATGCACTTGAATTTAAGAATGGAAAGACCAGATCCTCTAAATGATGATCCTACTTCTACTAAATACCTAATGCACATTAAAAAAAAAAAAATCATACAGGAAGTTCTGGAAGGCCCTGCCATCCATATCCATGTTAACTCTTCAGTGTAGCCAGCCAACTTATTCACAAAGTCCAAAACTCTAGTGGAATGAAAATATGAATTCACTGAGTAAGTTAAGATGTCCTAATGATCTTTTCTACAAAGTTAACAGATTGGTAATTTATCGTAAAAGATTACTGGCATAAATTAAGCATTGGTAAACTTTTCTATAAAATCAAAAATCAATATTGAGGAGTAAAGAATAATAAAAATGCAAAAATATTCAATCAAAATGCTCATTAAAGGCCAGGCATGGTGGCTCTCACTGTAATTCTAGCACTCTGGGAGGCTTAGGAGATAAGATTTCTTTTTCCTTTTTTTTATTGTTTGGGAGTCTTTGAGGGTACAAAGAATTAGGTCACTGGGGTAATGAGGCTGCTGTGGGCTATGATGATACCACTGAACTTTAAGCCTGGGCAAAAGAGTGGTACCCTATTTGAAAAAAAAAATACATACTCATTATTTTTAATAAGTTATACAAGTAGATAAATAAAAACAATCAAAATGATTCTAGCATAATACTTTCAAGTTTTGCTTTCTGTTAGATAATAGATACTGTGAAAAATAACTTGATCCTAAGACTAGGAGACATTATTAACAGCACATTTAAATATCTAACCAAGTTTGTACTGGCTTTTATAAGCTATGCCTCAAACAGTGCCATGATCAAAAAATGAAAATAAAAAGGAAAAAGCCCAAAGAGATTGAGCAACATTTCCATGGTGCAAACCAGAGGGAAAGGGCCAATGTACTCCAGCCTTGAAATGCCCACTATTAAACAAAAAAATTCTTTTAACCCCTGCTCTATTCATGCTAGATAATGAAAGTCTATTTCTTATACCCACTTTTACCCTTAGCAATAGTTTGCTTCTTAGGCCCCCATATCCCTCTGTGACAAAAACTGGTTATCTTTTACCATGAGCACTATCAGGATGTCTGTATCTCAGCATTTTGATACCAAAGAGTTCACTTCGCAAGCAAATGTTCAATGCAAAACTGCTTTTGGTCATTATTAGATAAGAGATTTCTTTAACTTCAAAAGCATGAATCTCCCGTACTTTCATTACAAGACAGTTTATGTGCCAAAATATGTTACTTTTTCCCCTCTGCTTCAGAAGGTGGTCAGCAAACCACTATTCATTAGGGGAGACAGGAGGTCATGGCCCTTTGTAGTCAATTCAGTAAAACAAAAAGTCTTTCAGTTTTTGAAGGCCTGAGACTGACAGCCCTAAGCATACCAATCTCATTTTGAGAATTTAAACACAGTAACTTTAAAAGGGTGGCCATAAAACAGCCTTCTTTTAGTTTTTCTTAGAAATCACAAGAAGAAAAAAACATTTATGTATTGTTAGAACTATTCAGCCCCTTCTATGAATGAATGCTCCCATCACCTTCTTTTTTTATTTTTCTTTTTTTTTCTGAGACAGAATCATACTCTGTTGTCTAGGGAAGAATACGGTGGCATCATCATAGCTCATGGCAACCTTAAACTCCTGGGGCTCAAGTGATAATCCTTCCTCAGCCTCCTGAATAATTGGGACTACAGGCATGTGCCACCACACCGGCTAGTTTTTCTATCTTTGGTAGAGAGGGGGGTCTTGCTCTTGAATCCCTGACCTCAAGCAATCCTCCACCCTTGGCCTTCCAGGCGTGAGCCACTGTGCCTGGCTTTCACCTTCTTTTGAGGACTCCCAGGCAGTGACCTTAAACAGAGCTGTGTTCTCTCCCCTCCCCTCTCATGGGAAAGCCTGGCTGTTTACTGCAGTTTCCAGACCATCATGCAGCCTCCCTTACATTCCAGCCCAACCAGCCAAGGGCAGGCACTCCACAGTGCTATCCAGACACCCTAGGAGGTCTTTTTCCCCACGGCTCCCAGCCACCATTCCTGTTGATTTTAATGCCAGCCAGGTTCCAAGACTATGTCCTCCACCTGCCCTCGACTCCCAAGAGGATTCCTTAATCTTGAAGTTACAAACTGTTTCCCCCCCATTAGCTCAATTCTAAGCACCTATCATCCTTACTGTTCCAGCTCATCACCTCTAGGAGCCTGACTCTAGAAGGGTTTGACCAACCTCTCCCAAGATCTACTTGGTTGGTCCTACTCCAAATCACTGTGTTCCACACCCTGCAAGGTCTCATTTCTACCTTGGCTAACTTAGGCTTTATGGGTCATTACAATTCTTTGTCTCAGAATTGCTGTTAACCCCTCTTCACTGTGCTAGGACAATCCCCACGCTCTGCCTCCTCCACAGAGCAGCTGCAGGGTTGAATCCACATTGGCTGGTGAGTTTCGAACTCAAATCTATGACCACTGCTCCCAATAGGATCTCATCCTGTCACATCCCTGGAGCACTTCTCAGGTCCATTCACCCCTGCCACATGCTTACATCACATACTCTCTCTCCTCAAACACCCCCTTCTCCCTCATTCTCCTTACCAGCTGAAATAGAAGTTGTCAGAAGGCACTTGTTCCCCAGGCACACACAGCGGCCTGCACCTGCCACCTTTGCTCACAACCTCCCTCCCCCACGTCAGAGACAGCTCCATTAGCTGTCCTTTCCCTCCCAGGCTCAGCAGCTTCCCCTTTTCTCATCAATTTATAAGTAAGTAAAATTTCTCCCTCCTTAAAAAAAGAAAACCCAACCCTTCCATTTCCTTCTAACTAACACCCTGTTGATCTGCTCCCCTTAAAGCAAAACTCCTCCTAAGTTCCACCTGTGTTGTCTCCAGTCTCCCTCTTTCCCTCCTCTCTTGAACGTATAGCAGCTTGTTCTGTCTGCCACTCCCTGAGAAGTGTTGTACTCCTCCTGCCACAGTGGAATCTCAGTGGTCAGCCTGAGTAGCCTCCCTCACAGAGGGTCACCTTCTTTCCTTACTGCCTTCAGGACCCCATACCCCCCTTAGCAGCCTCTTCCTGCATACCTCAACCTCTGCAGTATGCCCAGGGCAGGGGCCTCAGGCCGATTCTTCCCTTGCTCTGCACTGCATCCCCTGTGAATTGACCCTGCCATGCCTTATACCACCTGGACACAGAAATCTACAACTCACATCCCCAGCACCAGGCCTGCCTGTGGAGTCCAGACTCGTATTCCCTATTCAGATATATGATATCTAACTGAAAATGGTCGCAAACCTTGTGACTTTTACACTAAAGAAACAAAAATGAAAGTGCCCACTGCCCTGCATAGCCCTCTTGTCCCTCCCCCTGCCCAGGTGCCACCTTAGTGGCTTCCCTGTGCCCTCATAAAACCAAAATGCCTCCCCCTCACCTCGAGGCCATTCTCTGCCCTCCCTTTCTGCTTTTTCTTCATAAAGTATATCTCCTCTGACCTTACATCTTTCTTACTTCTTGTTGGCTCCTCATCAGCCTTCCCCAGAACACAGGCATGGACTCTGATTGCCTTTGCTCACTCCCAGGCATGACACCACACTTGCCCATGGCAAGAACTCAGGAGGGCTGGGGCATGATTTCCTGTAACTGCATGATGCTTTCACCGATGACAACACACTAATTCTTTTAATGGGTTTCTTTTCCTTTCTCCTCAGAGACAGGTACAAATCACCACCATTATCTCTTGAGAGCACAACTTCTTTACCTTAGGCATAAGTCCTTATGTCTTCTCATGAAAAAGATAATTCTGGAGTGAGCAGGCATGAAGTGCCTCACTGTCTCCTGCCGGTCCCACCAGACTTGGCCACATCCGTAATGCCCTTCCTTTACCCATGTGCCCAAGCTGGGCCTCTCTTTTCTGACCCTCCCTCCTCCTCCTCCTCCTCTCTAGCACAATGACAGACCAGTGATCCCAAACTCTCTTTTCTACTGGGGCCCCCCACTATTTTCAAAGTCCTACTCTCTGCACTTCTCTAGAAACAGGATCCCTTTCAAGCCACCAGCAATCCTAGAGAGAAGCAAAGCCCTTCCACCTGGTCCCCACTCCACGCCTTGAGTCCTGTGCTGCTTCACACTCTCCTCACTGCATGCAGGGCATGCCTTCTCTTGAAGAAGAAATAGCAATGGAAACATCCCAACCTGTACTCTTCCTTACCATGTTTATTCTTTCTACTGAAACTTTTTTTCCTTGAAACTCTCTGACTTGGCTTTTCTGACCCTGCTTCTCACAGGCTATCTTACTTTCCTTGGGTTTTTGGTTGGTGGTGTTTTGATCTTATTTAGAAAACAAAGAGACACTGTATTACACAAGACAGAGACGAGTCCTTGGTACCCGGGCACAGCCCCAGCACTGCAGTAACAGGAGCACACCTCTGTGGCACTCTGTAGGTATACCAGCTATTTCTAGTCCTTAAATCTTTCCTCTTTCATACTTCGTATTTGCAAATGTTACCCTGGCCAGTGTCTCCCACTATGCTAGTAAAAAGTAACCTCACATGGTTTATATTTCTTTCTATTCCTCTCTTTAGACTATAAGGTACTCAAAAACAGAAAAATGATTCACTTGTCTCTTCTGTCTAAGACAGCACATACAACCCTAATGCTCAATAAAATTTGACAAGAAGTCTCCACTAAGGAAAATGGTCATGTAAGCTGGTCATGACTGGATCCCTGAATGCTCAGCTTCAACAAACAATTCCACAAATCAGTTCCAGAACTTAAGGTTTCCATAATAGCTCATCAAAATTACAATTCTCTTCTGCTAATCTTCCTTCGCAAAGAAAACAAGTATTTTTACATTAACATTTTAGATGTTTGCATTTATAAAAAGAAAGTTAGAAAAAAGTATTTAAAAATGTATAACTTAACCTTAAAAGCTTCTTCTTTGCTGAATTTTCTGGAGTCCTGGAAAACTTAGTTGTCTGTTTTTGGGGTGAACACAAAACAGTCTTTGCTGAGCTTGCCCTTGAGTCTCCGAGTTTCTCTGTAACTCGTGTTGCATTTGACCCAAACTCCATGTGGTATTTGTGAGGGGATTCTGAATCAATAAATAGGATATTCTCTGACTCATCTTCTTTTTCACTATCTGATGAATACTCCAAAATTTCTGTAGAACTTGGCTGAAAAAAATTAAGAGAAATGCAATTAAATACAGAGAATTCAAGTCCAAATGTACATACCTATCATTCTATTCCCTTTTGATATTATATACCTTGAAATAGATTTTTAAATACAGTATCTGTAGCTTAAACTTCTGTTTTGATACAAAATCCAAAAGTAACTAAGACAAAGACAGAAAGAGATTAAACCAACTGTAAGTCAGATACTGTCTCAGGGGACCCATCAAAATCAGCACAAATGTTTTAATCTCCCTTCAAAAAACTAAAAGATGGTGTCTCTAAAACTGAACTAATAACACTAATCTAAAAGGCTGATGATAGTCACTATAATTTGGTACATATGGGGAAAAATGTGTTTGCAATTTAAAGTGCAACTAAATAATACTCACCATTTGTCATAAACCAAATATAAAGAAAATTGCCTCTTTAGGTATAAACCATTGAACTTACCAAAGGAGTCTCTAAGGTTAAAGATAAAACTTGAGTATGTCTATTATAGAATGCTTTGATTCTGAGGTTCAGTATGGAGTCATCAGTTAACTTCTTCTTTTTTTTCTGTAACAGACATACTCTGACAATGTGAATGTTACTTTCTTTGTATTATTATTATTATTGCTTAATGTTTCAATGCAGCAATTGTCTGATTTCTTTTCTGAATGTATTTATCATCATTCATTCTTTGCGAGGTTTTTGTTTCTAGTCCCTATCTTAAACGTTGTTATTGTTATTTAAAAAATAAATAAATGTTTAATGAGAAAAAACCCCAAAACAATAAATCTCCCATAATTGGTAAAAAAAAAAGATAAAACTTGATTTTTCAAACACAATTCCAGTATCATATTTTCCAGAGACTAGTTTGAAATTGCAAATATTAACAGGAACCACTTAAGAATATCAATCACTGTCTCTTTTTCCTAACATTTCCTAAAATGTTTCTTCTTTCTCCTAGTTGGACACAAAAAGCAGGCTGGGCTCAGTGGCTGCTTCCTGTAATCTTAGCACTCTGGGAGGATAAGATGGGAGGAGTGCTTAGAGAATTCCATGAGGTCAGGAGTTCAAGACCAGCCTGAGCAAGAAAGAGTGAGACCCCCATCTCTACTAAAAAATGGAAAAATCAGGCCAGGCACGTTGGCTCACGCCTGCCAATCCTAGCATTTTGGGAGGCCAAGACGGGTATGGATTGCCTGAGCTCAGGAGTTCAAGACCAGTCTGAGTAAGAGCGAGACCCTGTCTCTACTAAAAAGTAGAAAAACTAGCCAGGCATTATGGCAGCATTATGGACCTGTAGTCCCAGCTACTCACGAGGCTAAGGCAAGGGGATCACTTAAACCCAGAAGTTTGAGGTTGCTGTGAGCTATGATGATGCCACTACACTCTAGCCAGGGCAACAGAATAAGATAAGGAAGGAAAGGAAAAAAAGAAAGATAGATAGATTAGCTGGACATTGTGGCAGGCATCTGTAATGCTAGCTACTCAGGAGGCTGAGGCAGGATGATCACCTGAGCCCAGGAGTTTGAGGTTTCTGTGAGTTAGGCTGACACCATGGCACTCTAGCCTGAGCACAGAGTGAGACTGACTCAAAAAAAAAAAAAAAGTCATAAAAAGTGGCAGTGAGAATAAAGGGATGGACTTGAAAAAAGGAAAAGATGCAGCATCACATGAGGACCAAATTCAGTATCAGAAAACACATCTGGGGGGAGTTTCTAACATTGTACTCAGGTTTGACAAGGTACCATCCCAATGCCTATGGGCAAAACTGGCCAAAAAGGCATTTGGAGCTTTAAGAGGAACCATACAAAAGAAACAGCATGTGAAGACAAGAGCCCTGGAGAAGGCTGTAGAAGAAAAGTATGTTGAAGTAAACAGAGATGGTCCAGGTTGGAACCTTAAGAACACTGATATTCAAACTGCCTTCAGGTTAAAAAAGACAGAAAAGTGTCTTGAATTTGACAAAAGATAGCCTGTGCAGATACACAGTATAAGAAATCCATGGGACCTTGGAAAGAATATGCTTTAAAGACTAAATGGAAGGTGAAGTGAAAATAGAGGTCTGATAATACCATCACTGTGATGGGCTGGAGTCTGTGAACCTACAGGTTGCTGTGTTGATTACCAATCTAGGCCACTGGTCCATACCTATCTTAAGTATTTCTCCTGCATCTCTACATCACTCTCTCACATCCCCCCACATGAGTGGTGCTCTGAGACCTGATAATTCTTTTAATGAGTTTGAATATGTATATTTTTTTCACATGAAGGATAAAATAAAAACATAGACCTGCTCAGCCATCAACAACTGGTGTGACGTTGAAATTGTAATCATGAAAATCATGAAATCTTAATGAATTTGCTTAGTGAAGACTTTAATAGCAATAACATTGGTAAGTTTAATAGCAGCTTAGGTACCCTGTTTCCCTGAAAATAAGACAGTGTCTTATTTTAAGGTGTGCTCCCAAAGATGCACTAGGTCTTATTTTCAGGGGACATCTTATCTTTCCTGTAAGTAGGTCTTATTTTCGGGGAAACAGGGTAGTATTTTGACATTTCCCATCATCTACCCAGGATAATAAATTTTAGGTGCTTAAATTAAGCTGTCGCTTCTTCAATGAAAACTAGCTAATATACTATAAGAATATAATAAATGCCCACGACCCAACATGCTATCGTCACTGCTATAGTAATACAAAGAAATTTTCAAGTTCTTACTCTTACATACTTAAAATCAATGTGAAAACTGGAAAAAAGAAAACTAAAGTAAAAACACAAAGCAATTTACAGACTATTCTCAATGCATTGTGCATACAGCAGCAGTAGAAAAATTTGCAAAGGATCACATGGGGCGAGTCTATACCATGAAGGGGGCACTCCACCCCTGACACCCACACCCTGCTCCTTCTTCTGGGTTTCTTCAGGCAATTTACTTAACTTCCTTTGTTTCCTCATCCTCAAAGTGAAGATGCAGTAACATCTAAGGTAAGCATTAGTGAACATTAGCTATTCTTTTCAGTCCCTGTAGTAATTTACACATGCACTTTGGTTTTATATTTTAAGATTTTATATTTATTTTTCTGTAAAATTTTTTTCTCCTGTGGCTCAGTGAGTAGGGCGCCGGCCCCATATGCCAAGGGTGGCGGGTTCGGACCCAGCCCCGGCCAAACTGCAACAGAAAAATAGCCGGGCGTTGTGGCGCGCACCTATAGTCCCAGCTGCTCAGGAGGCTGAGGCAAGAGAATCGCGTAAGCCCAAGAGTTAGAGGTTGCTGTGAGCCGTGTGACGCCACGGCACTCTACCTGAGGGCCGTACAGTGAGACTCTGTCTCTACGAAAAAAAAAAAAAAACAAAAAAAATTTTTTTTTCTTGATTTCTACATAAAGGACAATGAGGAATGCAACAAATAATGTCTTCAGCAGACAATCAGCAGTGCAGATCATGTATTCTTTACATACTTCTAACAGGAACTAAGGCATATTGAATACCTTTAGGAAAAGATAACCAGATACCACCACTTTAACATACTGTATTTCAGAGCTCCCTTCAGACCCATAATTTCAGAGGAACATAGAGGAACTTTCCTTGCATGGACACAGAGAACTTAGAGGATTCTCCAGGCTGGGTAGACATGAGAAATGTTAATACAAAGAAGACCCACAGGAAGTTATTGTAAATATCCATGAAGACTTCTCTGTATTTCAGAATGTCCATCTTTTCTCAGATGGTTCAATTCACAAATTCACAAATACTTCAATTTGCAAGTTCAACGCTAACCTCCTAATGTATTCCTCAAAACTAGTATCTCATATACTACATATCAGTACGCCACATTCCACCAAGTTCTCATGTCAGAAATTCCCAGACCATCAATTC
This sequence comes from Nycticebus coucang, assembly GCF_027406575.1. NCBI lineage: Eukaryota > Metazoa > Chordata > Mammalia > Primates > Lorisidae > Nycticebus > Nycticebus coucang. Next base: position 125,063 of record NC_069792.1, on the reverse strand, counting down.
ATCAGAAAGCTCAGCCTCTGAAACAATCTCAAATGTGCCCACTTCTCCCTAATACCTTACCCTCCTACCACCACAGCAACAAGGCCTTTCAGTGGCCCCACTCTGCTCCCCACCCTGAGCCCCCACACACCAGTCAGCAGCAGCTGGGTCAGGCCATGGCACTCTCCACCAGTGCACTGAGGCCTCACATGGCCCCTGCAACCTCTAGGCCTTGGCTCCTGGCTGGTCCCTAGCCCCTCCAACCTGCTTTCAGGTTTTCATACCCTGTTTTACCCTGGCTTGTAGACAATACTTTTCTTCTAGCCCTAGAATAACCTCCCTCATTCCCACCCCCAATCTTCCTGGAGTGTTTCTCATGTTAGGAGTTTCAGGGTACACACCCCTGCCAGGGAGGCCTGCTGAGCCGGGCGACAGCAGCTAACCCTCAGCTCCTTCTCTTCTGCTTCTTCCTTATTTTGTGGAACAAGAGCAAATGAGGTTCTATTAAATTAAAATAAAACAAAAACAATAATAACACGACCATCATCATCCAAGTCCTCACAACGTAACACACATATTACCTTCTTTATTCCTCACAACAGATACATGAAAAATAGCAACTAAAAACTACTCATTACATTCAAATGTCAGTAATTCCACCTGAAGAGGCTTTCCTACAAAAATGAGGAAACAGGGAAATTCAGTGGCTTGCTCTAGCACCACAGCAATCTAGTTACAGAGCTGGGAGGTATCCTGATTCCTGCCACTCCTGACTCCAGTCTTCCAGAAAGCTGTCCTGCCTCTCCAAGCCTACACATGGCTGACACTCTCACTTGAGAAAACAAGTCCACAGGAACCTCACTCAGCTCAACAAATCACTAAAAATTATATATGTATATATATGCTATATAAATACTTTTTTATGCCAAATAGAATCACCTTAATAATTTAAAGTATTTCCCCCAAGATTTTTTTATTCAAGTGAGGATAATTCTAAAAAAGAAAATAAATGAAGGGCAACTACTTCTACCAGATAATTAATCATATTATAAAGCTATAATAATTAAAAGTTTGGGACCAAAGCAGAATAGACAAGCCAATGAAACAGAATGAAGATCACAGAAATAGACCCAAACACAAATAAGATTACATATTTTCTTTACCTAACAATTGCAATCAGTGTAACCTGGCTTATTGTACCCTCAATGAATCCCCAACAAAAAAAAAAAAAAAAAAAGATTATTTTAAAAATAAATAAATAAATAAATAATAAGAGTCCAAGTTAGTGAGGGTGAGAAATAAAAACTCCGGGTGACAATTAACTACCTATCTGGAGAGAAAAAAGGCTGGATCTCTGTCTCACTTGCCCAAAATAAATTACCAAAGGATAAAAAGACCCCAAATATATTTACAAAGAGATAAAACAAAATATGAATGCATTTTAAAAATAACTGGAACTGGGCAGTGCCTGTGACTCAAAGGAGTAGGGTGCTGGCCCCATATACCAGAGGTGGTGGGTTCAAACCTGGCCCTGGCCAAAAACTGCAAAAAAACCCAAAATTAATTAATTCATTAAAAATAACTGAAACTGGAAAAGGGCCTTTCAAGTATGACACCATGCCCAAAGTCTACACACAAAAAACCCCGACTCCATAAAATTTTAAAACTGTGTACAAAAGTATTTTCAAATAGAAACCATTAAAAGACAAAAGTTGTAAAAAACACAGAAAAGATGAGGATAAAAAAGAAAAAATTTTGCTACAATTGACAAACAGCTAGTTTTCTTTAATGTACAAAAAGCTCCCATGAGTCAGTAAGAAAAGAGAAGCTAACCCTATGAACAAAGGATGTAAACAGGCCATGGAAACAGGACACCAACACGGCAACACAAGGTGCTGGGCTCCCTGGGAACTGCAGGGTGGAGGTCAGCATATGGAGGCTACTGAAGAAAATAAATCACTGTGAATACAATATTTCAATTACATTTATAAGGTATGTTCATTCAAATGTACTTAGAGGCACATCATAGTATAGTTTGTTAAAAAAAAAAAAAAAATCAAACCTCCCAAATCTAGAATTATCTATGAATCAAGCGCTGGTTATGGTAGTTATATAAGAAAATGTAATGCAACCATTAAAAAGAATGCAATAGATCCATAAGGCTTTATAAAGATATAGAATATTACAAAAGTGATGTATTATATAGGAAGACCTTATGGGCGCAAAACCCTAAAACATACAGAGGAGCATACACAAATGTTCTCATATATAGAAAGAATTGTTCTTGAAAACCACACAAGAAACTTAACTATGATTACTTCTGGGTGCTGAGATAATTATGGTTCTCTTCACCCTTCTAAATTGAATTTTCTTCCATGGCCATGTGTAAATTTTTTTATCGATTAAAAATATTTAAAATTTAGTAAATTCAAAGTAGGCAATATAAAAGCTACCTAGAAGATCCAGACACTTAAATGCCAAGAGAGGGAAAAAACAAAACGAAACAGAACAAAACAAGAGACTCTGTCTGATCTATTTTACCCATTTTTAAAAAAGAATACAATTTCTAAATTAAACAAAGCAAAACAAGAGAATCACATGCATTTGATGAATTTGATGCATTTGGAAAGTATCTACCAATACAGCTGGCCTTTACTATTAATATTTAAATGTTGTCTGTTTTTAAATAGCATTTTTTAAAATAGAAGACTCTGTCCCCTTGATTAAATTAGGTATAACTGGTGGCAGGGTTGTCCAGAACAAATTAGAAGATTAAAACTCAGCTAAAAGTGAGGACAGCATCTAAAACGCTGAACTGTTACAAAGAGGCCTGGGTAGAGACAAACAGGAAGGTATTCTCTTGTCCTGACAGACATAGAAAAGTAGGAAAACAAAAGTCACCCTATATGTATCTGGTAAAGGGCTAATAACCAGAATCTACAAAGAACTCAAACAAATCAACAAGAAAAGTACAAACAACCCCATTTATCATTGGGAAAGAGACACAAACGGAACCTTTTCCTAACAAGACAGACAAATGGCCAACAAACACATGAAAAAATACTCATTGTCCCCACTTATCAGAGAAATGCAAACCAAACCTACCCTGAGACATCATCTAATCCCCATGAGAAGGGCCTATATCATAAAATCCTAAAGTTGCAGATGCTAGTGTGGACTGGTGGGAGTGCAAACTAATATAGCCTTTTTGGAAAGAAGTATGGAGAATCCTCAAAGATCTAAAAGTAGACCTTCCATTTGATCTGGAATCCCTTACTAGGTATCTACCCAGAAGAAAAAATGTCATTTTATAATAAGGACATTTGCACTCGAATGTTTTAGCAGCTCAATTCACAATCACAAAGTTGTGGAAACAACCCAAGTGCCCGTCAATCCATGAATGAACTAATAAACTATGGTATATGTATACCACAGAATACTATTCAGCCATAAAGAAAAGATGGAGACTTTGCACCTTTTGTACTTATCTGGATGGATTTGGAGAACATCCTCCAAAGTATCACAAGCATGGAAAAGCAAGCATCTGATGTATTCAACACTAATATGAAACTAGTATATGAACAATTACAGGTCCCCATGAGAGAAAAGCACAATTAAATTCAAAAAGGAGGGAGAGGGTTCTCACCTAATGGTAACAAGTAGTGGTAAATGGTACACCTCCTGGGGGAAGGGCTCAACTACAACTTGGACTTTATGTAATAAAATGTTAACAAAGTAACTTAATCATATATTTAGAAATATAACCAAAATGAGACAATTGATATTATAATTATTTCAAGTTAGCAAAGTTTAATTGCTTTTGAACAGAGTCTTTATTTATAAATGGGCAACTAGGGATATACATAAGACAAATAAGGCTTTAATGAAACTGGTTCCTATTATGCTATTTTACTTTCCTAGAGAAATGTCAGGTTCATCTATTTTATTTTCTTCTAAAATCCTTTTTGACTAATTTTTCCCACATCTGTCTCTAATTCTATTGTTAAAATTTCCCAGTTGGACAAAAGAAAAAAAAATGAACCAGCAGAAACTGTCACCACACCTCGAATATGAGAAAACAAATTAACCTAAAAGAGCATATGCCAACAGGTTAAGAAAAGTTTAATTTTCATTAAAAGAACAAAACAAAACAGTATCATAGGATTACTGAGTGTCATAGGATTAGATAGGATAGTAGAACTTTAAAAAGTAAACCTCAGGGGTCAGCACTTACCACAACTTATTTCCTAGGCCTGTGCCCTGGATATTTATTAACAACTGAAGGTCATTTTCTTTTGTGTTTTATTTATTATTTCAGCCTATTACAGGGAAGCAAATGCTTTAGTTATATAAATTGTTTTTGTACAACTTGAGTCAAACTTCTTTTTCTTTTTTTTAAGACAGAGTGTCACTTTGTCACCCTTGGTAGAGTGCCATTGTATCACAGCACACAGCAACTTTAAAGTCATGGGCTCAAGCGATTCTCTTGCCTTAGCCTCCCCAGTAGCTGGGACAATGCCCAGCTGTTTTTAGAGACGGGGGTCTTGCTCTCGCTTAGGCTGGTCTTAACCTCCTGAGCTCAGGCAATCCAGCCTCCCATAGTGCTGGGATTATAGGTGTGAGCCACCATGCCCAGCATTAAGTCAAACTTCTAAGTGTGTTCATCATCCAGATAGTGCACATTGTACCCCTTAGGTGTAAATTTCTCCTCCCTCCATACCTGTTTGATTTCTGAGAAGCATAATTTCCACATGTTCACCTAAATGTTGATCAATTAGTTCCAATTTAAAGGTGAATACAAGTAGTATTTTCCCAATCGTTTGATACTTCACTTGAAAGAATTTTTAAACATGGATGATCAGCCAGAATACTAAATACTTTCAACATTACCAAAGATTGATGTGAGTCCTTTGGAAATTTTAAAGTATAACAATTTGGGCCTACCACTAAAACCTTCCCTAATTTGCAAATCAATGAAATGAACTGACTTTGAATCCACAGAAAATCATTAAACTGGTATCGACAGGACACATACTCTTAAGCCTCCATAATGAAAAGCACTGGCTTTTTCTTTAAAAATAAAAAATTTCATCACATTTTAAACTTTGAATCTAAAATATTTTGAATGCATGCCTCCCTCAAATTGCCGAAAGTCTGGCTAATTACTAACGTATGCCACCATATGCACAATCTTCTCGTGATGAGTAAAACTTTGCTTGGGTCAGAACTGTTGAATGTACCCTAAATAAGAATTATACAATGATAGTCTCTACTTTTTTTATTTTTGAGACAGAGTTTCACTTTCTTACCCCCAGTACAGCACTGTGGCATCACAGCTCACAGCAACCTCAAACTCTTGGGCTCAAGTGATCCTCTTACCTCAGACTCCCAACTAGCTGGGACTATAGGCACCCACCACAACGTCTGGCTATTTTTAGAGATGGGGTCTGGCTCTTTTTCAGCATGGTCTTGAACCTGTGAGCTCAAGCGATCCACCCACCTCAACCCTGTAGGGTGCTAGGATTACAGGCATGAGCCACTGTGCCCAACCCTCTACTTTTTTTTTGACATAAAAATCAGCAACCTAGGAAAATTTAGTCTGCAGAATTTTTAACAAATTTGATTTTTTTTAATTTAAGCTTTTCAATTAAGCAAAGGTAGTGATCATTATGTTTTAAAGTAGCAGCACTATTTGAAATATTACTTCTCATATAAACTGTAGATTTTAAAAAAGAGTTTTATAATATCAGTTAAAAAACATACCATAGTAGTGTGCTCAATATTTTCATGTTTATCTCCATTTTCCAGTTAGGTCATAAGTTTGGGAATTAAAGAGTAAGTTCTTGAAGACCCTAATTCTAATCCTAGCCCTCTTACTTCCTCATTTTCATTTCCTTCATGACTAGCAAAGTAAACCCCTGCTAAGAATTTTGTGCATTGTGATCTATTAGTGGCACAACCTGAACAAGTTTTTTAACCTCTCTGAGCCTCAGTATCTCCAACTATTAAAAAGGATTAATAAAGTGTATTCCACAAAACCATTATGAGGATTAAAAGAAAGGGTATAAAAAGCATGATAATGTTGTCAAGGACGGGGCAGTGTCTTGTCTCACCCCTAATGCCCAGCACTGGCAGCACTCATCAAACACTGATTACACATTCACCATGAGCCAGACATTATTCTAGGCTGGGAACAAAAGATAAATAAGGCAGTTTTCCTTGACCTCAAGAAACTATATGTAGAAGAAGGAACAGAATAAACAAACACATCAGTAACATAAAGAGTTACATGTGCTGCCATACAAATGGCACATGGGAGGATGGAGTTTCTAGGCACAGAGGCTAATGGGGAAGTCTTCCTGGAAGAGGTAGTAGATGTTTCACAGTATGGACAGAGGTTATCAAGAAGAGGGTACTCCAGGCAAAGACAACAGGAGAAGCAGCAAGATGAAAGAATGAACAGCCCAATGTTTGGAGAGCCATGATGTGGCCAGTATGGCAGGCCCAGAAGGAAAATGATATGAGCAGTCATGCTAAAAGGTGATTAATTCATCCCCAAAAGTTCTAAGCAGAGGATTTCTATGTCACCAGGTAGAACCGAGACATCTATTAATGAGCTTTCCATAAATGGATTTTTCTTTTAAGCAGCCTCTATGTACCACAGGTTTTATCTTCATGATCTCTTTTGATCTTTACTAATGAGATAGGAATTATTACACCCATGTCACAAAGAAGGAAACTACCATGACCTGAATGTCTGTGTTTCCTCCTTGTCCCAAATTCATATGCTGAAATCTAATTCCCAGTGTAATGGTGTCTGTACATTGGGTCTTTGGGAGGCATTAGGTCATGAGGATGGAGTCCTCATATGGGATTAGTGCTCTTACAGGAAAAGTTCAGAGAGCTAACTCACTCTCTTTCTGCCACTCTTGGATACAGAAGTCAGCAGACTCCACCAGGAGAAGGGCCCTCACCAGAACTAGGCCATGCTGGTACCCTCATCTCTGACTTCCCAGCATCTAGAACCAAGAAATAAATTTGTGTTGTTTATAAGCCACCTGGTCTATGGGCTTTGTTTAGCAGCTTGAACTAACCCAACTCAAAAAGTTAAGTAATTTGCTCCAGGCATGGAGTTAGTGACCACTGCATACCAACCTGGCCACCTGAGCCTAAGTTGTCTTGGCTCAACTCATGTGATCTGTACCAGTGTTTTCAATTTTTTTTAAACTTCTTTGGATCACAACAAACATTTCAACTGGAAAGGTGTTATTTGTAATTGAAACAACAATTTCAGGAAACATCATCTATACTTTAATGATTTTCATTCTCTTCCCTTAAAAAAACAAACAAAATTAAAAAACTCTGCTTGTAGTATTCAAAGAGAAACAACTCATACCAGTCCTGCAGCTGCTTGTAAGCTACACAGGGTAAGGATGGAGAATTTGCCTCTGGGTTTTACCGGGATGGGTCTTGGTGGAGGTCAGAGGCAGAAGCTGGAGTGCAGGCAGCCAGAGGGGAGGAGAGAGGACACATGAGAGACGGCAAACCTAGACAGCTATCTGAAGGGGCTTTGCTCTAAACAGGAGCAGAGAAGGGGGCAGGAACTGTGGGGAAGAATGGGCAAGAAGAGTGTAAGTTTTTGTTCTTTCTTTTAAATTTAACATGGGGAAAGATCTCTTATTGTTTTCAAACTTAAATAGAAAGCAAATAGTTTGGCCTTCAAGGCCATCACAATTCTCTAATCTCACTTCCTGCTGCTTTTCCATAAAAAAAGGCTATCTCAAAAATAAAAAATCACTGAAGTTTCCCCAGAAAGCCAGTTTTTTTTTTTTTAATGTACTGTATATTTTTCACATACTATTTCTTTCAGCTGGAGTGTCCCTCCTCTTCTCTGCCCACATGGCCAGCTTCTGCTCACAGACTTCGCCTAAGAAGGAAACCTCCCACCCAGCATTCTGGTATAAGAGAATGTGACAGCATTTCTGTATCTGCTCTCACCAACAGAAAGCTGGTCACCACCACATATTATACCATTTCTATTAACAGATTGAATTTCTATGGGTTAAAGCTATTTGTATACATGTCTGCCCCTTCTTTGAGACTGTGAACACCTTGAAAGGGTTTTTGTATTCTTGGCTCCAAGACTGGCATAGAGAAATCCACTATGTGAGGAAATATGAAATAAATAAATTTGGGCACATCACTTACCATAAATTTCTGTTCATCTGACCTATAAATAACAATAGCAAAACAATGCTTTATTTCATGTTATACTTTTAGGTGTTGTGACCCTAAAAGCTGTTCTATCTGAGCAGCAGCAAAGGGGAAATAAATTTTGCACCACTTCTGTAGTTGATAGAAAAGGAAACTAAAGAGGTTCCTTCCGCCTTATGAAAGCAGACAAATTTCTTTCTTCATTTGATGTCACACACAGAAAAAGATCATCCAGAGACAAAGATGAAATTTGTAGATACTACTCACTCCACAGTTAATTATCCCCAACCTATTATTGCCCACAAAACCATCTTTTCAAAGATAATCATGAAACCAGATCCTGCACAGAAAAGATGAGATTAAACAGTACACTACAGACTTGCAGTGCAGAAAACAGGAACAAATAAAAGATGAAAGAGACAGAAATTTCTTTTGATTCTGTTAAAGAAAAAAACTCTCCTATGATGGGGATGAAGACCCAGACTTCCTAAAAAATAAAAATAAACAGACAAACCAAGAAATTCACTGTTGGAAATCAATTTGGCAATTCAATAAATCGATTTGTGGAATTTAGTATGACCACATGGAAAACAGCACTGGACTGTAAGGTCTATTTTAGACTGTGGGATAATTCATCTCTAGAGAAGTCCTTTCTGCAAAGCAGCCTCTTCACAACTGCCAGCTAGAACCCAACTGACCGCCATGACACAGCAGTCCAGAAGTGTGAAGCTCATGTAGGGATGGCCAACTGTGGCCTCCCGCTGGACTTTCCCAATCCACATGATGATGAAACAGCCAGTGTTGCAATGCACTTACGGCTTTAGATAAAAACATGGGCACCTAAGACAGAAGTGACCCAAGAGAGCAGCACCCAGCAGGAATTTGTTCCTACAAAGGAAATTACAGTTTCTAAGATGAAGAGGAAGTAAAGAGGGAGAATGAAGTGTCTCAAGGACTTGAGAAAATACTGAAGAAACTGCTTGTGGTCTCCACTGCAGTTAAAGCACTATCAGTTATCAAAACTTTAACAATGCTATTTGGGGTAGAGCTGGCCCACAAAAGTCAAAGCACGTCTATGTATCCTCTGTTCTGTTACTAGATGCCTCTCTCTTTATTCTTTGCAGAAATCTTTTCTGGAAAAAATATCTGATAATGATACCTACTTAAACAGACACAGGGGAAGAACTCTCTCCCTCACCTACTGCACACACTGTGAGAATCCCAGTCACGTTTCTCTTCACTTTACAATACCCTATGGTGCCCTTTCAGATACAAACCTACCTCTAGTAAGTGTCCAGTCTCTGTGTAGTAACTGGCTAGCTTCTCCTAAAGTTGTTTCATTTCTACTTGCCTAGGAAATAGATTCTAGTCACAGAGAACACATTACCAGTCCTTTCTTCAACATTATAGCTATCATGTTCAGTTTGTTACAACTTTGAAAATGAGGACTAAGGAACCTTTGGTAAAAGCTGTTTCTAGCTCTTCTAAAAGTCATCTGTAGACATTGGAACCTCAGGGGAACTTCATATCTCACCTACTTACTATCCTTTTCAATTTTTAAAATTTATACCCAGAATTCTTTTCCTGATGTTTATAAATATTAACAGAATAGACCTCTTCCATTATTAAACAGAAAAAATGAGTGTTGCCTGTATAGTTTATAGTCAGTAATATAGTTAATAGTGGTATTAACAAGGAGATTACTATAATTGTTCATAGAAGACCACACATGACTTTCGTTTCCATAGGTTAACCAACATCAACCACTTCTGCACAGAAAGGACTAATGTGTGGAAGGCGAACGTGAAGTTTTGTGTCCACATGTTACTTTCCTTTCTTCACACTAAACCCCTACACATTCACCTCGGTAAGAAGACACAAGGCCCCAAGAATCTGCCTTTTATTCTAATTACCAAAATCTTGTTTTAGTATTCAGCATTTCACTGAAAACCATTTGCACTCAGCAGTGGAGTCTCCCAAGCAAAAATCTCCTTTCTGGCCTCTCAACTCAAGACTCATCTGTGACATAGAAAGCCTCCCTCCCCTCTTTCAATGTACCTTACGAGTTAGTTGAATAAACCTCACACTTATTTATACCTATTCTTTGGTTTTGAAATAAAATTATACAACAAAAAAAAAAAAAAAAAAAAGAAAGCCTCCCTCCCCAAACAATGAATCTACTGGCACCTGGATCTTGGACTTCTCTGCCTCCAGAACTTAGAGAAATGAATTTCTATTGTTTATAAGTCCCCACCCCACCCCAGTCTGTCATATTTTGTTACAGTAGCCCCAAAGGTCTAAGACAACACACATCACCCTAAAATTTCTAATTTGGCTTTTGAATCACTGTGCTCTTAAGATCTCCATCTTCCCTTCTTTCTTCTTGCTGCTGCCTTTTTTCTCCAACTAGAACTTCAAAATTCCTCCCTTACCTTCATTCATCTAACAAATACTTGCTGAAAACTAACTGTCTGCTAGATGCTTGTTATCACAGCAATAAATAAAGCTCAGGCTGGTTATGGACACAGGATGCTAAGTTCTACGGAAGAAGTGAAGATAGCCACTGGGGGAGGGAAGGAATGAGGGCTAGTGGTAGAATTTTTTGACAACCATTTAACTTCTTTCTATTCTCATATTCCCACTGTCTTAAGTGTGTGGGTTTACAGAATGGTCCACACTACCTGCATGCTTCAACTGCTGTTGACAAACTCTGCATTAGCTTTCTACTGCAGTGTAACAAATTGGCGCAAATCTTAGTGGCTTAAAGTACACCTGTTTATTAGCTCACAGTTCTGCAGACAAGAAGTCTGGTGTGTTTTAACTAGGTCCTCTGCTCAGGATCACAAAGCCAAAATCAAGGTAGTGGTGGGGTGTAGGAGAAATATTCAACTCTGAGCTCATTCCTCATGCGGGTAGAATGCAGTTCCCATGGTTACGGGACTGGGATCTCTGTTCCCAGCTGCTGTCTGCTCTGAGCTCCTACACCTGTGGGACTCTCCATCTTCAAAACAGCAGCAGCACACAAACACCTCCCTGCTTTGAATCCCTCACTTCCGCAGCTTCTGACCCCTAGGCCCAGATTTAAAGGGCACAGAAGTTTAAGTCAAGCCTACTGAGGATAAATTTCCTTTGCAAAGTCAGCTGTGCCATATAATAAAACCTAATCACAGTAGTAAAATCCATCCTATTCACAGTCCCAGAATTACTCAATGTCCAGTGAGGACTGGCAATACTGGAGGCCATTTAATACTCTATCTACCATAGTTCATAAAGTAAACACGAAGGCGTGGTGGCTCATGCCTGAAATCCTGGGACTCTGAGAAGCTGAGGCAGGACTCCTGAGTTCAAGCCTGAACAAGAACAAGACAAACAAACAAACAACAACAACAAAAAAAAGGAGACTGGGTGTAGTGGCACATGATGGCTTGAAGATGGAGAGGCTGAGGGAGGAGGATCACTGGAGCCTAGGAATTTGAAGTTGCAGTGAACTAGGATGAGGCCACTGGACTCTAGCCTGGACAACAGAGCGAGACACCATCTCCAATCAAAAAAAAAAAAAAATGATAACACAAAGACTTGGCATCAAGAAAGAATTTTATAGCACTGATTAGAAATAGTGTACTTGGGTTCTCTCTCTATAATGCTTTTATTTTTCCATCCTGGGAGTGCAATAATCCAAAATTATAGGCAACTGGAATCTATGGCTCTTTGAGCCTTAATCCACTCATCTTTACAAAATATGACATTTATATCTGAATATCTCACACAACCTCACATGATAAGGCCAAACTAAGAACCGTCTCCCTTCACAGCTTTCCATTATATTACCAGGCTGCCAGTACTCTTAAATTTTAGCCTTTCAATGAATATTTATCATTTATTCTGTGTTCTCTTCTATAATAAACAGAAACTATTAACAATTCACCAAATCTTTTTTTGTTTGTTTGTTTTTTTCACCAACAAATCTTAACTCATCCCTTCTCTCCATTCTCAAACATATGGGGTTTGACCATTAAGTTCGTAATCTCATCCTAGAAGAACTGCTATGTACTTCACTGCTGAACATCATCACGGCCACCTTAGAAGCACTCCCCTCAGGAAGCTATAAACAAACGCCAGCACCTAGGTCACACAGCAACAACACGTGGGGTCAGCATTTGATCCCACAGCATATCACAATACAACCACTGAAGTTATGTGGTGACAGAAGGGATCCTGTGGGCACTATGGAGGGAAGAATCACACTCATACCAGACTTGCTCAGGCTGCAGCACCACAGGCCATTTCCAGGACAACACATTCAGCCTCCACTGTGCTGATAGTGCAAAGGAGCATGCTGCACACACGTGCAAACACACACTACTTCCACAGCATCCGCTTCCACATCTGCTAAGCTTAGCACCTGCACTTCTACTCATGCCATCAATATAATACCCTGGAGCCACTCAGACTACTCTTCTGGTTGTCAAGGAAGATACGCAAGCATGTGGGCTGGACAATCGCACCAAAGGGCAGGCAGGCCAGGAGTACATATGTTGACCCTGGGAAATAAGGGTCCCTGCATTCTTGACTTTTATCAGGAAGGGCCTGAAGCAAATTAACCCCACATTAACAGTTGTATTTAACTCACACTAGTTTGGGGCCAGGCCTCCTGAAGTGTATAGAACTGGTGAATAGCCAGGGCACTCCATGGCAGCACGCCTGCCCTCTGTAAAACCTTGGCTCATCGCCCTCGCTGTCAGATGGCAAGTCTCCCCCACCTTCTGTGGCATATAACTCACACAGAGATAAAAAAATAACAATTTTGGTAGCCAGGCGCCATCTTTAGTGCTGGCAGTCTTGGTTTTCTGCTGGTGTTGCTGCTGTGAGGACAATGGATGGCAGTGGTTAAGAAAGCAAGATGTGGCAGCTAGCGGGAGTCAGGGATAGTGTCATTGGTTCAGTAAAGTTTCTGTTCTCTGATTTGGGGATATTCCCTGCCCAAAAAATTCCTGGAAAATTGACTAGTATTAAGTGTGAGTAAAAGGTGTCCACTTTTTTTTTAAGTTTTGATTTTAGTTTTGTCTTGGATACTATTTGGCAAGATTTAGCCTAGAAATTATGTAGTATTTATTATGTAAGAATCAAATTGCTTTGTTACTGGGCTGGTTTCAAAATTTAGAACTCATTTCTATGTTATCAAGATAGATTTTTTTTGTTTATTATTTTATTTTATTTTAAATTCTTAAATGGTAAATGTACCATTGTGAAATGAAATTTCAACTCTGAAAGTTTATCCTTTTACTAAACTGGAGTAAATGATGATTACAAAGTCTTTAGCTGTAGCCATCCATAGTCAAGAATTTGCAGCTAGGCTGTATAAGCAAGCCTTTGCAGGGCCAATATTGAATGGCATGCCAGTGTCACTGGCGTTGATATAAAAAAAGGAAAAAAATTTTCCTTACATAGAAGGTTTCTGTGTTTTGACAATACCAGTTTAGAATGGCTATAAAGCTGCTCTGCCTTCTACAGCTTGCTGCACCACTCTGTAGTTACTTTATAACTGTACATTTCTACCTTTTTTGGTTAAACACTCCCTGACGATGATGGTGATGATGATGATATATATACATCCATATTACACACATTGATATATGTGTAAAGAATTTTCTTTCATCTTTACTTTTTGGGCTGGGAAAAATTTAAAGTAACAACTTCATGATACGTTGGTATAAGAGTAACTTCACTATTTTTATAATGAATCCAAATCTAAGGGCTTTTGTAGTGTATTTCAAAAGGAGAAACTCACTCAGATGTTTTATTACTACATGTTTGTATATATGTGCATGTGTGTTTTTAAGCCAGTTAGTATACATGTATGTGTATATTATATACATAAAACATTTTATATTTTTACATACAAATATGTTTTTATTATACAGATAATAAAGATGGGGGAAGGTTTCTGTTTTTTTCTTAATAGGTGAAGAAATTTTGAAGACCAGAAATTAGATCTTATTGAATTTTGATGTTCTTTTTCTTTCTTTTTTAATTATATTGTTTGGCTATGGAAGATGGATCTTATTTTCTTTTTTTTAATAACCCTTTGAATCTGAGATTCATTTTTTTACTTTTATTTTTTTGTTTTTGAGGAGATAACTAACCCTAGCCATCTCCAGTCTGACAAAGGTTATTTGAATGGACTTAAATCTCCCAGTAGTTGGGAGCTGTTTTAAAAACACATCCTGTGTTTGAATTGTGCTTGAGAGGTTTCCTTGGCAATGTGAGGAAGAAAATTTTTTCTGCCTCATTATTATTAATTCATGGATTGAGTATTGGTTTGACCTACAGGCGTAATAGATTGGTACTCAGTGAAAACACAGATGTTCCTGTTGAGAGCAACCAGGTAATGATTACATTTTAAAGACAGTTTCTGTGATTGAATTGTCATTTGAAAGATAAAACCCATTTCAAGAGGACTTGAAGGCTGGTCCTCGCCTTGAGGAATCAGTGGCTCGTTTCAAGAAGCCACTTCTGATTGAGGAATCTACCCAGCATGTCTAATCAAGAAGAAGACTGCTATTTTTTTTTCTATTGTACATGTACCAAAGGTGACAGCTGCCCATTCCATTACTGTGAAGGTGCACTAGGAAATGAAACTGTTTGTACATTATGGCAAGAAGGGCACTGTTTTCAACAGGTATACCAGTTTTGGCACATGGAAATTGATAAAAAATGCAGTGAAATTCCTTGTTAATGGGAAAATCAGCCAATGGGATGTCAAAAACTAAACTGCGCTTTCCATTACAACGGAGGACATTATATTGATGGCCTTTTCCTATCTCCAAGCAAAACTGTGTTGCCCACTGTGCCTGAGTCACCAGAAGAGGAAGTAAACGCTAGCCAACTCATAGTTCAACAGAACAAACTGTCTGCCCAATCTAATCCCTCCCCTCAGCTACAAAGTGTTATGAAAGTTGAAAGTTCCGAAAACGTTCCTAGCCCCACACATCCACCAGTTGTAATTAATGCTGCGGATGATGATGAAGATGATGATGACCAGTTTCCTGAGGAAGGTGATGAAACCAAACACCTACGCTGCAACCAACTCCTGAAGTTCATAATGGATTACAAGTGGCTTCTGCCTGGAAACCTGGGGTCAATTTAAAGCAAGGTGAATCGTTGGGTTTTGGAATAAAAACTCTTGAGGAAATTAAGTCAAAGAAAATGAAAGAAAAATCTAAGAAGCAGGATGAAGGTTCTTCAGGAGTTTCCAGTCTTTTACTTCACCCTCAGCCCATTCCAGGTTCTGAAAAAGAGAATATCTGGATTGTGGTGAAGACAGTAACTCCATCTAGCAAACAAGGAGAAGAACCATTGGTTAGACTGAGTCTTACTGAGAGACTGGGGAAACAAAAATTTTCAGTTGGTGGTGAGAGTAATCCTCCATTAAAGCGAAGCCTTACGCAGAGGCTAGGGAAGAAAGTTGAATCTCCAGAAACTAACACTGACAAAACACCAAAGAAAGTTCAAGTTTCTAAGTCTCTGAAAGAGCGATTAGGCATGTCAGCTGGTCCAAATAATGAAGAGGCAACTGAGAGAGTCAATAAAGTTGGTGAGATCCATGTGAAGACATTAGAAGACATTCTTATTGAAAGAGCCAGTCAAAAACGTGGAGAATTGCAAACTAAACTCAAGACAGAAGGACCTTCAAAAGCTGATGTTTCTACTTCAGGAGCAAGAAATTCTTCCACTATCCGAATCAAAGCCTTCTCTGAGGGAATGGCTGAAAAAAAACATCGGCAGCAGGAAGCAGAGAAACAAAAATGCAAAGAAGATGCAACATGCATCAAACTAAAGAGTGACAGTGAAATTAAAAAAACAGTTGTTTTGCCACCCATAGTTGCCAGCAAAGGACAATCAGAGGAGCCTGCAGGTAAAACAAAGTCCATGCAGGAGGTGCACATCAAGACTCCGGAGCAAATTAAACTGGAGAAGGCACTGAGGGTGCAGCAGAGCTCTGAGAGCAGCACTAGCTCCCAGCCTCAACTTGAGGCCACCCCAGGAGCAAGGCGGCTGCTCCGATTCACCAAAAGAACAGGAATGAAAGAAGAGAAGAAACTTCAGGAAGGAAGTGAAGTTGCTTCGAAGAGCAATGTTACTAGAACAGAAGCTGAAGAGACTTCAGATGAGACCACTGGGGTTGACATCACTAAAATTCAAGTTAAGAGATGTGAGACTATGAGAGAGAAGCATATGCAGAAACAGCAGAAGAGGGGAGTGATACAGAAGGAAAAATTAGTCTTGACACCCCTTCAGAGGTATTGCTCTTGCAATACCCAAGTGGCAGAAAAACCAGTGCTCACTGCTGTGCCAGGCATCACACGGCACCTGACCAACCGGCTTCCCACAAAGTCATCCCACAAAGTGGAAGTAGAAACTTCAGGGATTGGGGACTCAATATTAAATGTGAAATGTGCAGCACAGACCTTGGAGAAAAGGGGTAAAGCGAAACCCAAAGTGTATGTAAAACCATCTGTGGTTAAAGTTGTTTCATCCCCCAAATTGGCTCCAAAACACAAGGCAGTGGAGGAGCACCATGCTGTCACTGCAGCTGTGAAGCCACTCAGCTCCAGCAGTATCCTACAGGAAAGTCCAGCCAAAAAAGCAGCTGTTGTCCCAGTCCTCTCTGAGGACAAATTAGTCACTATACCTGAGGCAGAAATACCTTCAGATAGTCTTGTGCTGCCTCTAACCCAGCCTTCCTCGGATTCCTCACCCCCAGAAGTATCTGGCTCCTTCTCATCCCAGATGGGCACGAAAACTCGCCGACTCAGCTCTGCCTCACAGGAAAACCCCCACTATCTGTGGAGGATGATTTTGAGAAACTAATATTGGAGATTTCAGGAGGCAAATTAGAAGCTGAGATCGAGTTGGATTCTGGGAAGGATTAAGATGACCTTCTGCTTGAGCTGTCAGAAATGATTAATAGCTGAAGGTGCACTTAAAAAAAAAAAAAAAAAAAAAAAAACTAGCCAAAAAACTAGACTTCGTTTCAACTATTGTAAGATTTACCTCAGATGATCATTTCTTTAGTCTAGAATTTGCCCTAAATCAGAAGTGTACCTCTGAATTATTTGTATGTGTCCTGGATTCCTTAGGGTCAGGTTTTTAAAGTCACTTGATAACATTTTGTCCATTTGATGCCATTATTTAGCATCTTAGAGAAAAATGTTCTGTCATATGCCTCTCCAAAAGAGACTGAGAAGAAGATCTAAGTGAAAGGGTACAAGAGAACTTGGTGACTCCTTGAGGTGTTTGTCAGTTTTGGCTTTGTTCCCCTTTGTTGTATTCTTTCTTTTATGTATTGTCTTAATGTATTTAATGTTAGTTGAGTTTGAAATGGATGAAGACAGCTGCTTCTATTAAGGACTAAATTTCATGCTACCACTCAACAAAAATCCGCACTTAGTGTGTTAAACTCTATAAACTTTTTAAAGGTAATTGGAGAGTCAACTAAGCTTTAAAGAGTGCTGGGCAGCTCAGGAAGCCTGTAAGGTGGACATAACTCTTTGGACCTGATTTTGATGCTTCTACTGCTCTGTTAGCCTCTGAAGAGCAATATCTAATTTATTATTACTGTAATTTTTTAAGGCTTTAAAGTGCCTCAGGGATCCCCTGAACTAATTTTCTATTTCTGGGGACTCCCTGGATTTATTATAAGAGATGGCAAGGCGGTTTTGAGGAATTATTTTTTAGTATGAAAATTGTCCCTTCTCTTCAGTACTTGCCTCCTTTTAGTATTGAATTATCACAGGGACAGAAATCGGTTAATGTTTTATCTCTAACTCTTCCAGCAAACTCCTTGCCCAATATTTATTTGGTGCCCTTTAACTCCTTGAGGGACAAAAAGAAACTCATTCAAACTGCCAATATTTATCTTTGGACCATAGAAGTACAGTGAATTGTACTGTGGTAGGGTTATTGAGATGCTGTGGGGGTGTACTGTATACCTGCCAGTCTTCGTCATTAGTGAATTGAATTTTCTTTTCTTGCTGTTAGTCTCCTTCATATCACCTCAAGGTTTAGACTTGTGGAGGAACAAGCATGATGGGGATAATAGTCTTAAAGGAGACATTGTTCATAGTCAGGAGGAGGAGGAAAGAAAGATTCTTTTTTTTTTTTTTTTACAAACCAAGGAACAGGGATCTACTTTAACAACCCTAAAGTTCAGGCATCTCTGGCAGCAAATACTTTCACCATTACAGGCCAGGCTGAGACTCAGTATTATAGACCAGCTCAGTGCAGACAGCCTGCCTGGTTTGAGGAAGGTGGGCTGAGGCTCAGCCTGAACAGTCTGGATGGGAAAGCACCACCTGCTGCTGGCAAGGATGATGGTGATGAAGTTCCAGATCTTGTGGAGAATTGTGATGAGGTTTCCAAGAATGAGGCAAATTGAATTGAGTCAATTTCTGAAGATGAAACTTGAGGAAATTACTGGGAGCAGCTATTTTATTTTATGACTGCTTTTTAAAATTGCTTTTGTTTATGGATCTAATAAAATCTAGATCACCAATATTTTTAAGCCCAAGCCCCTTGGACAATGCAGTTCTTTTCAGTTTTTGCTTATACATAATTCATTCTTCGCAGCTAATTAAGCTAAAGAAGACTTGGAATAAAGTTTGAAGGAAAGGTTAATAAAAGTTCTTTGCCTAGTGAAAACAAAAAACAAAAAAACACTAGGCAGGCTGGACCCCAACCCCAGAGTTTGAATTAGAGGTCAGTAAAGGTCAGAGATTTGCATTGCTGATAGGTTCCCAGGTGCTGCTGCTACTTCCAATGGTTGGAAGATCTCTTTTTGAAAACCACAGCTCTACCTGGTGTTCACTTGTGATCATTTGGTTTGGGTTCTTGCCTGCCTAACCCAGCTTCATCCTAGCCCAAGCTGGTGACAGCTCCTGGGATGGTGGACTGCCAAACTCACCACCTCTCCTGGGAGCCACAGTGTGTCACAGATCCACAAACCAACAGCAATGTGAGCTCATCTTGACTCCTGCTAACTAATGGTCAGAAGGAAGGAAGGCTTAACTGAATTCTTAATAAAAATTAATAATTTATTGCCATGACAAAATTCACAGAGTGCCTTACCATTTGTAAAGTACTGTCTTCCTCCTATTGCCCCACTTGAACATCATCACGAACTCTAATGGTAGATCTTACCATCCCTGTTTTGCAGATGATAAAACTGAGGCCAGAAGTTATGGACCCACCTACGATCACAGGACTGACACTTCTGCTATCTTCTTTTTATATAAATGTGGTCATGTAATACATTTTTCAATTGAGCATTTCTTAGACTTTTATCATCACTTATTTTTAATATTAGAAAGTACACCAGCATGTAAGAAAGGTATGAAATATGTGTGAATGCTCACCACATACATCAGAGCCTCCTCCTGCTGTGAATGCAAATGAGACCAAAGCTATGTTTGTGGACTGCCAATTTCAAGAACAAGGCTGCAGACACCACAAGATACCTTAAAGCATCAGACAGAAACTGACAAGTGGACAAGTTTTTTGCCCCATAGAAGTTTTCGCTTTGGGTTGTTTAGGTTTTCTTTCGTTTGAAATAGTTTGCTGCCATGTAGAAATTGGGGGATCTTGTGCAGATTTGAAGGACAAGCTCTCTTAAAACGAGTTAGGATCTGGCAGTGCTGGAATCACATTGTTACAAGACCTTAGTGTGCTGGAGCTTTCCAGCAGTCCCTTTACTCAGCGTGGCCACTCCAGTCTGGCAGGGCTCTCTGGGAACATGGGTTTGCACCACCTGCCTGGGTCCACAGGTATTCAAAGGCCTCCTGCCCTGGATCTTGTTCTAGTAGAGTTAAAATGGATCAATGACAAACAATTTGAGCAAAATTAATTTTTGCAAGCTCAAGGAATTATAACTGAAGAGTGATGAAGTGTAGCTAGCTGCTTAGGGATTACTGAGAAATAACAGACAAATCACTAATCACACAGTAGTGAGACTGAGAGCTTCATTTTTGTTGCCTGTCTTCTGGGTAAGCCAGTCCTTCCATTTCTATACTAGAGAGTGATAAATTGCTACAGCCTCTTTCAACATATATGCATACATACATACATACAACATAGCACGATTGCTGTTACAGCACATTGCTACTAAGGATCTGCTTCTTAGAGAAGGGAGAGGCTAATGGCACTTTCCAAAATGAAAACTACCATTTATGATATATTCTTGAGACACAAAAAATACAAACAGAAAAAACACTGACTATACTTTCTTCAGAGACAGGATAATCTCTATCCTACAGAGCACAATGTTGAGTGATCAAAATCTCACTTAAGTTTATCTGCTGGGGTCAAGTTGATTTTCTGAAAATATAAGAAAAAGAATTCAAACAAATACTCCCTCTACCCATGTCACTGCAGAAAAGGTGAGTCATAAAATCACTATCCTATATTCATCAGCTCTCAATTTTTTTTTTTTTGCCACTTTGAGGATAGCCAAAAAAAAAAACTGTTTCTTAGGTTCCTTTACAAACTTGACATACACCAATGGAACCCAGGACTCCTAAAACAAACAGAGGCTATGGTGCTTTCCAAAAAAGAGACGTGTCAAAGTATGAGACTAAGACTTTTGCTCCAACAGTGATAACAGGTGATGTAAATTCTTCATCACTTGTGCCAAAGTGAACAATACAAAACAGACCATACCAAAGTTTGTAAAAGAAAAAGGTCTGAGATCTCTGGGCTCAATCCTATTACCATATGTCTCTGAAATTCCCGTCATGTTAGCCTTGACATGAAAGCTTTAAAAAATATTAACTCCAATTGCCTCCAGCTGAACACTACCAGAAAAATTTCTGTGATTGTAAGTTACTTGAATAATGGAAAGAAAACTCCATAAGATTTGTGTGTGTAATGCATATATATGTGTATCCCAACTTCCAAAAGGCAAATACCTGAGGGTACAACAAAAGCCCATAAAAAGGTAAAGAAATGCATTCTATGAAAATAAATAAAATCCTTAAAATTCTCCCACTGAATGATTTTGGACTGAAAAATTCTAATTAGACAATCCAGCCAATGAAACACCATGTTTAGAGGGAACTATAGGGAGAAACAACTTGGCTTTATTTCAACATTTCCTCTTCGTAAGACTTTGTGGGAAAAACGTAAGGAGATTTTTGCCTCAAACCTTAATTTAAAATTAATATCTGGTGTTAGAACCTGCCTCCTGTCATCTCAGATAATGGGCCAACCATTACCAACTCAAGTAATGAGTCAGTGTACATTGTAAATCTATCACTTCTAACAAAGTATTTGAGAAAAAAATAAGATAATCTCTCAATATTTATTCCTTTAAGAATTTAAAAGATAAACTGGTCTGCCAAATAGTCCATTTTCTTGTTAACAGATTTGTAAATAAGGATGCTAATTTTTTTTTTTTTTTATTGCAGTTTTTGGCTAGGGCCAGGTTTGAACCCGCCACCTCCAGTATATGGGGCTGGTGCCCTACGCCTTAAGCCACAGGCACCGCCCAAGGATGCTAACTTTTACCAGAATGGAGAATAAAGACTGCCAAAATGAGCATAAATCACATATATTTTAGCGACTAAACACTCACAAAGTGCTGCTGAAATCACTGATACACATGTTACTTAATACTCTCTAAAATTACTTAGTGACCTTCATGAGGCTTTAAAACACTATGTATTCAGTACTTACGAGATCTCCTTTCCTTTTTTCCTCCTTCCTTCCTCCCCATTTCCTTCCCTAATTCTTTTATAGAACTCTAACTTCTAGACTTCAATTTTTTTTCTTATAAGTGAAAAACAAAGTAACATATTTATGGAAATGAGTATGAGGTTCATTGTGTGTTCCCTTCTTAGAAATTCAGTTCAATTAAAACAAAATAGAGAGGATAATAAATGCTATCTTGCTCCATTATACCACAGAAAGAATATAACCCGTGTCCAAAAGTAAAACTATGGAAGCAATAACAAGACAAATAAAGAAATATGACTTGAGCAAATGCCCTCCTCCTCTTGGCCATCTACACACTCCAGCCCCACCCCCCACATCTTTAGGCAGCTATCCTAGAGCCTGGCGGGGTATCTCACATAACCACAAGACACACAGTGAGCATAGCAGAGTGTTCATAGTTCTCCCACACAGACTAGATAAGCTTAGCAAGTTCTGACAGGCAGGTAGAGAGTGGGTGTCAGGACATGAGAACCTGGTGGAATGATTTTCCCTCCCTCGAATCCAAAATACCAAAGTGTGCCAAGGCTCAGAAGTTTGGATGCCATAAGATAAATAAAAGCTAGCATATAAATTTTAACTGTTATGAGTCTAGCTGATTAATAAATTCATATTCTTTCTATTCCTTAATTTCCTACTTTAAGACAATGTTTTAGACAAGGACTGAACTTAAACCGACTAGTAGAACAGGAAGGGATTCTTCTTCTCTTAATGGTCTAATTCAAAGACCTTGGTTGTCCTCATTCTGCCCCTTACCAGCACAGCAATGCTAGGCAATTTATTTGAGACACAGCCAAGCCACCCCATATGCAAAATAAACCCCATTTCAACAGGGTCACCATGGAAACTGAAAGAGAAAATAGGTGTGAAATAGATTCTAAGAACATAGTAGGTAGATTCCCACAAAAGAGCAGCTGTCATTACTGTGTTAAGTTTTAAAAACTGAACTTCGGTATCCAAAATTTTCTAGGCCTTTATGTTCATACTGGTCTTACTTTAGATAACAGATGCAAACTACCACACCACCCCTGCTACCACCCACTACAAATGTGCTGTTTGTACAATAATATTTTCCACTAGAATTTCTTCTGGAAATGTAAGTTATACAAATCATAGCCACATATTCCACCCATGGGATACTTCAGCTTGCTTAATAAGGAGTCCACCTGAAATTGAATTATCATATAAAATCCTGGTAATAAGTTTTTCAAATGACCAAGCTATATGATCATTATACACTCATTTCTTTAACTATTTTTCCTAATTAAGTGCAGAATCATTCCCCATTAAATTTTTTTCATGGTTGAAAGTTTTGATTATACCAAGAGACATATTGTGTTAAGTATTCACAACTCTGATATGAAAGCTCCAATACTGATGAGCACTCTGAGGGAGTTTTCACTGAATGAGAAATTACGCTCCTTCGACTATATCCCACCATCCTCCCATCACCCTCATGGCTGGAGTAAAATTGCCTGATGAAAGTAGAAAATTGTAAGAGAATAAATACAAATAAAAAAGTTTAATATCATCAATTCTGTTCTCATGATGACTACATGATTAAAGAGTTATGTGCATCTAGTTAATGCTTTTACCATAATAGGCATTACTCATTAGCTCATGAGTAAATGGGTCTTTGCCACCACTTTTTAAAAAAAAATCCCTGCCTGTGCACATGTCTGCCTTGTGTCTATTGCACTCATTTATTCATGATGATCCTGGTCCTCAAGGAACATGCAGTCTATTTGAGGAGACAGCCAAGTAAAGCAATAATTACCTGGAGCTATGACAAAAGGCACGATGGCAGCAAGATGTTACCCTGACATGGTGACGTGGTGCTCTAACAACTGCAATAGAGCCTTGGGGACAAGGGGCAGTAAACTCCTTCCAGCATTTAACATGTAAGGTTTCCTAAGAAATTCATGCATATCCAATTTACATTAAAAAAATTATTATTATTCAGAGGTCCTTGGAAGAGTAGTAAGTATTTTTGCCAAAGGAAGATATAATGGGAGAATAAGTTGTTTGCACTCAAACATCACCAGACTCCTATTTTAAGTAGCCCAACCAAGGTAACCCATGTGGAAAAATGCCCCAACAGAATGGTTATAAGATAGACTTTTGATAATGTTTTGTTTTAAATACTTAATATATGCCTATTAAAACATATATTTGTGATTTATTTTCTTTTTGTGTATGTGATACAGAATAGGTTCCCAGACATAAATGCTCCCTTATTGCAACTCTGAGCTGTGACAGTTACCCATTTATTGGTCAGGTTGCGGGTACTTGGTGCGCAACTGAGGCCCGGGCTGCCCATCAGATTCTATCAAGGTGTTAGTGAATAAAGAAGAAATAATAATTAATTGCAAAAAGACACATTAACCAAACCTACAAAAAATCCAATAGACATTATGAAGACAAACCTTTTAAAAAAAAAAAAAAAAAAAAAAACCTTCATCAGTATCAATACATATTTATCCCACCCTGGTTAAATACCTCAATGAATAAGAAAAGGGTTACCTTCTGAGGGCCTGGTGAGCTAGTTAGAAGGCATAATATATTATGTTTACTCATCCACATGTATGCAAATTAAACATTCTAGACAAGCTTGAGAAGTGCCCAATTGAGAGGTCCAATTAACTATTATTCTCAGCTTTCAGTATACTCATTACATTTTGAATGCAAGAGTCAATGTATTTCTATGGCTGAAAAACAAAGATGATAAATAAAAAAAAAAGAAAAGAAAAGAAACTAAGGAAGAACTATTCATTCTGAGAAATGAAGGAATGAATAAAATACTTAATGACGGATAAAACTTCATAGGTATACACCACTTATCAAACACTATAATTTTCTTCTTTAGAAGATTATTTATTTTTTAGTATTTTTTTATTTTTTCAAATTAATATGAGGGTACAATTTTTAGGTTACATTGTTCTTACTTCCAGGGTAAAGTTCCATTTGTAGAAGAGCCCTTCACCCAGGATCTCACCTAATGTGCACCCTCACAATGTGCACATTAGGTGAGATCCCACCTCATGCCCTTCCTCTTTCTGCCAAATTTCCTCCTCCTCCCACTTCCCTCTACCCCAGAACTGGACTATAATAGTGTTTTATTTTTCTTATTTATTTATATATTGATTTCATATTAGTATGGACTATATTGGATATTTATTTTCCCATTCTTGTGATACTTTACTAAGAAGAATGTATTTCAATTCCATCCAGGTAAATGTAAAAGATGTAAAGTTTCCATCTTTTTTAATGGTTGAATAATATTCCATGGTCTACATATACCAGTTTGCTGATCCAGTCATGGGTTGCTGAGGTTGCTTCCACAACTTGGCAATTATGAATTGAGCTGCAATAAACATTCTAGTACAAATGTCTTTGTGGTAAAATGATTTTTGTTCTTCTGGGTAGATACCTAATAATGGGATTGCAGGCAAACATTGCATTTTTTTGCTTCAAATCTACCTTTTTCAATTTTTAAATTCACATACATGACTAAGAAAAGCATCTTCTGGGTATGTGTTTTCTTTAAAAGTTTAAAGTAATACCTTAAATGATACAGCTAAGTCAATGTGATGTACAGTAGATTCTAATCCAATATGGTTAGGAGAGCTGTAATTTGACCAAATCAGGCATAGAAAGTCAGTAAATAGACAGGAATGTGATACTATTATCACAGCACTGTTTGCATATGAAGTCTTAAAACTGAGAAAAAAAAAAAAACCCATAACCCTGAAAACACAAAAGTATTAATAAGCTCATTTTAAAACAACTAACTCCCTAAACCCACCTAACATGCAAAGACAAGAGGAACATTCCTCACCCAGAGTTAGAATCTACACTGAAACTTATTTGAATGAACTTGACCCTGGCTGGCAACAAGCCAGCAATCCTAGTCACTGAATGACTTAACAGAACACTGTGTTCTTGGCACAAGTGCAAAACAAAGTGTTGAAATCCACACTTAAAAGAATCTCAGTATACATTTTAAATCAATTTTTAAATACAATGATAAAATACTTAAATATAATAAGAGATTTTTCAGTGTTTGGTATACATTTACTCTAGGTAATTTTTTAAAATTCTCAATCCATCTTGGTCAAATCTAGTGCTCCCATGAGTAACTACTTCACAACTGTCTCCCAAGCACACTGACCCCATGCTCTAGCTCTCTTGGGCCAGGAGTCCTCCAACACTGTACCTGGAAAATTCCAAAGCACCTAAGATGATGTATTAGGCAGGGACAGCAAATAAAGCCAGAAACAATGTGTTGACTCACTTCCGTGGAAAGCCCTAGAGAAAAATATGGGCCACAGTTCAGCTCTCTCACGCGATACAGCTCAGCGGGTAAATGGCTTAAGTTATGTCATTCTCATACAAGTTAAGTTAATGCAGCCACAAAGGTAACACACAAATCAGAAAGCAAGTAAAAGAAAATCTGGTGCATATGTATACAAACACACACACACACACACACACACATACAGGGATATATATATATATATATTTTTTTTTTCTTAAAGTATATTCTATATATACTTTAAGGAAAAAAAAAAAACAGTAGTCATTTCCTTTAGTTTTCACCATCTTCCTTTTTTCCTACTCTAAATTCCAGGTCTCCCAAAATGCCACCATCCTTGATATAACATTAGGGTTGTTCATTTTTACCATTAGCAAAGTAATTCACAGCCACCTGGGGAAAACCTACACTCGTCCTAAATTGTTCAGAGTGAACAAGATCCATACCACAAACATTCAGTAGTCTACTCTGGCAGACGCCACTACTAAAATGATAAATGTTTAGTCCATCCTTTCACCCTTAAACCCTGCAGTTTTTGGTCTTAATTCTTTATCCCTTTTACTGCTAGTAAATCAAATCTCTCATTCTATTGCAATACATATCCAATGTCTAGGCTAAAGCAAATAGAAATAAAGCCTTTAGCTCTGATGTTCGTATTTTTGCAGTCCATGAAGACAAGAAGTATATGGTCAAAGTGAGTTTTTTAATATAGTAAAATGTTTACAGGATTTTGAACATCTATTTCTTCAAAATTATACAATCATTTCTTATCTGTGGGGGTTGGTTCCAGGACCCCTGTGGATACCAAAATCCATGAATGTTCAAGTCCCTGATATAAAATGTCACGGTATGTGCACATAACCTCCTGTATACTTTAAATCATGTCTAGATCACTTATAATAATATAACGCCTAGGCTCGGTGCGTGCAGCTCAAGCAGCCAGGGTGCCAGCCACATACACCGGAGCTGGCAGGTTCGAATCCAGACCTGGCCCGCCAAACAACAAGGACAACTACAACCAAAAAATAGCCGGGCATTGTGGCAAGCACCTGTAGTCTCAGCTACTTGGGAGGCTGAGGCAAGAGAATCGTTTAAGCCTGAGAGTTTGAGGTTGCTGTGAGCTGTGATGTCATAGCACTCTACCCAGGGTGACAGCTTGAGACTGTCAAAAAAACAAACAAACAAAACCAATACAATGCCTACACACCACCATTAGCATGGATCAATGGCGCAGTCAACATATGACAAATTCAAGTTTCATTTTTTGGAAATTTGTAGAGTTGCTTTTTTCTGAATATTTTTATCTGGGTTGGTTGAATCTATCCACAAAAAACACATGGACAGGAGGACCAGCTGTATTTTAAAAGTTACTCTCAAAATTATGACATAATTTTGCTTAAGTTCAAAAAGTTTTAAGTAACATCAAATATAAAAGGACAAAGAATTAAAAAATATATGGCTTACCCTCAAAAGCTTCTTTGTTTTTCAAACAGATTTATTTTTCCAAATATGGTTTACTCAAGACAAATATTAAAATTAATATAAATATCTTAATACCAAGTGATACCTGTGGCTATACAGATCAAAATTGTGTTTAGAATCAGCCTGGGCCTAACATTTTTCTGTTAACCAAGAAGTCTAATTGTATTTATTTCCATGTTCTGACCATCTAACCAATAAATAAAAACACTCTGTTCACTATGTGAGTTCATTTTATATAAAAGCATCATTTATATTACACATGTACTAGGATATGTTCAGCTAAGGCATTCTGCAGCATTAAACAGAAACACTTCCACATTTCAGACAGCCTTGACACAACAACTGTGAAAACAGAATGCAAAGATCATCCAGTGCTCCTTATAGAAACTATTCCACCTACACAGAATGACAGAGAAATAAGACTCCCTGCTTTTGTACATATCCTTCCTGTATATATAAGAAGGCAGTGCTCGCTCAACATACATTAATGTTATGGGACTAGAATCTTCAATTAAGAGAAGAAAGAGTTTAAATGGCAGGAGTATATTTCAGCTTTTTGTTCCAGTAAAACTTCAGACATACAGGAGGGTTACAAAGACAGTACAGAGAATTTCTATGTAGTCCTAATCCCGCTTCCTCTAATGTTAACATCTTACATATGATTCTATAATTAGGAAAATTAAAAAATTAACATTGATATAACACTCCTAATTAAACTAAAGGCTTCAAGCAGTGGTCTCTAGCTTTTCTGTTTTGTAATTCAAGCCAGGTTCCCACACAGCAGTTAGCTGTCAATGCTCCGAGTCTCTTCCCATCTGTGACAGTTTTGGCTTTCAGAATTTGGCACATTTGAGACTATTGTTCAGGTACTTTGTAGACTATCTTCCATTTGAGGATTGTCTAATATTTTCTAATGATTAGATTTGAAGCTATGGATTTTGTAGTGGTGTGCCCTCAGTTCATGATATTGACGAGTACATTATGTTAATAATTTATTATTTTCAACATTCATCACTTGGTTAAAAGGATGTCAGACAGGGTTTAACGCAAAAAGTTACTATAATTATTTTTCCCTGTGTCATTAAGAAATAATTTGAGGAAAATGCTTTGAAGTCATAAAAAATATCCTGTTTCTCAGTAAATTTTGCCCATTAATTTTATTTTATTTTTTTTTTTGGCCGGGGCTGGGTTTGAACCCACCACCTCCGGCATATGGGACCGGCGCCCTACTCCTTGAGCCACAGGCACCGCCCCTGCCCATTAATTTTAACATTCATTGATGGATCTTGCCTTCAGCAATTACTACTGTGGTAGTCTAAACATGCATTTTCTATTCCCCTCATTATTTCCACATTTTTTAAGTTCTTGAAAGCTAAAGTTGTTCTCCTTTTTCTGCTATGTATTTATCATATTTATTCAATCATGTATCATATATTATTTGATCATATATTGGTATATACTTGTGGATGTTTATTTTTTGATTTATAATCCAATATTATCATTGAATAAAGGAGGACTACTGTATATAACACAAAAGTTGTTTCTCAAATGTTCTATTAAACTTTCATATTTAAACTTTTATTTAAGCTAGCCATTCTCATAACCACAGTATGATGTGGGCTGTGACCAACACCTGTGAAGAGATGCAAGATGGTCATTACTAATAAAGTACCAAGGTTTACATCTGTTCCCTTATTTAAGAAGTTAATCACTTAATCATCACACTTACATTCAAACAGGCTTTCTTTAATAAAAAAAGGCATGTATGACATTATTAGATAGTGCCAGAAATGCACATAAGTCTGACAATATAACATGTAAATACTAAATGTCACCTTTCACATGTGTCAAGAAAAAAATGTTCAGAACCACCAATCTTAGCAATAATATAAAGAAAGATCCCTTTCCTGCTCAGAGCTTCTTCTCAGAATCTGAAAATGCTCTTCATTATAATTTACCTAATCCTTCTCTATACAAATTTCATTCTTTAAAATGGGGATTCTGATAACAGCAATTTTATTGTGTTATTTACAAAAAACCAACAAAATATATAAAATGACCTAGTAGAGTGTCTGCTACAGAAGATTAAATACATGAGAGCATCCTACAAGGATTTTCTTTTCCCCTCTGAAGGAAAAGTTCTCTGGGTAGCCTTAGAGTGATCCTTTCTATCCCCCTCTCTCCCCTCTAGTTCTCAAGAACAACCGTAGAGTGTACTGGGAACAAAACACCCTGAGACAGAGAAAGCCTGGTTGGAGCAGCCCAGGCTCTGTTCCTCAAAACAGCATGTCCTTCAACACTTTAGCCCAACACCCCTGTGCACAGAGGGAATAAAACCCAGGGTGTTGGGTGGTCTGTTTTCCAGGGACCCTCAGCTGTAGTACAAGGAGGCACACACAGATGAGTCTCTATCTACCAGGCAGCTTTCCTGATCCTTGAGAGACCAGTGGGCAAGATGTCCATAGGCTTCTTCTGTCCTCCCTGCCTACTTGTAAGTAATAAGCCTGTGTCATGTAACTTGGTGTGAATTCTGTCTCAATGGACTCAGATAACTTGGCAACTGATGCACAGTGAACCTGCTTCACATCCTTCACTTCACTAATTCACTGATTAAGTTAACACCTGGCACATGCCAGCCTCTATTCTAAGTACTGGGGAAGAAAATCCAAACCTAGACTAAAGGCATACAAAGTCTCTTCCTAAACACAAGAAGTCCAACTCTCAGAAACCTGGAATCAAAAATGGTAGAGATAATAAGGTAACCTTTGTTTTCCTAATTTGCTTCTTAATCTTAATACCATCATCAGATATTTATATTCTAAATAAATTTCTTGAGGAAAAATAGTTCAGTAAAGGCATTCTATATCCTCAAATACTATAATGTAGATTAGGTAGCTTAAAGGAAAAACAAAGAGAAAAGATCAATCTAATCAATGAACAAAACGAGACTACAATCTTCAAAACTGTTCTTAAGTGGAAGGTTAACATGGATAACATAATAGGCACTTAATTAAACATAATATTAATTTACTAGTATAAGAAAATTAGAATAGCCAGGTAATGTATCTTAATAACTTCCAATCCAATGGTACACCAGACGCAACTGGGATATTTATTTTAAATAATTACCTATATTCTGAAATTTCTGTTCATAAAGTTGACTAATTTGGTTTTAAGAACATGCTTTGAAAATCCCCAAAATTACCATATTAGTACAGTGTAGCCTAAAATCAGAAAGAAAGGTATTTGTGCTAACAGGAAGTAAATCTTTAAATACCAGGGTACTGAAAAAAGTTAATAATAAAAAATGAAATTTATAATGTGTACTAAAAGCTGCCTTTAAAAATATAAAATTAGAGGCTTGGCATGGTGGCTCACACCTGAAATCCCAGCACTCTGGAAGGCCGAGGTAGGAGGATCACTTGAGGTCAGGAGTTCAAGACTAGCCGGAGAAAAAGCAAGACCCCATCCCCACCAAAAACAGAAAAAATTATCTGGGTGTGTTGGTGCAGGCCTATAGTCAAGCTATTCAGGAGGCTGAGATAGGAGGATTGCTTGAGCCCAGGAGTTTAAGGCTGCAATGAGCTATGACGATGCCACTGTACTCCACCCCTGGTGATAAAGAGCTTCTGTCTCAAAAAAAAAAAAAAAATAATAATAATAATAAAATGAAATAAGGACTAATTTTGAAGTACAAAAGAACATAGATCAGAGAAATGAAGAGAGTCCTTCTGTGTTCCCTTGATAACTAAACAGCATAGGGCAGAAATGCTGCAGTGAAGAGAGTAGCAGGGAGCAGCCCTGGGCCTCTTCTTGGGCTGACAACCATGGGCTCACCAACCGTGGGTCTTCCATTCCTTGTTTCAACCGTACCTATGCTAATGCTAACTGAGTACATTCAATTCTGACATTAATCACCTGAGTTAGCACAGAGTCCACAGTGTTAAGGACAAAGTACTCCACAAAACTGCCCCCTTATAAGACCATTTGTGAGATCCAGGTATCCCCAGGCTGACTGCCTACAAATGCAGGGATTCCCACAACTTGCTTAGGTTCAGTAACTCACTACAGCAACTTATAGAGCTCAGGGAAAGCACCACACATGCCACCAGCTTTACTGTAAAGGATAGGCTAGTATGAGGTCTAGGCAGGTCCCAGAACCAGAATGTCTATGCCCTCTCCTGACTTTCTGGCCTGGAACCAGGGCATGGCACCCTCCAGAAACACTAGTGCACTCAATGACCATGGACAGCCACTGAGCTGCAGCTTCAGTGTATGGAGTTTTTCTTGGATTCTTATTACATAGGAATGACTAATTAAATTGATGGCCTCCCTAGAAGTCCAGGGGCTGAAATCCCAATAGGCACTTGGTTTTTCTGGTAACCAGGCTTCACTTGAAGCCATTTAGAAACCAACCTAATTGGCATAGCAAAGACACTCCTATATCTCAAGATATTTCAAGAATTTTTGAAGATTTGTGGCAAAAGCCTAGGGAAAAAACATACATATTCCTTATTATACAAGAGGCAAAAAGACTTCAATTTAAATCCCAACTCTCCCATTAACTAGCTCAGTAACCTTAAATAAGCTAACAGCCTTCTGTGTCTTCAACTTAGTTCTCTGTCAGACAAGAATAATACTACCTATGTAAGTAGAGTGAGAATTAAGTGAGAAAAGCAGGAAAACACCAAGCATAGCAATAAGAACACAGGCTTTAAGTCTAGACAGTTCTGGATTCAATCAGGTTTCACACTAATTAGCTAAGTAACCAGAACTAACTACTGTAATGCCAAACGAGTATACTACAATTCAATTCTTATTGAATTGAGCTAATCTTTTATTCTCTCAGCCAAAGCTGCTTTCCTTTAGAACAAATGTAACACATTTACTACTGCTGGAAAAAAACAGAATGGGCCTAGCTCAATTATTTAAAAAAAAAAATTATTGACAATAATTAATACATATAACAAAAATAGAAACTGAGAAAAAAGCAACACAATAGGGAATGTAGGAACAGATGCTACAATTCATAGAAAGTTAAAATATTACAAATTTATGTGGCAAAATACAAGAGAAATGAATCAACAGTTAAAAAGTGCTACTAGAGTAAGCATGTAATTGAATTGAAGCTTCACACCATAGCAAAATCTAAGTACATGAAGTATTGGAATAATATTTGTATCTTAACAATTATTTTGAGTATGACAGAAATCATTGAAGACCATCCCACAGTAAAATTATAACTTTTCGTGTCCCCAGTATACATACGTTCATAAAAGACCTATAATTCTTTAAAGTACTTATGTAAATGCTTGTCACATTTCTCCATAAATGGGTAGGTAGAAATACCAAAAATAAAAATCAAACAGTAATAAGAATTTTAACTTCACTAAAAAATTTAAAATACATAATGAAACAACTCTTGCTCTACTCTATGTCTATTCAACAAATATCCTTGATGCACATGGCTAGTCTTTGGCACCTATGGGTCTCGCTTTTTAACTATTGGGTGCCTAAAGTCTCCCCCCCATCCTGGAACAAAAGATCACAAAGGACCTAGAAAATCTTTGTACAGCTATATAATACGTGTTTTAAGATAAATGTTATCGTAAGAGTTTAAAAGTTTTTAAAAATTGAAAAGTTTATGAAGTAATAAAAAATTGAAAAGTTTATGAAGTAAAAAAGTAAGCTAAGGTTAATTTATCACTGAAAAAAATTTAAATGCTTTCATAAATTTAGTGCAGCCTCAGTATCCAATGTTTATAAAGTCTACAGTAACATCCAGTAGTTTCTGAAGCCTTCACTTTCACTCACCATTCACTGAATCCCCCAGAGTAACATCCAGTCCTGCAAGCTCCATTCCTGGCAACTACTCTGTACAGGTATGCCCTTGTCGACATTTTATACTATATTTTGACGGTACCTTTTTTATGTTTAGATACTTACCATTATGTTACAATTGCCTATGTTATTTACTATAGTAACTTGCTGTATAGGTTTGCAGCCTATAAGATGCTATGGTACTGGTGAAAGAATAGACAAACAGATCAATAGAACGGAATAGAAAGCCCAGGAAAAGATCCAATTGATCTTTGACATATACCTCAAGCACATAGCAGGCTATGCCAACCAAGTTTGTTAAGTATACTCTGTGATATTCCCACAGGCATAAAATCACCTAACAATGCACTTCTCAGAACATATCCCAATCATTACACGATGTATGACTATATCAAAAAAGGAAAAAAATGTAAAATCAATAATTTAAGCTTCTATCTTACAAAACTAGAAAAAGACCAAATTAAATCCAAAATAAACAGAATAAAATAACAAAAATTAGGCAGAAATCAATAAAATTGGACATAGGAAATTAATAGAAAATATGAACGAAACCAAAAATTGGGTTTTGAAAGATCAGTAAAATACATGAGCTTCTAGTCAGGCTAAGAAAAGGAGAGGACAGAAATCACTAACACACATACCAGAAATCAAAGAGGAGGGCAGCACCTGTAGCTCAGTGAGTAGGGCGCCGGCCCCATATACTGAGGATGGAGGGTTCTAACCCAGCCCCGGCCAAACTACAACAAAAATAGCAAGATGTTGTGGTGGGCACCTGGAGTTCCAGCTATTCGGGAGGCTGAGGCAAGATAATCGCTTAAGCGCAAGAGCTGGAGGTTGTTGTGAGCTGTGACATCACAGCACTCTACCGAGGGCAATAAAGTAAAACTCTGTCTCAAAAAAAAAAAAAAAACAAAGGAAGAAATCAAAGAGGAAACATTTAAAAAAAAAAAACAAAGGAAGAAATCAAAGAGGGTGCAACATAACCCCCTAGGCATTAAATGAATGATAAATGTATGCCCCAAATTTGATAACCTAGATTAAATGAACCGATTCTTTGACAGATAATAGTATGTCAAAAATCAAAGAAAAAGAAATACACAATCTGAATAGGCCTATATCAATTAAAGAAATTCAATCAATAATTAATAACATTCCAAAACAGAAAGCAAAAATCCCAGATGGGTTCACTGGTGAGTCACTATAAAGTAATCTAGGTGCTGTGGTACTGGTGAAAAAACAGACAAATAGATCAATAGAACAGAATAGAAAGCCCAGGAAAAGACCCAACTGATCTTTGACAAAGGAGCGAAGCCAATACAACGGAGCAAACATGATTTTTTCAACAAATGATGGTGGAGTAACAGGACATCCACATTCCAAAAACTGAATCTGGACACAAACCTTATACTCTTCACAAAATTAACTCAAAATGGACCATATGCCTAAATATAAAATGCAAAACTATAAAATTCCTAGAAGGCAACACACAAGACAACCTAGATGAACTTGGGTTTATAATAAGTCTAGATATGACACCAAAACATAACCCATGAAACAAAGAATTGATCAGCTAGATCAGTGGTTCTCAACCTTCCTAATGCCGCAAAGTATTTTCATTGTTAAAAAGGGGTCACAACCCACAGGTTGAGAACCGCTGAATAGATCAAAATACCAAAATTAGAAACTCCTGCTCAGTGAATGACACTGTCAAGAGAATAAAAATACGAGCCAGACGGGAGAAAATATTTGCAGAAGATCTATCTACTAAATAACTGTTATCCAAAATATACAAAGAATTTTCAAAACTCAGTATGAGGCCAGGTACAGTGGCTCATGCTTGTAACTCTAGCACTTTGGGAGACCAAGTCAGGATTGTATGAGAATAAGAATTCAGGAATAGCCTGTGCAACATAACGAGACCACAATCTCTATAAAAATAAATAAATGCATAAATAAGCTAGACATGGTTAAAAATAAATAAATAAATAAGCTGGGCATGGTAGCACATGCCTATCATCCTAGCATTTAAGAGATTGACCCAGAAGGATCGCTTGAACCCAGGAGTGTGAGGATGCAGTGACCTGTGATGACACCCCTGCACTTAGCAGAAAAGATAGCCTTGCACTGCCTATGCCCCCCTTTAACCCTCTTGCAGTACCTCACGAGCTCTTAGAGTGGAGAGAGAGTCTGTGAGACCTGGGAGGGAGAGGTAAGCGATTGTGGGCCTTTGCCCTAAAACCCAGGGGAGCCTTGGCACAGGGGAACACAGCTCATCGCAGAATTCTGCCATACCTATAAGGGAGAATTTTGAGCAGTCCAGCCACTGGAAAATCTTAAGCCCCTAAGCCCAAGTTCCTATTGGCCCCACTACCTCCAGGAGGGTTGTGATCCTTGGACAATTCCTGTGGCTGTGCTCACTCTAAGCCAGTGGACATGGGGTGCACATGACCCAGTGAGACACCAGTAGCTGCTGCCAAGCCAGTGCCTTTGTCACCCCTCCCCTAACTATAGAAAGTGTGACTCAGGGAGAATCTTCTTCCACTTGAGAAGAGGAAAGGGAAGAGCACAGAAGACTTTCTTTTGCAATTTAGGAACCAGCTCAGCCATAGTAAAATGAACTACCTAGCAGATTCAGATTCCTAAGGCCGCTAAGTCCAGACCTCTTGGAAAGCATTTCTGGACCCACCTGAGGCCAGAAGGAAACATGTTATCTTGAAGGGAAGGATCCAGTCTTGGCAGGATTCACCACTATTGGACTAACCAGCCCATGGGCTTTGAGTAAACATGAGAGGTAACCAGGCAATGGCCACCACTGCCTTTGGGTGAGACTGGGCTAGCTTCTAGTATGACATGGCAGTGGTGGCCATGAGGGAGAACCCATGTCCTCCCCTAACTCCAGCAGCCCAGCACGGAGAATGAGGGAAGAAAGTGAGAGACTTTGCCTGGTGAATTCCACTGTACCTTACTTAAGCTGGTACCACCAAGAATCTGCAAGGTCACAGCATTGCTGAGCTTGGGAACATCACCAGAACTGACATAATTGCAGTGACCAAAGACTTAAACCACAACATTCAATTTCATTTGAGTGTTTGCAAGAAGGATGGATTCAAACAAGCCCAGACTATGAAGATTACCTAATCTTTAATGCCCAAACATCAATGAACAATCCGCAAATCTCAAGAATATCCAAGAAGACAAAACATCATCAAATGAACTAAATAGGGTATCAGAGACCAATCCTGGAGTGATGGAGAAAGGTGATTTTTCAGACAAAGAATTCAAAATAGCTGTCCTGAAGAAACTCAAAGAATTTCAAGACAACACAAAGAAAAAAATGCAAAAGCCCACCAGAAAAATTTAAGAAAGATACTGAAATAAAAAATAAATCAAGCAGAAATTCTAGAGCTCAAGTATTCAACTAACAAACTGAGCAATGCATCACAGTCTCTCAACAGCAGAACTGACCAAGCAGAAAATTAGTAAGCATGAAGATAGGCTATTTGAAAATGTAGAAGAGAAAAAAAGAATAAAGTTGCTTGCAATATCTAGAAAATAGGCTCAAAAGAGTAAATCTAAGAGTTATTGAACTTAAAGAGAAAAGAGGGAGAGAAAGTGAGATTTATTGGGGGAGAAAGTTTATTCAAAGAAATAATAAAAGAACTTTCTAAACCTAGAAAAAGATATCAATATCCAGGTACATAAAAGTCATAGAACACCAAGAAGATTTAACCCAAACAATGCTACATCAATGCATTTAAGAATCAAACTCGCAAAAGTCACAGGTAAAGAAAAACAAGAAAAAAGACAAAAATAACATATAAAGGAGCTCTGATACTTTTGGCAGCAGAATTCTTTGTGGAAACCTTACAGGTCAGGAGAGAGTGACATTACATATTCAAAATGTTGAAGGAAAAACCCTTAGACCTTTTATATACTGCAAAAATATCCTTCTTCAAACATGAAGAAGAAATAAAGACTTTGCCAGACAAATAAAATCTGAGAGATTTCATCAGCAGCAGACAAGTCCTAGAAGAAATGCTGAAGAAAATTCTTCAATCTGAAAGAAAAAGACATCTAAAGAACAGTAAGACATCTTCTGAAGGTATACAACTCATTGGTAACAGTAAGACCACAAAGACAGACTACTACGATAATTGTGCTGTATAAAATATGTATCTTGAGTAGGAAGACTAAACCTACCAAAAATAACAACTTTTTTTTTTTTTTTTTTTTTTTGGTAGAGACAGAGTCTCACTTTACCGCCCTCAGTAGAGTGCCATGACGTCAGAGGACACACAGCAACCTCCAGCTCTTGGGCTTCAGCGATTTTCTTGCCCCAGCCTCCCAAGCAGCTGGGACTACAAGCGCCTGCAACAATGCCCGGCTATTTTTTTGTTGTTGTTGCAGTTTGGCTGGTGGTGGGTTTGAACCCACCACCCTTGGCTGGCACCCTACTCACTGAGCCACAGGCACCGCCCCAACTTTTTAAGATAGATAGTATAAAAAGATATGGATGGAAAAAACAAAAAGTTGAAAAGCATAGGGGGGTAATGGAGCTAAATTTCTGTTAGATTTCTCTTTATTTATAAGCAGAATTGTACTGTTTAAAATAATTAGTTATGTTTTTTGCAAGCCTCACAGTAACCTCAAATCAAATCCATAATACATACATAAAAAATGAAAAACAAATTAAAACAACATATCAGAGCTTTTAACAAAGGACAGGAAGCAGGAAAGAAAGAGAGGAACACAAACAACCAGAAATCAAGTACCAACACAGTAGCAGTAAGTTCTTACCTGTCAATAATAACATTGAATATGAATGGACTCAACTCTCCAATAAAAAGATTTAGAGTGGTTGAATGGATTAAAAAAAACAAGCGTCAACTTCATGTTGTCTGCAAGAAAAACACTTCACCTCTAAAGAC
Organism: Nycticebus coucang; assembly: GCF_027406575.1. Taxonomy (NCBI): domain Eukaryota; kingdom Metazoa; phylum Chordata; class Mammalia; order Primates; family Lorisidae; genus Nycticebus; species Nycticebus coucang. Next base: position 86,540 of record NC_069792.1, on the reverse strand, counting down.
ACAAATATACTGTAAAAATAAAGGGATGGAAAAGGATATATTCCATGCAAATGGAAACCAAAAATCTGTTAGCTATACTTCTAACAGATAAAATAGATTTCATGACAAAAACTTTAAAAAGAAACAAACACGTCAGTTCAGAAAATAGGATTACACAGTCACCTAATGCTGGAGTACCCAGCTATATAAAGCAAATATTATCAGATAAACAGAGAAATATACCCCAATACAATAATCATTGGAGACCTCAACACTTCACTTTCAGCACTGAATATATCATCCAGACAGAATATCAATAATGAAACATTGGGCTCAATCTCCACTATAAAGCAAATAGATTTAATAGATATTTATAGAATGTTTGATCCAACAGCTGCAAAACTCACATTATTCTCAGATCATGGATAATTCTCGAGGTTAGATCACAAAAGCAAGTCTCAAAAAATTAAAAAAAATTGAAATCACACCAAGTATTTTCAATAACAAGGGGAACACCAAGAAGTAAACAAACACATGGAAATTAAATAACATGATCCTAAATGACCAATGGGTCAATGAAAAGATTAAAAGGAAATGTAAACATTTCTTGAAACATACAAAAATGAAAACACAACATATGAAAACCTACGGGTAGGTAGCAAAGTTATAAGAGGAAAATGTATAGCAATAAGTGCCTACATCAAAAAAAGGAGAAAAACTTCGAATAAACAACCTACTGGTATATCTTAAAGAACTAGAAAAACAAGAGCAAATCAAACACCAATTAGTAGAAGAAATAATAAATATCACAGCAGAAATAGATAAAATTAAAACCAAAAAAACCACAAAAGATCAACAAAAAGTTGGGTTTTGTAAAAACAAACTAGACACACCTTTAGCCAGATTAAGAAAAAAAGAGAGAAGACCCAATAAAATCAGAGATGAAAAAGGAGACATTACAAATAATATTGCAGAAATACAAAGGTTTATTAGAGATTACTACAAACAACTATATCCTAATAAATTGGAAAATCAGAAGGAAATGGATAAATTCCCAGACACATACAACCTACGAAGATTGAACCAGGAAGAAATCCTAAACCTAAATAAACCAATATCACATAACCCAATAGAAGCAGTAATGAAAAAAAAAAAAAACTCCCATCGAAGAAAAGCCTAATGGCTTCACTGCTGAATTCTGCCAAGCAAAGAAGTAATACCAATCCTGCTTAAACTGTTCCAAAAAATTAAAGAAGAAGACCTATATTAGCCTGATACAAAAACCAGAAAAAGACACAACAAAACTACAGGCCAATATTTCTGATAAACATAGATACAAAAATCCTCAACAAAATACTAGCAAACTGAACTCAACAATACATTAAAAAGATTATTCAGAGTAAAACTAAAAGCATTTCCACTTAGAACTGGAACCAGACAAGGATGTCCACTATTGCTACTGCTATTTAACATAGTTCTGGAAGTTCCAGTCAGTGCAATAAGACAAGAGAAGGATATTAAGGGCATCCAAATGGGGTCAGAGGAGGTTAAACTCTCACTCTTTGCTGATGATATGATCTTATACTTGGAAAAAACCAGAGACTCAACCACAAGATTTTGTGGAAGTGATCAAGAAATACAGTAATGTCTCAGGGTATAAAATCAATGTCCACAAATCAGTAGCCTTTGCATACGCCAGTAACAGTCAAGTTTAGAAGCCAATGAAGGATACAATACCCTTCATAGTAGCTTCAAAGAAAAATAAATACCTAAGAATATACCTAACAAAGAAGATGAAGGCCACCAAAAAGAATGAAATTTTGCCATTTGAAACAACATGGATAGAACTCGGGAACATTATGTTAAGTAAAATAAGCCAAGCACAGAATGACAAATCTCATGTTTTCATTCATAGGTGAGAGATAAATATGAAAAACAATTGATCTCATGGAGCCAGAGAATAGAATGACAGTTACCAGAGTCTGGGAAAGGTAGCAGAGAGGAAGGGATAGAGTGGGGAAGGTTAATGGGTGCAAAAATATAGAGAGAATAAGCAACACTTGATAGCACAACAAAGTGACTACAGTCAACAATAAGTTAGGGCATACTTTAAAATACTAAAAGAGTGGAACTGGAATGTTTCTAATACAACGAAATGTTAAATACCAGAGGCGATGGATACTCCAATTTCCCTGATTTGATTAATTCACATTGTATGCTTATATCAAAACATCTCATGAACCCTACAAATCTATACAACTATTAATTGAAAATATTTAAAAAGAACCTAATAGTTCCACCTACCTAGCCCCATTCTTTATGCAACAGTGATATTATGTAAATGTTACAAATGCCATATTATAACGTTATAATTTTTGCTTTAAACTGTAAGAATTATATATGTTTAATTGGGGAAGAAAGACTTACATATTTACTAACTGCAACATTCTTCATTTCTGAATATCTGAGTTTGTTTTCAACTTGTATCACTTCCATTCAACGTGAAGAATTTCCTTAAGCATTTCTTACAGGGCAGAAATTTTCTTAGAAACTCAATTTTCTTCTTTGGCTATAGAATTTTGAGTTAACTTGTGTTTTTTACCAGTACTTTCAGGGTGTATATAGCCTGCTGTCCTACATGATTTCCAATAAAGGTAGAAACATTTGTTAGCTCAGGGTGCTTTCAAGATTTTTTGTCTGTCATTTTAAACAGTATCACTATAATGTTCCTGAGTGTTATTTACTGAATTTATCTTCTTTGGAGTTTACTGAGCTTCTTGAATATGTCATTTCATATTTTTCACCAATTCAGGGAAAATTTCAGCCATAATTTCTTTAAAATTTTTTGATTCAATTTCCCGTCATCTACTTTTAGGGATTCTGATAACATGTATGTTTTTAGACCCTTTGATACTGTCCTATCAGTAATTAAGGCTAATTTCATTTCTTGAAATATTTTTTATCACTTTTAAAATGGAATAATTTCTGTTCATGTATCAAACTCACTGACTCTTCTATCTTTTCCCAATCTTCTGTGATCCCATATAATGTTTTTATTACAAATGTTATACTTTTTAGTTGTTGAATACACAGTATTCATCTAGTTAGTAATTAGTAAGTAGTTAGTAATTTTCAGCTGAGGTTTCTTATCTACCTATTCATTCAAGATGTGCATATTTTCTGCAAAATAACAGCTGCTAATTCCGACATGAGTCCTATCAGGTCCATTCTCAACAAAGTGACTTTACACTTTAATTAAGGTCCCATCTTTCTGTTTCTATATGTGTATGTCTAATAAATCTGGATTATATTCTGGGCACTGTGAATGTTACATTTCTAGAAACTCCAGATTCAATTATGTTCTTTAAAAGAGCATTTACTTTCTTGCTTAATAGGCAGTTAACTTAGCCTTATCTCCTTTCCAAACTCTTTTTCCTTTGTGGTGGGTAGCAAATAAAATCTGTTTAATTCTACTAGCCTAAGATTTTTTTTTGGCTTAATATGTTTATTTATTTTTATTATTATTTTTATTAAATAATTTTGTACATAGATGCATTTATGGAGCTCAGTGTACTTCCTTGATATACAATGTGAAATGCTTACACTGAACTAAGTAACACATCCATCACAATTATACTCATTTCTTAATAGTTTTGAAATGTACCATTGCATCATGCACATTAGGCAAGGTCCCCTCAAATACCCTCCCTCCTTCTATATCTCCCCTCCTATCCCCTCTCTCTCTTCTTCCATTCTACTTTCTGAACTATAGTTATGTTTTGCCATTCATATCAATGTGTAGCTGTTTATATATTGATTTCATAGTAGTATTGAGTACATTGGATACTTTTTTTCCCATTCTTGAGATACTTTACTAAGAAGAATATGTTCCAGCACCATCCAGGTAAACATAAAAGATGTGAAGTCTCCATTTTTTATGGCTGCATAGTATTCCATGTTATAGATATACCACAATTTGTTAATCCATTCCTGGGTCGATGGGCACTTGGGCTTGGCAATTATGAACTGGGCTGCGATAAACATTCTGGTGCAAATGTCTTCGTGGTAAAATAATTTTTGATCATCTGGGTATATAGCTAGTAGAGGAATTGCAGGATCGAATGGTAGGTCTACTTTTAGTTCCTTGAGTGTTCTCCAAACTTTTTTCCAAAAAGGTCGTATTAGCTTATATTTCCTCCAGCAGTGCAGAAGCATTCCCTTCTCTCCGCATCCACACCAACATCTGTACCGTTTCCCTGAAAATAAGACCTACTTACAGGAAAGATAAGATGTCCCCTGAAAATAAGACCTAGTGCATCTTTGGGAGCACACCTTAAAATAAGACACTGTGTTATTTTCGGGGAAACAGGGTAGTTTGGGAATTTGTGATGTGGGCTAATCTTATTGGAGTTCGATGATATCTCATAGTGGTTTTGATTTGCATTTTTCAGACCATTAAAGATGATGAGCATTTTTTCATGTGTTTGTAGGCCATGCGCCTGTCTTCATCAGAGAATTATCTGTTCAACTTTCTTGCCCACATAGAAATGGGGTTATTTTTCTTTTCTTATTGGTTAGTTGAGTTCTCTGTAGATTCTGGTTATAAGACCTTTCTCAGAAGCATAACGTGCAAAAATCTTCTCCCATTCTGAATGTTGTCTGTTTGCTTTACTTGCTGCGTTCTTGGCTATGCAGAAGCTTTTTAGTTTGATCAGATCCTACTAATGTATTTTTGGTCTTGCTTTAATTGCACGGGAGCTCCTCCTCATAAAATATTCTCCCAGGCCAATTTCTTCAAGTGATTTCCCTGCACTCTCTTCTAGTATTTTTATAGTTTATCTTAAATTTAAAACTTTTATCCAGTGAGAATCTATTTTTGTTAATGGTGAAAGGTGGGGGTCCAGTTTCAGTTTTCTACAAGTCGCCAGCCAGTTCACCCAGCACCATTGTTAAATAGGGAGTCTTTCCCCCACTGAATATTTTAGATAGGCTTGTTGAAGATCAAAGGATGATAAGTAGCTGGGTTCATCTTTTGGTTCTCTGTTCTGTTCCATAAGTCTACCACTGTGTTTTTGTGCCAGTACCATGCTGTTTTGATCACTATAGATTTCTAGTATAGCGTGAAGTCTGTTAAAGTGATACCTCCTGATTTGTTCTTATTTCTGAGCAATGTATTTGCTATTTGAGGTTTTTATTTCTGAGTCCGTATTTTAAAAAGTACTATTTTTTCAAGTTCTTTAAAGTATGACAATGGTGCTTGAATAGGGATTGCATTAAATCTGTAAATTGCTTTGGGTAGTATGGACATTTTAACAATGTTGATTCTTCCTAGCCATGAGCATGGTATGTTTTTCCATTTGTTAACATCTTTAGCTATTTCTTTTCTCAGAGTTTCATAGTTTTCCTTATAGAGAATTTTCACGTCCTTTGTTAGGTAAATTCTCAGATATTTTATCTTCTTTGGCCCTACGCAAAAGGAATAGAGTCCATGACTATATTTTCAGCTTGACTATTGTTGGCATGTATCAAAGCTACTGATTTGTAAGTACTGATTTTGTATCCTGAGACGCTGCCGCTGATTTGTAAGTACTGATTTTGTATCCTGAGACGCTGCTGTATTCCTTGATTACCTCTAAGAGTTTTGAAGTTGAGTCCCTGGGATCTTCCAGGTATAGGATCTTATCATCAACAAAGAGTGAGAATTTGATCTCCTCTAACCCTATTTGTATATCCTTGATTGCCTTTTCTTGCCTGATTATGATGGCTAAGACTTCCATTCCTATGTTAAAAAGCAGTGGAGACAGTGGGCATCCTTGCCTCGTTCCTGATCTGAGTGAAAATGTTTTCAATTTTACACCATTCAATATGATTGACTGTGGGTTTGCAGCAGATGGCCTCTATCAGTTTAGGACAGGGGTCTTCAAATTACGGCCCATAGGCCACATGCAGTGGTGTGATTGTTTTGTTCCCATTTTGTTTTTTTTACTTCAAAATAAGATATGTGCAGTGTGCATAGGAATTTGTTCATGGTTTGTTTTTTTTAAACTATAGTCTGGCCCTCCAAAAGTCTGAAGGACAGTGAACTGGCCCCGTTTAAAAAGTTTGAGGACCTCTGGCTTAGAAAGTGTCCCTTCTGTGCCTATTTTCTTAAGTGTTCTGATCATGAAAGGATGCTGGCTGGATATTATCAAAAGCTTTTTCTGCATCAATTGAGAGAATCATATGGTCTTTGTTTTTTATGTTATTGATGTGATGTATTATATTTATAGATTTGTGTATGTTGAACCAACCCTGTAACCCAGGAATAAAACCAACTTGATAATGGTGTATATTTTTTTTGATGCATTATTGAATTCTGTTTGTTAAGATTTTATTGAATACTTTTGCAGCGAGATTCATTACTGATATTGGTCTACAATTTTCTTTCTTTGTTGGATGTTTTCCTGGTTTGGGGATCAGGGTGATATTTGCTTCACAGAATGTGTTGTGAAGTGTTCCTTCTTTTTCTATGCTTTGAAAAACATTGTATAATCTAAGTACTACTTCCTCTCAAAAGGTTCGATACAATTCGGATATGAAGCCATCTGGTCCCAGACTTTTCTTTTTGGGGAGATTTCGTATTGTTGATGCTATTTTGGTGATTGATATAGGTCTATTCAAAATTTCTAATTCTTTCTGGTTGAGTCTAGGAATGTGGTGAGCTCCCAGGTATTGGTCCATTCCCTTCAGATTTTCATATTTCTAGGAATACGTATTTTTGTAGTAATCACTGAGGATTTTTTGAATTTCTGAGGTGTCTGTTATTTCTCCCTTATCATTTCTGATAGATGGTATTAAGAGATTTTACTTTCCTGTTTCTGTTCAAGTTGTCAAAGGTTTATCAATTTTGTTAATGTTTTCAAAAAACCAACTTTTTGTTTCATTGATCTTCTGAATGATTCTTTGGTTTTCAATTTCATTTACTTCTGCCCTAATTTTGGTTATTTCTTTTGTTCTGCTGGGTTTAATGTTGAAATGTTCTTCCTTTTCCAGTTGCTTGAGATGATCCATTAAGTTGTTGGCTTCCTCTCTTTCTGTTTTCTCGATGAAGGCTTCCAACGCTATCGATTTCCCTCTTAGGATTGCAATATCCCACAGGATTTGATAATTTGTGTCTTCACTGTCATTGTATTCCCCGAATTTGGTGATTTCCTTCATAATCTCGTCTTTGACCCAACTATCATTCAGCCTAAGATTATTTAGTTTCCATGAGTCTCTTTGAGTATGAAGATTCCTGTTGCTATTGAGTTCAACTTTTATTCCATGGTGGTCAGAGAAAATACAAGGAATAATTTCTACACTTTTAAATTTGTGGAGGTTAGACTTGTGTCCTAGGGTATTATCTATTTTAGAGGATGATCTGTGGGCTGATGAGAAAAATGTATATTCAGTTTCATTAGGATGAAATGGTCTGTAGAGGTCTGTAAAGTCCGTTTGTTCTAGGGTCAGGTTTAAGTCTAATATTTCTTTGTTTAGTTTCTTCTTGAAGGATCTATCCAAAACTGTCAAAGGGGTGTTAAAATCTCCAACTATTATTGTGCAGGAAGATATCAAGTTGTTCATATCTATTAGGGTTTGCTTTATAAATTGAGGAACATTCTGGTAGGGTGCATAAATGTTAATTATAGAAATATCTTCATGTTGGGCATTTCCCTTGACAAATATGTAGTGACTATCCTCATCTTTCTTTATCTTTGTTGGTTTTAAGCCAATTGTATCTGCAACTAAAATTGCAACCCCTGCTTTTTTCTGGTTTTCCCTTGCCCATTATAGAAGTCCATCCCTTCACCTTGAGTCTATTTTACCCTTTAAGGTAAAATGAGATTCTTGTACACAGCATATATCCAGTCTGAGTTTGTATCCAGTCAGCTAGCCTGTGCCTCTTTAGAGGACAATTTAAACCATTCATATTAAATGAGAGAATTGATAAGCCTGGTTGTGTTTTGGATGTCATGATTTTTGGATGTCCAGTGGACATTTTTAATCCTTTCACCACTGTGAAAGTTGGGTTTTGTTCAAAAATTTCTGGGTGAGTTTACTTTGGAGGTAGAGCATTGCGCTGGCCATTGTGGAGAATGGGTTTGAGAATATTCTGGAGAGCTGGTTTAGTTATGACAAATTTCTTCAACATGTCTATGTCATTTAAGTATTTGATTTCTCCATCACAAATGAAACTAACTTTAGCTGAATACAGGATCCTCAGTTAGAAACTGTTTTGTTTTAGGAGATTGAAGGTTGATGCTCATCCTCTCCTGGTTGAAACATTTTGGCTAAGAGATCTGCAGTCATTCTGATATTTCTCCCTTTGTAGATGATGCTTTTCTTACATCTGGCTGCTTGCAGAATTTTCTCCTTTGTCTTAACTTTGGCAAAGTTAATCACAATGTGTCCAGGAGATGCTTTATTTGGATCGAGAATTGCTGGGGTTCTAAAACTGTCTGCTAATCTGAAATTCTGTATCTCTTACAATGCTTGGGAAATTCTCCTTCAAAATCTCTTGGAGTAGAACATCTGTACCTTTAGGACCACCCTCTTCTCCTTCAGGAATTGGTATAAGACGAATGTTTGATCTTTTGGAGTGATCCCACAACTCTCTCAGGGGAATGATCAGTTTTTGCTCTCCATTTGTCTGCTTCTTTGAGCATTTGGGAACATTTAAAAGCTTTGTCTTCAGTTTCAGAGATCCTTTCTTCTGCCTGGTCAGCTCTATTAATGAGGGTTTCTACTATATTTCAAAGCTCTTTAACTAAATTTTTCATTTCCTTGAGCTCTGCTATTTCTTTTCTTATTATGTCCATATCTTTGGTGACTTGGGCTTTGAATTCATTAATTTCTTGAGACAACTTTAGAACTACTCTTTGGAATTCAATTTCTATCTTTTCTTCCATTTTATTCATTTTATTTGCAATCCATATTCTGAATTTGATTTCTGACACTGCAGCCATTTGTCTATGCATGGCATCTTCAGTTGTATCTCCTTTGTCATTTCTTGGGGGTGGGGGGGGGGTTGATCTACTCTGGTTATTCATGTTGCCAGTGTTTTTCTGTTGGGTCCGCATCATGTTTATATTCCACTGTTTGGTTATTAGAACTGGTAGGGTGAGATTGAATTGGGGTTCCCAGGTAGTAGAGATAATCCCTTACCAACGTGCTAGGCTTATCTCCTACAATCTTACAAAGGCCCCTGTCAGAGTTTTGGCCAGAGATTCTGAGGACCTACTTGGTGAGATAGTGCAAGCTAGCTCTGTTTTGATATCAGCCAACTTCTACCCTATCCTAAGAAGCCATGTTATTAGGTTTAAATCCTGGCTGGTAAGAGATATAAACAGCTGTAGCGCCCAGCCTCCAGCCTTCAGTTCTTTCCACTACAGAACTTTGAAGGTCAACCTCAGAATGTCCCAGAGTGAACAGCCCTAGACACGAGTTCTAATTAAATTGTCTCAGGAAGTACAAACCTTATGCAACAGAGAGGGATTCAAGGGTCTCCAAACAGCACAGTTGGAAACAGGGATACATGCCCCCACCCACCATACTCAGTCCACACTTGTCCACTTCTCTGCTCACAGGCTCCCTTGGAGCCAGGGGCCATGCCTCCACCCACTGGTCTCAGTCCATACCCAGCAAACCTCTGCTTGCCAGACCAGTTAAAGTCAGATGACCATGCCCCCACCTGCCAATCTCAGTCCAATTCCTGGCAAGCCTCTGTTCGCAGGCTCTGTTAAGAGTCAGAGCACCATGCCTCACCTGCCGGTCTCCATCCTCACCCAGTAAGCCTCCGCTCACTGCTCTTCTGGAGACAGGGGACCATGCCCTTGCCCTCAGGTCTCAGTCCATGCCTGTCAAGCCTCTGCTCGCAGGCCCAGCAGGGGTGGAGGACCAGCACTGCCGGCCAAACTCAGTGCACAGGGGGCAACCACTCTCCTGCCGTCAGAGCCAGGGGTTCTGCAGCCCCTCCCACCAGACACAACCCAAACCGAGGGTCAACACCACCACTGGCTGGGCATAGTCATAACCAGGGGCTGTTCCTTCTCCCACTGAGTGTCCCTCTCTTCCCACACCCTCTTTCTTCCCAGTTAGTCACAGATTCCATCCTGATGGCTGGTGGTGCACACTATGCCCAGATCTCTCAGGTAAAGACCAAACACTCTGCCTTCTGCAGGGGGCAGAACTTCAGACAGCCATGCAAGGAGGGGAAGGGTATACTGGGAGTTTGGACTTGTAGGGGGAAATATCTGTTCAATTTTATGTCTGGAGGGGTGGTGTCTAGGTTCATAAGTGGCACCTCCCTAGAGAAAAAGATCTGGTGTTTTGTGGCTCTCTCCTGCAAGATAAAATGAAAGGTCTTTTGTTCCCTGCTCACTCGCAGATAGCCTGTGATAGGCCTCCTGCTTGGGGGAGGGGTCTCCCGCCCTCTAGTCGATAGGCTTTGTACTTATAATTTGTTTTCTTGAATGCTCTTCCTTGGAGTTACAGCTTGCCAAACTTCTTTCTTGGCTCAGCCCCCCACCTTTGGCTTCATAGAGTCAGATTCCGTCCAGTTTTACTCCCTCTGGTCAGGAGCCTCTGCCGAGGGTTGCTACCAGTCGGCCATCTTCCCAGAATTCCTGTGAGGCCTTCCTAAGATTTTTATGCATAATTGGTGTACCCTCCTCTATGAGACTCAATTCTATATTCACTATCTAGCTGCTACAGTCACCCCAAATGCTATTCTGTGGTTTCAATTCAAATGTCAGCCCCTCTACACAACCACTGATTGGGTTGCACCCCAAGGCAAACATCCACAAAGAAGGAAAACCTCACTCTATGTCATTCTGTCTTCCAACTGTCAACATCCTCCCGTTTCAACCTACTTTCTGTTGTTCCTATTATACCTTCACAAACACGTTTCTTATATTTTTTCCAAAAGGTGCCATTGTTGTTTGGAGGAAAGGTAGTCTGACATGTGCTATTTTGTCAATATTAAAAGTGGAACTCTGAAGAATTATTTTTAATATTACAAGAGACACACTCATTGGGATTTTCATTATTACTTTCTAACATTACATAATTGTAACAATATTTCCTACAGCAGTTCTTTTTTAGTCTAGTCTTTCTTATATAAGAAAAGAGAAGTATTTGAGATGTGAATGAATAGAGAAGAAAGAGGGGAATGAAGGGAAATGGAATGACAGGATGACTGCGAAAGGGAAGAAAATTTACGCTAACAAAAAGAAGAAACTGACAAACCCCTTGTCCTGGAGTCTCACATTCCTGGAGTCTCAAATTACATATGAAGCCATGTAATTTCTGGCACAGATGTCATGAATGATTTTGGTACATATTGTAATTCACTTTCATAAAGAGAATAAAGGCCAAATAAAATGTTACAATGTTATAAGATCGTAGCTTTTAAGATCTTATAACATTATAAGATCATAGCACATGACTTATAAAATAACACAAAATATAAATTCCTCAATACGATGTCCAATATTTTTCTTTTACACACTTTTCTTAAAATTTCTATAATTAAATTTTTAAAATATAATCATACACAAAAAACAAGACTAAAAACTCTAGACTTCACTTTACAAGCACTAAATTCTTGTATTTATACAAACATAGATGAGAGGTTTCTAAAAAATATATGATCATCATAATTTTGATCATAATTAAACCCTTCAACTGTATATAAAAGTTGCATGCAATCAGAGGATTCTGGGACAATGGCAAAGTAGGAAGCACTAAAAATTTGTCTCCATACCTAGACAATAATTGCACTGGCAGAATTTGTCCTGTGTAATAGTTTGGAATTCTAGAGTCTAATAAAGGCTTGCAACTTCTAGGCAAAGACTTAAATAGTAAATTGAGGTTAATTTTGCTCAGTTTCAGGTATTAGCATAAGCAGGTATTCATTTGCCACTTGTAGCCCCATGGCAGGCAGCTGTACACGCATTCCAAATAGCAACTTGCATGCAGCTTATGGGAACCAGAATGGGCAAAAATAACCCTGTCTCCCAAGTGTGTTCTGAGCACTGATTGCTGCTTCTAATCACAGAAGTGAAGATAAAGAGGCAGGCAGGTAGACCCTGTTGTTGCATTTCCCCTCCATTGTTGTAAGGCTCTTCTTCTCCAACTAAACTGATTACCGGAATATTTAAAGAGCTGGCACCAAACTTTCCCACCCCTTAATTTCTCTCTTTTTGCACTTTTGGGAGCCAGACATTAAAGACCAGGCCATTCAAAAGTCAACTGCATATATGGGGAAAATTAGAAGGTGACTTCATATGCCCAAGGAAAGGTTCATATTTAGGAAAACCTGAGAAGATCTGAAATTTAGTCCTCAGGCTAATCCTTCACACAGAGATAGCTTAAAATGATGAAAAAGAAATAAACAAAACAATAACAAAAACAGCAAGCCCTTAAGAAGACAAAGAATATGACTTCCGGAGTTAACAGATTATTGAATTGAAATATCCTGATTTCAACAAAAAATGAGAAGACATACAGGAAAATATGGCACATTCAAAAGAAAAAAATAAATCAACCGTATCTGTCAGTGAAATACAGCTGATGATAGATCTTCCAGACAAAGGTGTTTTAAAGATGCTCAAGAGGAACTAAGGAAGATGTTGAGAAAGGCAGAAAAATAATGTGTGAATATCACTAAAGAGATAGGAAATCTAAAAAGAAACCAAATAGAAATTATGGAGTTGAAAAGTACAATAATGAACATGAAATACGGACTAGATGGATTAAAAGGCAGTTTTGAGAAGGCAGAAGAAAGAAGCAGTGAATTTAAAGATAGAACAATGCAATTTATTGAGTGTGAGGAAAAGAAGAACCTGTGGGATACCAACAGATGGGCCAACATATGCATTGTAGGAATATCAGAAAAGGAGAAAGGAGCAGAAAGAATATTTCAAAAAGGAATAACTGAAAACTTCCCAAACTAGATGAAGGTTTGGAAAGAAACTCAATAAACTCCAGATAAGAGGAACTCAAAGAGACCCATATGGAAAAATATAATTATCAAGCTTTCAAAAGAAAAAGACCAAGAAAGAATCTTGAAGCAGTTTGAAAAGCAACTTGTGACATGTAAGAAATCATCAATAAGATTATGTGCAAATTTGTCATCACAAACTGGACGCCAGAAGGCAATAAACCAAGAGTGCTGAAAGAAAAAAATATTTCAACCAAGAATCCCATATTTGGCAAAAGTGTCCTTCAAAGTAAGGGCGAAATTTAAGACACCCTAGGACCCCAAAGTTAACCACCTCCCTACGTTGATCACCTACTTAAGGTGACCTAATTTTCATAGACTGGACATGCACCACATGTACTCAATGAAAGTTCCTTATGTTGACCACCTCCGTACTTGACCAGTTTGTTACAGTCCCTTGGGTAGTCACCTTACAGAGGTTCTACTGAATTCTAATATAAACAGAAGCTGAGGAAATTTAATAATCACTAGACCTGCCACACAAACATGCTCCAAAGAGCCCTTCCAGTTTGAAATGAAAGGACACTGGACAGTAACTAGATGCTGTATGAAGAAAAGAAAATCCCAATAAAGGTAAATATATGGGCAATTATAAAAGCTACTATTATTCTAACTCTACTTTTGGGTTTTTGTTTTTTTTCATTATTTCGGAGACTACTGCATTTAAAAAAGTATTAGTCTAAAAGTAGTACTATTATTATAACTTAGTTAATATATTTTGTTTTCTATATAATTTAAGAGGATAATGCATGAAAAGAATTACTAAGTTTATGTTTCTGGGCACACAATGTTAAAAGATGTAATTTTGTGATGTCAACAATCAAAATGGGTAGGAATGGAGAAATAAAGAAGACTTAAATCAAAAAGCATTATAAGAGACAAAGAAAAATATTATATATTAATAAATGATTGAACATAGCAACAGAATATTATAAACATTTATGTACCAATTAAGAGATTTTGAAAATACATGAAGCAAAAGCTGACAGAATTGAAGAGAGAAACAGATAATTCTATAATAATAGTTCATTAAATGAAACAGACTGAAAATAGTGGAAAGATCAATCAGACCAAAGTAAGAACACAGAGGACCTATGACAATAAACCAAGCAGATCTAACAGACACCCACACCGCACTGTACCTAACAACAGCATACACATTCTTCTCAAGTGTACATTAGACACTTTCTAAGACAGACCATGTTAGGATATAAATTAAGTAAAAATGTGGTATAACCATACAATGGAATAGTATTCAGTCTTAAAAAAAGAAAAAACGAAATTCTGGTGAAGTGTAGTAGCTCACATCTGTAATTCTAGCACTCCGGGAGGCCAAGTCAGGTACACCGCTTGAGCTCATGAGTTCAAGAGACCAGCATAAGCAAGAGTGAGGCCCATCCCTACTAAAAACAAAAAAAATTACTTGGGTTTGTGGCAGGCACCTATAGTCCCAGCTACTTGGGAGGCTGAGGCAAGAGGATAGGACCACTAAAACCCAGTAGTTTGAGGTTGCTGTGAGTTATGACACCACAGCACTCTACCCAGGACTACAGAGTAGAACTCTGTCTCAAAATAAAACAAAAAAATTCCTCCAAATTCTGACAGTATGAATTAACCTTAGGGATATTAGGCTAAGAGAAGTAAACAATCACAGAAAAATAAATACTGTATGATTCTACTCAGGTTAAGTAATTATAGTAGTTAAAATCAGAGAGACAGAAAGTAAAATGGTGGTTGCCAGGAAGGTCAGGGTAGAGAATGGGGAGTTATTTATTAATGGGTTTCAGTTTTATAAACTCAGAGAAGATCTAGTGATAAATGGTGATGTTGGTTACACAGCATTATGAATGTATTTAATTCCACTGAACTGCACATTTAAAATGGTCAAGTTGGTAAATTAATATTTATGTCATGTAAATGTATAATTTAAAAAATTGGGGAAAAGGCTGGACACAGTGGCTCATGCCTGTAATCTTAGCACTCTGGGAGGCCGAAGCGAGTGGATTAGCTGAGTTCACAGGTTCGAGACCAACCTGAGCCAGAGCAAGACCTCGTCTCTAAAAATAGCCAGGCGTTGTGTAGGAGCCTATAGTCCAAGCTACTCAGGAGGCTGAGGCAAGAGGATCACTTGAGCCCAAAAGTTGGAGGATGCTGTGAGCTGTGATGCCACAGCACTGTACCAAGGATGACAAAGTAAAACTCTATCTCAAAAAAAAAAAACAATTGGGGGGAAAAAAGGAAATAATGGACTGTTCCTGACACTAACAATTAGTCAACACTTATTGACACATTTTATTCTAATTCACTATAAAACTGACAAAAAGCAATTTTTTGTAAACAAATAAAGATAAATCATATATATGCTTATTAAATACTTTCAAAATATGATTATAACATCCTCCTATGCAAGAACACAAGATTTTGTTTATTCCTGTTTTGTTAAAACTTTTGCCTAATTCCATCTTCTATGAGCTACTAAATCATTTTTTCTACCTTTACTGGTAAGAACACAAAGAAACTATCTATTTTATAACAATGAATCCATATTTCAAATTTGAAAACCACCTTTGTTTTCTTTTTACGACTGCATGAACTACTTTCAGATCTTTTATCTATGCCAGTCAACTTCCACTGTTCACCTTCTTACAAAAATGCATGAACTTCACTCAAGTAATCTAATACTTATTACATCTATAAATGCCTGTCTTTGTGTAGGGGTCACTACACAAAGTATATGATAATTACATAATAAAGCTCACCTAAATCCAATTTCCTTCATACTTCCTGAAAAATGTAGGTTATGAAAAGAACTCACTGCTACGTCTCTACTGCCCTCTATTGGTGTCTCAGTCCATTTTGTGTTGCTATAACACTATAGGCTGGATCATTTATAAAGGAAAGAAATTTATCTCACAGGCTGGGAAATCCACTATCAAGGTGCCGGCCTCTGGTGAGGGCTTTCTTGTTGCTTCATCCCATGATGGAAGGCAGGATAAGCAAGGATGAGGGAAAGAGACAGAGAGGGCAAAGCTCACTTTCATAACAAAGCACTCTCATGGTAATGAACTCAATCCCTTGAAAATGATATGAATCCATTCATAATCATAATCATGCCTAAAGGTCCTACCTTTTAATATAGTCACAGTGGCAACTACAGTCCAACGTCAATTTTGGAGGGAATATTTAAAATCATGAAAATAGTTCTTGGAAGACACTGATAAATAAAATAAATTATAAAAAAAACCACAACCAGAGGCAGTGACATAAGCCTGTCTGTAATCCTAGCACTTTGAGAGATCAAGATAGAAGATCACTTGCAGCCAGGAGTTTGAGACCAGCCTGGGAAATAGCAATATCTTGTCTCTAAAAAAAAAAAAATAGAAAAATTAGCTGGGTATAGTGGCACATGTCTGTAGTCCCATCTACTAAGGAGCCTAAGACAGGATTGGTTGAGCCGAGAAGCTTGAGGTTGAAGTGAGCTATGATGATGCCAGGGCACTCTATCCTGGGTGACACACAAAACCCTGTCTCAAAAATCAAAATCAAAAGCCCAGAAAACAATACCTAAGTGCTATCACCTTAACGACATGGAAAGCTGTATCAATAATCAAATACACTGCAAAAAGAAGTTATTGCTCTGTTCTTTGGTTCCTATGATGCTTCTCCTTCAAGTACAGTCATATGTGTATAATGACATGTTAGTCAAGAAAAGACAATGGCCCCTTAAAATTATAATGAAACCAAAACAAATCCTTTCCACATTTAGATAAACAAATGCCTGTAGTATTTGGTATAGTAATATATTCCACAGGTTTGTAGCCTAAGATAGGAACAGGCTCTACAACATAGCCTAGGTGTGTATTAGGCTACACCATTTAGGTTTGTGAAGTATCCTCTATAACATTCACACGACAATGAAATTGCCTAACACATTTCTCAGGACATATTCCTGTCATTAAGTGACACATGACTGTAGATGAACATGTAGTTATATTGTTATACTAAAAGGAATACAACATACAGAGTTGAGAGAATTTGGCATCAGACTACATGTGTTAGAATCTCATTCTGCCATTTTACTAGCAGTGCCTCCATTACTTCATCTCTAAAATGCTATTAACAATAATATCAACCACATATGATCAGCCCTTAGCAAAGTGTTTGACACATAGTAAGAACTCAGGGTTACAGCACTGTTATTAATGTTATTATTGCTATTACTACTACTGACACGATAGCAAAATGGCTAGGACCATAGCCCAAAAGGAGAGTACAGAGTTAGAATCATGGCTCAGTTATTACTTTGCAACAGGAGGGAAATCATTTAATTTCTCTGTGCCTAAGAATCTTCATCTGGAGAACAGGAATGACAACAACAGCTACCACTTCACAGACTTACTGTGAAACTCCAGTGAGCTAAGGCACGTAAGGACAACCTTTAGAAGAGTGCCCAGCAAAGAGGCACTCACAGGCGATACTAGTGTGGTTCAGTTACCTTCACATGAACACTAACAGAACTCTGCTTCAGAAGCCTGACAGAATCATGCCTGTGGGTAAAACAGTCCAAAATCAGTAACGCTCCTTAACCTGCACAAGGGATTCAAGTTAGACTTGAATTATAATCAATGCTTCCCACTGAGTTAAAGTATGGTTCTATTGCACAATCATCATATATGTTCCACTTCTACAAACAGGTATGTAAGGCAAAAAACAACAGCCTCATGAGTTATGTAAGCAAGGTTTTGTTTCTGGAGATCCAAGAACAGCTATAAATCTCCCCTCCCCCCTTCACCCCCGCAAAGAGTTACTCAATGTAAATGACTCATTTAAACACTGTAGCTGTCAATGCTCTAATCATACCTCCTTCTGCAATGCCTTTGGTGATGCTGGCCAATTTCCAGCTTCCAGCATGTCCACTTCTTTACTGAAGAACATTCTCTCACTTCTGGAACCCATTTGCCCTACCTGTGCAGTAAATAGGCTGTAAGAACCTGAAAATACTCCTATTCTCTAATTCCACCAAAGAGCAGTCCTCGACCAATGAATGAACGGATCCAAATGTAAATACAACAGCTTCCTTGCTCCTCTGATGGGCTAATTTTGAGCATCCCAGAGTTTTCCAATAGTACTCCAGGTCTCCACAATGGTAACTTGCTTGATAACAGTTCTAGTTTGGCTGCTATCTTTTCCAAAGCTCACCTGCCCACTCCACTATCTGGAGGTATCAGATGGCCTGCTTCTGAAGAAATCCAAAGAGAAACTGTAAACTATAAACACAGGCAAACGTATAAAAACTGCATTGTGATTATTCTACTTATTTTAACCTACTTGAAATATTTTAATAAACAGAAAGAATGATTTTAGGTATTAGTATAAGGAAGAATTAACATAAGGAAGTATAAGTGTTAGTATAAGAAAGTACTGAATATCAACTATGGGCACCATATGACCAAGGGAACCAGCTGTTCAACAAAGCTTTGATGACCATTCCAGAAAAAGGGTTCCAAAATGGCTCTGAAAGGTATACTAGGGGCTGGAGTCAGTACATAGCTTCCCAAGGGGAGTACTTCAAAGGTGACCATAGAGATATTCAGAAATGAGGTATGTAGCACTTTTTCTAGGATGAGTGTGTGAACTTAATTGTCAAGCATTCTGTGTGTGTGTGTCTCTTTCTGTACATCATTCCTCATACCCTGCAATAATCTAACCCTTCTTCTACCCTCAGCCCCAGTAAACCACTGATCTGGTCACTACAGAATCACTTGTACTTTTTGTGAATAAAATCATACAGTTATTCATTTTCAGAGCTTAAGGCTGAAAGAGTTAAGTTATAAATAGGTTAAGGTAGTTTAATCTATATTGATTTCAATGTTCAGTTTTCCAATAAGTGAGTGATAAGGTCATAATTTTATATACCTGTCTAATTTTTCTATTTTTTTATAGATATGGGGGTCTTGCTCTTGCCCAGACTGGTCTCAGAATCGTGGACTCAAGTGATCCTTCTACCTTAGCCTTCAAAAATGGAAGGATTACATGCAGGTGTGAACCACTATGCCTGGCCAGGAAAAATTAAAGCTTTATTTTTGGGACAGGGAGACAGAGTCTCCCTCAGCTAGAGTGCCATAGCATCATAGACACCTACCTTGGCCTCCCAGAGTACTAGCATTACAGGCTTGAGCCACTGCACCCAGCCTGAAACTAAAGTTTTTGACAGTTTAATAACAAAATTAATTGTTTAGCTCATAATGGCAATATTCTAAGAATAATCCACCATTCTTTTTATTCAAAACAAGAAAAAGAATCCATAAAGCTAACTTTGTTGAATATTATTCTCAGTATAGAACCTGCTTTAAAAATACCAGATAAATATGAAAATTAAAAAGACAGGGCAGCACCTGTGGCTCAGTGAGTAGGGCACCAGCCCCATATACCGAGGGTGGCTGGTTCAAACCTAGCCCCAGCCAAACTGCAACAACAACAAAAAAATAGCTGGGCATTGTGGCGGGTGCCTGTAGTCCCACCCTCCCTACTCGGGAGGCTGAGGCAAGAGAATCGCCTAAGCCCAAGAGCTGGAGGTTGCTGTGAGCTGTGACGCCATGGCACTCTACCCAGGGTGACAAAGTGAGACTTTGTCTCTTAAAAAAAAAAAAAAATTGACTTTTTGTGATATGAAGGAAGCCCACCTTTCTCAATAG
Organism: Nycticebus coucang; assembly: GCF_027406575.1. Lineage (NCBI taxonomy): Eukaryota > Metazoa > Chordata > Mammalia > Primates > Lorisidae > Nycticebus > Nycticebus coucang. Next base: position 66,845 of record NC_069792.1, on the reverse strand, counting down.
AAATCAGGTGATTTTAAAAGCCAGAAACATTTACTCACTGAAGCAGCCACTGCAATAAGTAGACATTGAGCAAAAGCATTAAACAGCATGTTCTTAGTACAATGAATGAATGACAAGAGAAGCAGAACACACCATCACAGAAGCCTTTACTTCTACACTGAATTAGTTCTTAGAGGTAAAGTATTACTAGTCCAGACCATATATTGAAAGGCTAACAGAAAATATTAAACCATGGCATGCTTTCTGGTTTGGTTAGAAATAATTATTCCAACAAAGACACCAATGCATGGTCACAGGGATCATAAACAAACTGCCTGACAAAGAATTCAAAATAATTATGTTAAAGAAGCTCAGTGAGCTATAAGAGAATATGGAGAGACAATTAACAAAAAGCAAACACAATACACAAACAAAATGAGAAGTTCAACAAAAAGACAGAAAGCACAAAATAGAACCAAACAAGTTCCGGAGCTAAAGAACGCAACAAGTAAACTGACAAATTCCACAGACAGCTTGAACAGAAGACTTAATCAAGCACAAGAAAGAACTAGTAAGCTCAAAAACGGGTTACTTGAAATTATCCAGTCAGATGAAAAAAATTATAAAGAATAAAAAAGAGTAAAGAAAGTCTACAGGAATTACGCTAAAATCAAGCAAACCAATATATGCATTGAAGATGTCACAGAAGGAACAAAGAAAGAGAAAAAGGTGGAAAGTTTATCTAAAGATATACAGCTGTCTCCTCTTACTTGTTGCAGGGGATATTTTTTAAAACCACCAGTAGATATCTGCAACCACAATATTACCAAACTCTATATATAAATAATGTTTTATTTATACACACACAAACACTTAAGATAGGTTAATTCATAAATTAGGCACAGTAAGAGATTAACAATAACTGATAAAATACAATGATTATAACAATACACTGCAATAAAATTTACATGAATGTTGTCTCTCGCTAAATATCTTATTTAGTATACTCACCCTTCTTCTTCCTACCATAACATGAAATGATAAAATACCTACATGATGATAAGTGAGGTGAATATTGTTAGTAGCATTAGGTTACTACTGACCTTCTGACATCAGAAGTGAGTGAAGGATGATCCTTTTTTGGATGATCGTGGATTATTATTATTTTATTATTATAATTATTATTATTATTATTTTGAGACAGAGTCTCACTGTGTCACCCTCGGTAGAGTGCTGTGGCATCACAGATGACAGCAACCTCAAACTCTTGGACTTAAGCAATTCTCTTGCCTCAGCCTCCTAGTAGCTGGGACTATAGGTGCCCACCACAATGCCCGGCTATATTTTTTGTTATTGTTGTCATTGTTGTTTAGCAGGCTCTGGCTGAGTTCGAACCCACCATCCCTGCTGCATGTGGTCAGTGCCCCAACCACTGAGATACGGGCACTGAGCTTGATCATGGATTATTAAGCAATGACAATGCTGATGGCTGGATGTCAAAAGCAGATGATGTCAATGACTGACAAAGTGGGCAGCATATACAGTGTAGACATGCTGGACAAAGGGATGATGTACATCCCAGATAGGACAGTGTAAGATTTCATCACATTACTCAAAAACAATGGATGACTTAAAATCTACAAATTGTTTATGCCCCCAAATTTTCCATTCAATATTTTTGGACTGCAATTGACAGTAGGTAACTGAAACTGCAGAAGGTAAAACTATGGATATAGGGGAACTATGCTAATCACAGAAAATAAAATGCTTTCTGGTTTGGTTAGAAATAATTCCAACAAAGACACCAATGCATGGTCACAGGGTCACCAGTGCATGGTTACAGAAAATTTCCCAAAGTTTTCTATGGAAAAGAAGAAAGATACAAATATCCAGGTACAAGAAGGAAATGAGTCTCCAATTAGGTTCAATCCAAATACAACTATACCAAGCCCTATTACAATTAAACTGTCAAAACTCAGTAACAAGGAGAATCCTGAAAGCATCAAGAGAAAAGAAACGCCTATCATAACCAGTATAGCTCCAATATAACTATCAGCAGATTTCTCAGCAGAAATCTTACAGGTCAGAAGAATGGGATAACATATGCTCTGATACACTATGAACAATAATAAGCCAACAAATTGCACAATCTAGAAAAAAAATGGACTAATGCCTAGAAATATACAACCTACCAAAATGGATCATAAATAAGTAGAAAATCTGAACAGATCAATAATGAGTAAGAAATTGAATCAGTAATAAAAGTCTCTCATCAAAGAAAAGCCCAAGACCTGGATGCTTCACTGCTGAATTCTGCCAAACATTTAGAAAAGAACTAGGATCAATCTTTCTCAAACTCTTCCAAAAAACTTAAGGAGAGAGAATAGTTCCAAACTTATTTTATGAAGTCAGCATTACCATGACCCAAAGCAAGACAAGGACACCACAGGAAAAAAAAAATTGTAAGCCAATATGATGCGAAAATTTTCAACAAAATACTAGAAAACTGAATTCAACAGCACATTAAAAGGCTCATTCACCATAATCAAGTGAGATTTGATTATAAGAATTCTAGTTTGGGGTGGCTCTGTGTCTCAAAGGAGTAAGGCGCCAGCCCCATATGCTGGAGATGGTGGGTTCAAACCCAGCCCCAGCCAAAAAAAAAAAAAAAAAGAATTCTAGTTTTATTCGCTGGTATGCAAGTAAGGTTAAACATACGCAAATCAATAAATGGAATCTATCACATTAACAGAATGAAGGACAAAAACCATAGAATTATATCCATAGAGGCAGAAAATGCAATTAACATAATTCAATACCCTTTAATAATAAAAACTATCAATAAATCACACATAGAACAATGTATTTCAATATAATAAAGGCTATATACAACAAGCCCAATTATCACATTCCGTGCTAAAAAAGTTAAAAGATTTTTTTTTTTTGAGACAGCATCTTACTTTGTTGGTCTTGCTGGAGTGCCTGGGTGTCTTAGCTCACGGCAACCTCAAAGTTTTGGACTCAAATGATCCTCTTGCATCAGCCTCCCAAGTATCTGGGACTACAGGTGCCCAATACAACATCTAGCTATTTTTTAGAGACAAAGTCTCACTCTTGCTCATGCTGGTCTTGAACTCCTGAGCTCAGGCAATCCACCTGCTTCAGCCTCCCAAAGTGCTAGGATTACAGGTGTGAGCCACCATGCACTGCCAGAAAAGTTCAAAGCTTTAAAATCTCTAAGATCAGGAACAATAAAAGTATGCCCATTCTTATTGTTTCTACTTACATAATAGTGGAAGTTCTTGACAGAACAATTAGGCCAGAGGAAGAAATAAAAGGCATCCACATTGGAAAAGAAGAAGTACAATCATTTGTTTGCTGGTAACACAATCTCACATATAGAAAATACTAAAGACTCCACCAAAAAACTGTTAGGACTGATAAATGAATCCAGTAAAGCTACACAAGATCAACACATAAAAAATAAGTAGCATGTCTTTACATTATCGATGAACTATCTGGAAAAAAATATCTATCCTACTCACAATAGCATAAGAAAAAAAATACTTAGGAATATATTTAACCAAAGAGGTAAAATACCTATATCCTGAAACTATAAAACAAGAAATATAGGTGCATCTTACAAGGGTTCATGTGAAACTCAGTAAATGTAGAATATAAATGTCTTAACACAATAACTAAGAAAATGCCAGGAAGGCAATGTTAACCAGTGTGATGAAAATATGTCAAATGGTCTATAAAACCAGTATATGGTGCCCCATGATCGCATTAATGTACACAGCTATGATTTAATAAAAAAAAAGAAATATAAATAAACAAAAAGATATCCGCGTAGATGAATTGGAAGAATACTGTTAAATTGTCATACTACCTAAAGTGAAAATACAGATTCGATATATCTCTTATGAAAATTTCAAGTTCATTTTCACAGAAATCACAGAAATATAAAAAACAATCCTAAAATTCATATGAAACCACAAAAGACCCCAAATAGTCAAAGTAATCTTGAGCAAAAAGAACAAGCTTGGCTAGAATCATCACACTACTTGATTTTGAAGATCTGTTACAAGACTACTGTAACACAGCATGGCACTCTATAAAAACAGACATAGTAACCAGTGGAACATAATAGAGAGGCAATAAATAACCCCATGCATTTATGGTCATTTGATTTTCAACAAAGATGGCTACAATACACAGTGGGAGAAGGAGAATCTTCAATAAATGATGGAAAAGTGGGAAACTGGTTAGCCACATGCAGAAGAATAAAATTAATAAATGGTGCTGGAAAAACGGGATAGGTACATGTAAAAGACTGAAACTCACTAACTTACAAAAATTAACTTACACTGGATAAAGATTTAAATCTATACATGAACAATAAAAACCCTAGAGAAAAACAGGGTGGGAACAACCTTTAAGGATATTGGCCTTGGGAAAGAATTCGTAAAGAACACCCCATTGGCAACTATAGCAACAACAACAAAAATAAGTAACCTGATCAAGTTAAAAAGCTTCTGCACAGCTTAGGACACAATCAACAAAGCAAATAGACAGCCTTCACAATGGGAGAAGATATTCACATGTTATCAGTCAGACAAAGGGCTAGTGACCAGAATAGACAAAGAACTCAAGCAAATTAACAAAAAAGGAGCAAACAACCCCATCAATCGATGGGCAAGCGGCATGAACAGAACCTTTTCCCATGAAGACAGATGAATAGCCAACAAACATATGAAAAAATGCTTATCATCCCTAATTATCAGAAAAATGCAAAACCACTTTGAGATATCACCTAACCCCAGTGAGACAGCTCACGTCACAAAGTTCCAAAGCTGCAGATGCTGCATGTGGGCAGAGAGAGTGGTACACTCATGTACTGTGGTGGGATTACAAACTAGTACAGCCTTTTTGGAAGGAAGTATGGAGAATCCTCAAAGAACTCAAAGCAGACCTCCAATTTAGTAAGTAAATCCCCATACTAGGCATTTACCCAGAAGAAAAAGAAAATCATTTTACCATGAGGACATCTGCACTCCAATGTTTACAGCAGCTCAATTTACAATTGCAAAGATGTAAAAACAACCCATCAACCCATGAATAGGTTAATAAACTGTCATACATGTATACCATGGAGTACTATTCAGCCATAAAATGGTGGAGACTTTCTATCTTTCATATTTACCTCGATGGAACTGAAGAACATTCTCCTGAGTAAAATATCTCAAGAATGGAAAAGCAAGCATCCCATGTATCAGTACTAATCTAAAAATAATAGACCAACAACTACAGGCCCATGCAAGAGAAAAACACAATGAAATTCAAGAAGGGGGTAGGTAGGAGGAGGCTCAATTAGTTCCTACCTGTCCAATATAGGGGGGGTATGTAGCATACTTCCTGGGTGAAGGATTCAACTACAACTCAGACTTTGGACTTCATCTTACAAACACAAATAGTGTAACCTAATCATATATACCCTTATATTAACCCATAATAGAAAACAATGAAGACTTTTATCTCTCACCATACAAAAAAATCAACTAAACATAGATTAAAGACTTAAATCCAAAACCTGAAACTGTAAAACTACTAGAGGAAAACAAAAGAGAAATGCTCTGGGCAAAGATTTCTTGGATACTACTCCAAAAAGTACAGGCAATAAGAGCAAAAAAAGTTATCACAACTCAATTCACAATCACCAAAACGTGGAATCAACTTAAGTGCCCATTTATACATGAATGGACTAATAAACTGTGGTATATGTATACCACAGAATACTATTTAGCCACAGAAAGATTGGAAACCTTACATCTTTTGTATTAACCTGGATGGAGTTGGGAAACACTCCACTAAGTATCACAAGAACGGAAAAGTATCCAGTGTATTCAACACTACTATGAAACTAGTACATGAACAAATACGTGCCCAGACAAGAGAAAAACACAAACTCAAGTGTGGAAAAGGGGTGAAAAGAAAGGAGGACTGGTGTGCTCTCACCTAAGAGGCACAATGTAGGGGTATATGACGAATCTTCTGGGTAAGAAGCATTTGTTGGACTCTACCTAACAAAAGCAAACAATGTAACCTAATCATCTGTACCCTCACATTAATCTGAAATCTAAAAAAAAGTTTAAAAATATGTAAAATTTCAGCATGTCATTAAAGTTTTATAAATGAATAAATTAAAATTACAATAATTCATAGATCCAATCTCCATCAGTTATCAATAGAACCAAAAAATATTACTCACTGAAAAAAAAGCAAAAAACAGGGGGAAGGTTTGGAGGGACTAAAAAGCTTCTACACAGCAAAGAAAACAATTACCCACAGATTGGGAGAAAACATCTCCAAACTATACATTTGATAAAGCACTAATATTAAATAATATATAAGGAACTGGAACAACTGAGTAGCAAGAAAATAAAGACCCCAATTAGAAAAGGAGCAGAAGACCTAAATAGATATGACATTGCTCAAAAGACATACAAATAGCCAAGAAGTACATGATAAAATGCTCACCATCACTAATCATCAGGGAAATACAGATTAAAACCATAATGGTATCAGCACACATCTGTTAGAATGACTAAAATAAAAAAGATAAAAGGTAAGTATCAGTGAGGTTATAACAAAAAGGAAACCTTTATACACTCTTGGTGAGAATGCAAATTAATACGGCCATTACAGAGAACAGTATGGAGGTTTCTGAGAAAAACTAAAAATAGAACTATATCTATGATCTAGCAATCCTAGTTCTGGGCAACAGTGAAAAACAGTATGTCAAAGAAGCATCTGCACAGCCATGTTCATAGCAGCATTATTCAAAATAGCTAAGATTTGGAAGCAATCTTCCAAATGTCCATCATGAGATGAACAGACGTACAGTAGACCCTCCATAGTTGATCACCTCCCTATACTGATGACCTCCGCAAGTTGACCTAATTCTCATAGATCAGACATGCAGCACTTGTGTGTGTCAGTAAAGCAGGCCCAGCTCCTCATGTTGACCAAACTTACAAAGTTCTACTGTATGCACCCACAATGGAATACTATTCACTCTTAATAAGGAAGGAAATTCTGTCAGTTGTGACAAAGTGGATTAACCTGGAGAAAACTACGCCAAACAAAATACATAAGGCTCACAGAGATGAATACTGCACGATCTCCCTTGTAAGTGGAATCTAGAACAGCAGAATTCATAGACATCAGTGTAGAACAGTGGTTACCAGAGGCTGGAGGAGGGAGGTGGATGGGGAAAGGGAAAAGGTTGATTAAAGGGTACAAAATTCCATTTAGACAGAAGAAATAAACATTTGGGATTTACTGCACAAAATGGTGACTATAACAAATAATAAAGCACTGCATTTTTTCAAACTAATTTTTAAAAAACTTAATGGGCATGCAAAAAAGCAAAAAATTGCAACTCATGATGAGAAAAATCAATTAAAACAGACACAGATAGATTTATCAAAAAAGTACATAAAAATAGCTATCATAAGTATGCTCTGTATATTCAAAATATATGTGCAGAAGAAAATATGATCACGGTATGGAAAGACATGGATAATATTAAAAATGACTCATTCATATCAAACCACTAAAAATGAAAAATACAATTATCTGAGATGACAAATACACTGGATAGTATTAACAGCATATTAGATACTGGGGGGAGAGGGGTAATAAACTTGAAGATGTAGCAATAGAAATCACCTAAAATGAGAAGTGAGAGGGAGAAAAATGAACACAGCCTAAATGAGGCATGGCACATCAAATAGGGGAGCTGAGTCACAGTTTCTGTGAACTCAAACAGCCCCTGAGCAGCAGGGGAATATAGCGGGCACATAAACAAATTCTGCTAAAATTTAAATGTCAGCAACATCAATCAGAGGCAGGGCTGGAACTGAGTGAACCACTCCAGCTTCCATTAAGTTCCCGAGGTTGTCAGGCGTCAGCTCCTCCTGCCGGATAGTAGCAGAGAGTGACGGCCTGGACGAGGAGACACAGATCTCCCTGTGATGCAGACAGGCGCAAACCCCTGGAGCATCTGCTCATTGGAGGGAACTGGGTCACAGCCCTTTGGGGTTACCAGTGACAGGGTGTGACAGAGGTGGGAAAGGAGGCATTAACCTTCCCAGACAAATTGATTTGCTGGGGCGGCGGGGTCCTTCTGACCTCATGGAGAACCAGAGCAAGTCATACTTGAGCTGCCAGCAGACTCCTGACATCTAGTTGCCAGAGACCTTTTGAACTTTCTCGCCTGAGACTGGTGCTGACTGGGACAATTGATTTGGACCTCTTGACCTGGGCCAATCACCTGAGGACTATCCAAAGTGGTACCCTGGGTGTGTGATTGTGGGAAGGTTTGATTTTCCTTTTCCAGTTGTTGCCTGTGGGGGGCAGAGAGACTTAATTGCTGGTTTTCTCCACAGCTGAGGCATCAACCCAGAGTAACTGATTCACTAGGGTAGGACAGAGACCAGCTGAAACAAGACAGAGCCACTTAGCCCTATCACACCAAGCAGATCCTCTAGTGTCTCAGGCCATAGCACTGTATGGGTTCTTTGCAAAGCTCTAGGGAAAAAGGTACTAACACCAGTCTCAGCTCTTGGGCAAAGGGCTGGTTAATCACTACTCCAGGAGCCCCGAACCCAACTTTACTTTAACTACTCATCTAGCCAAATGGTGTAAAATAATCATGGGGTGGAATCAGCATTAAAAACTCCAGTAACATGAATAACCAGAGTAGATCAACTCCCCCAAGGAATGACATGGTGGACACAAGAGAAGATCCCATTCATAAACAAATGGCTGGGATGTCAGAAATTGAATTCAGAATTTGGATTGCAAATAAGATTACTAGAATGGAGGTAAAGTTGGAATTAGAAATTCAAGAAGCATTTCAAAAGTTGTCTCAAGAATTCAATGAATTCAAAGACAAAATCACCAAAGAATTTGACACATTGAGACAAGAATTTGCAGCCCTCAAAGATCTGAGAAATACAGTAGAATTCCTCAGTAACAGAATGGAGCAGGCAGAAGAAAGGATTTCTGACATTGAAGACAAATATTTTGAATGCTCCCCAATGCTCAAAGAGGAAGAGAAGTAGAGAGCAAAAATGCATCATTCTCTCAGAGAGCTCTGGGATAATTTGAAGAAAACTAATATTAGCCTTATAGGAATTCCTGAAGGTGAAGAGGTGACTTTGAAAGGCACAGATGCTCTACTTCATGAGATAATGAAGGAGAACTTCCCAGACATGCCAAGAAATTCTGAAAGTCAGATAGCAGACAGTTTCAGAACATCAGCATGACTCAACATGAATTAAACATCTCCTAGACACATTATAATTAACTTAACCAAAGTTAAAATGAAGGAGAAAATTCTGCAAGCAGCCAGACGTAAGAAAACCAGAACCTACAAGGGGAAGAATATTAGAATGACTGCAGATCTCTCCGCTGAAACCTTTCAAGCTAGAAGAGGGTGGTCATTGACTTTCATTTAATTTCCTAAAACAAAGTAACTTTCAACCCAGGATCCTGTATCCAGTGAAACTGAGTTTCATTTATGATGGAGAAATTAAATACTTTAATAACATTCATATGTTGAAGAAATTTGCCAAAAAAAAAGAAATTTGCCATAACTAAATCAGCTCTCCAGGATATTCTCAGACCTTTCCTCCATAACGACCAGCACAATCCCCACCACCAAAGTAAACTCACTCAGAAACATTTGATCAAATTCCAGCTTCCACAGTGACAAAAGGATTAAAAATGTCCACTGGACTATTGAAAAACTCCATACCCAAAATTCTACCAGGCTAATCAATATTTACAATTAATGTGAAACATTTAAATTGTCCTCTAAAGAGGCATAAGTTGGCTGACTGGATACAAAAACTCAGGCTAGATATCTGCTACATACAAGAATTTCATCTTACCTTGAAAGAAAAATATAGACTCAAGGTGAAGGAATGGTCATCTATATTTCAGACAAATGGAAAGCAGAAAAAAGGAGGTGTTGCAATTTTATTCACAGATACAATAGGCTTTAAACCAACAAAAGTAAGGAAAGATAAGGATGGTCACTGCTTATTTGTTAAGGGTAACACTCAACATGATGAGATTTCAATTATTAACATTTACACACCCAACCAGAATGTGCCTAAATTTATAACACAGACTCTAACAGACATGAGAACCTTGATTTCTTCCAGCACCATAATAGTCGGAGATTTTAACACTCCTTTGGCAATGTTGGATAGATTCTCCAGTAAGAAGCTAAGCAAATAAATTTTAGACTTAAACTTAATCATTCAAAAATTGGATTTAACAGACATCTGCAGAACATTTCATCCTAACAAAATTGAATCCACATTCTTCTCATCAGCCCCTGGAACCTCCTCCAAAATTGATCACATCTTAGGTCACAAGTCTAACCTCAGCAAATTTAAAAGAATAGAAATTATTCCTTGCATCTTCTCGGACCATCATGGAATAAAAGTTGAACTCAGTAACAACAGGAACCTGCATACTCATACAAAAACATGGAAACTAAATAACCTTATGCTGAAGAATAGCTGATTAAGAAGGAAATTACCAAATTTTGGGAAAATAGTAGGAGATTAAGAAGGAAATTACCAAATTTTTGGAAGAAAACCATAATGAAGACATCAATTATCAGAACCTTTGGGATATCACAAAGGCAATCTTAGGAGGGAAATTTCTAGCACTGTAAGCCTTCCTCAAGAGAACAGAAAGAGAGGAAGTTAACAACTTAATGGGACATCTCAAGCAACTGGAAAAGGAAGAACATTCCAATCCCAAACCCAGCAGAAGAAAAGAAATAATCAAAATTAGAGCAGAATTAAATGAAATTGAAAACAAAAGGATTATACAACAGATCAATAAATCAACAAATTGGTTTTTTGAAAAGGTCAATAAAATAGATAAACCTCAAATAGCCAAGACATTACTCAGAAATAAAAACAAAGTAGGAGGAATCACACTACCAGACCTCAGACTATACTATAAATCAACAGTGATCAAAACAGCATGGTACTGGCACAAAAACAGAGAGGTAGATGTATGGAACAGAATAGAGAACCAAAAGATGAACCCAGCTTCTTAGCACTATTTGATCTTTGACAAGCCAATTAAAAACATTCTGTGGGGAAAAGATTCCCTATTTAACTAATAGTGCTGGGTGAACTGGCTGGTGACCTGTAGAAGACTGAAACTGGACCCACACCTTTCAACATTAACTAAGATAGACTCTCACTGGATTAAAGATTTAAACTTAAGACATGAAACTATAAAAAGACTAGAAGAGCATGCAGGGAAAACCTTTGAAGAAACCAGTCTGGGCGAGTATTTAGGAGGACCCCCCCAGGCAATTGAAGCAGCTTCAAAAATACACTACTGGGACCTGATCAAACTGAAAAGCTTCCGCACAGCCAAGAACACAGTAAGTAAAGCAAGCAAACAGCCCTCAGATTGGGGTTATAACCTAAGAATATGGGGAAGGGGCGGGGGAAGGGGGTGAGGGAGGGGAAGAAGGGGAGAGGATGGGCGGAGGGAGGGTGATTGATGGGATTACATCTGAGGTGCATCTTACAAGAGTACATGTGAAACTTAGTAAATATAGAATATAAATGTCTTAACACAGTAACTAAGAAAATGCCAGGAAGGCTATGTTAACCAGTGTCATGAAAATGTGTCAAACTGTCTATAAAACCAGTGTATGGTGCCCCATGATCGTATTAATGTACACAGCTATGATTTAATAAAAAATAAATAAATAAATAAAAATACCAAAAGAAAGTACAGGGAAAACACTTGAAGAAATCGACCTGGGAGAATATTTTATGAGGAGGACCCCCCCCGGCAATTGAAGCAACACCAAAAATACATTACTGGGATCTGATCAAACCAAAAAGCTTCTGCACAACCAAGAAAGAACACAGTAAGTAAAGCAAGCAGACAGCCCTCAGAATGGGAGAAGATATTTGCAGGTTATATCTCCGACAAAGGTTTAATAACCAGAATCCACACAGAACTCAAACATACTAGCAAGAAAAGAATAAGTGATCCCATCTCAGGGTGGGCTAGGACTTGATGAGAAACTTCTCTGAAGAAGACAGGTGCATGGCCTACAGACAGATGAAGAAATGCTCATCATCTTTAATCATTAGAGAAATGCAAATCAAAACTACTTTGAGATATCACCTAACTCCAGTAAGATTAGCCCACATCCCAAAATCCCAAAACAGAGATGTTAGCATGGATGTGGAGAAGAGGGAACACTTCTACACTGCTGGTCGGAATGCAAACCAATACGTTCCTTATGTTTGGAGAACACTTAGGGATCTAAAAATAGACCTGCCATCCAATCCTACAATTCCTCTACTTGGTATATATCCAGAAGACCAAAAATCATAACATAACAAAGACATATGTACCAGAATGTTTACTGCAGCCCAATTCATAATTGCTAAGTCATGGAAGCCCTAGTACCCATCAACCCATGAATGGATTAATAAATTGTGGAATATGTACACCATGGAATTTTATGCAGCCTTAAAGAGAGATGGAGACTTTACCTCTTTCGTGTTTACACGGATAGAGCTGGAACATTTTCTTCTTAGTAGACGATCTCAAGAATGGAAGAAAAAGTATCCAATGTACTCAGCCCTACTATGAAACCAATTTATAGTTTTCTCATGAAAGCTATAACCCAATTATAGCCCAAGAATATGGGGAAAGGGGAGAGGTAAGGGAGGGGGAAGGATGGGTGGAGAGAAGGTAATTGGTGGGACCACACCTACGGTGCATCTTAGAAGGGTACATTTGAAATTTACTAAGTGTAGAATATAAATGTCTTAACACAATAACTAAGAAAATGCCGTGAAGGCTATGTTAACCAGTTTGATGAAAATATTTCAAATTATATATAAAACCAGCACATTGTACCCCATGATTGCATTAATGTACACAGCTATGATTTAATAAAAGAAAAAAAAAGAAGCTACTTGAAGATGTGTTCAACCAAAACAAGTATGAAAACCAGTGAAGAAGAAAGTAAGAAATCCAGGATAAAGGAACACCATGCAGCAAAGAGTTGAACAAATTTCCAGAATGATAATGAAGTGAGACTCAAGGTGACATATCCACAAAGCAGAGAAAATGTTGAGTATCAGACTGGAGCAGCTAGAAGTTTGTAGGAGTTATTCAAGGAAATGAAACTGACAGAATGTTTGCTATGTCTGAAATCTTACCAAGAGAGTCAGACAATGGTGAATAATTATTTTATCAATGGTGGGTAAAACCAGGTCACTGGTTTTCAACCTTCCTAATGCCACAGCCCTTTAATACAATTCCTTTGGGTCTCGACCCACAGGTTGAGAACCACTGAACTAGGTGAACAAAAATCAAAACAATTATTAAATACAGGTTAAACAAAGTTGTGAAATTAAAATAATTTAATAAATACTTGCCCTGGTTATCAATATTATTCAAAATTATGTAAATGCTGAATATAATCTAATCAAACTTTGATTTGTATATACATATATATATATTTGTACTAAGAGAGTGGAAAAATATAAAAGTTCAGTGTGTAATGGGGATGGGGAGTGGGCAAGAAGAGTATTAAATATTTATCCACATTGAGATAAATATGTGTTTATAGCACAAACATGTCATTTAGAAATACCAAGGAGGGCGGCGCCTGTGGCTCAGTGAGTAGGGCGCCGGCCCCATATGCCGAGGGTGGTGGGTTCAAACCCAGCCCCGGCCAAATGACAACAAAAAATAGCCGGGCGTTGTGGCAGGCGCCTGTAGTCCCAGCTGCTTGGGAGGCTGAGGCAAGAGAATCGCATAAGCCCAAGAGTTAGAGGTTGCTGTGAGCCGTGTGACGCCACGGCACTCTACCCGAGGGCAGTATAGTGAGACTCTGTCTCTACAAAAAAAAAAAAAAAAAAAAAGAAATACCAAGGAAAGAGAGGCGGCGCCTGTGGCTCAGTGAGTAGGGCGCCGGCCCCATATACCGAGGGTGGTGGGTTCAAACCCAGCCCCGGCCAAACTGCAACAAAAAAAAAAAATAGCCGGGCATTGTGGCGGGCGCTTGTAGTCCCAGCTGCTCAGGAGGCTGAGGCAAGAGAATCACGTAAGCCCAAGAGCTGGAGGTTGCTGTGAGCCGTGTGACACCACGGCACTCTACCGAGGACAGTAAAGTGAGACTCTGTCTCTACAAAAAAAAAAGGAAATACCAAGGAAAGAACAAAAGAATCCACTAAGATTCAAAAAGTGGCTGTCCTTGGGAGAGAAAGGGAAATAAAATACCAAAAGGCTATGATTAACAACTGTTATAGAAAGGATAAAATTTTGAAATAATTCATTTTTACCTTGGGAAGTTCAGACAGCTTCTCATCACTTGTCCAAGAATGACTGCTTGCATACGAAGCACAGTCTGAGATGTCCACAGCACCCTCTCCATCTTCACATTCATTACAGGCACTAGCATCTTCCCTGTCACTGTCGAACTCCCAGTCAATAAACTGTAATTCATCTAAAAAGTATAAATTTTTAACATATTTAATTTTACATCTCAATATTTTATTTTTAAATCTATTTTGAATTCTCAGTGGTTAATATACCTATGTCACTGAATAATTTCTACAAATATATTAAGATACTAAGACAGTGAAAAGCCTATTTCTACATTTACCTCTAGTCACCCTTTTCTCCCATTTCTTACCCCTACTCCAATTCTAAATTAACTACTCTCATTAGTTTTGTATCTTTGTAGAGTTTTACCAGCATGTTTAAGCAAATAAAATATATATTGTTATTTTTCTCTCCTTTCATAAACACCTAGATTTTTTTACTTAATAAGTTTTACCATATCAGTAAGAAAGGAGTATCCCTCATTATCTTCTACAACACAGTATTCCATTACTTAATTGAACATAGTTTAACTAAACTTCTATTAGAAAATTATTTTTTCATATATTTTCACCCAGTAATTTTTCTGTACATTTCTTTCATCAGCAAGGAAATGACTAAATTCAGTTTCTAAGTTTATTTCATAAGTGTTGTTATCTAGATGGTACTTATGTAAAATTTTAAGTTTGAAAGTTAACTTACTTTCATTAATACCATGCGCTAACTGATTGAGCGACTGGAGCACTGTTAACTTACTTTCAAATACTTACTTTCAAATAAACCAATTTATTAATATGCTATGATTAGAAGAGTAAAAGTGGTTATTAAAGATAAATTAGTCTCTGAGGTTTGGCATATATAACGTAAACCTTTCCTACAACACAAAATACACAGCACAAGTACTCCATAGGAGCTACTTTAGGTTTCTAATAAGATATTCATCCTATTTTTGGAGGTCTGTTAACAACAATCTCATTTCCAGTGAAGTAATACTAAAAATAAAAAACATGTTCTAATACCTGAAAAGAATTTAAAATTAAAAAGAAAAAAAAAGCTAAAGTTAAAATTAGGGGATAAAATCAACAAAAAAAAAATCTTTAATGTGATATCGTTGTTCCAGAAGGCACAATAAAAGTCCACTACAATAATTGTAACAGACTAGAGGTCAGAGCACCACTGAAAGAAGAAGATCCATAATGGCAATCACTTCCCATACTAACACTGTATTCACTCAGGGAAGCCAGGCAGGAAAACGTATGACAGATTCTTCAAATATGTGAAGCATCACAATGGGAAGCCTTGGAGAACCAAAGGAGGAGCACAAGCACCCTCAGAGCTGCTGCCAGCACCCCACATTTGTGCAGTACACTTTCATTCATTCATTCACTCATTCATTCAACAACGTGTCTACTAAGGGCCCATCACATCATTCAAGATACTCACAATTCAAAGCAAACTAATACACGTACAAGAGAGAAAACAGCACCATTCCTACCCTGGAGTAATTCACCAATGAATAATATATTGTAATATGATGAGCACTATATACTTGGTCCACAATAATTTTATTAAGCAGAAAGACAACTATTAATTGACATAAATTTGCATTTTACAGATGAGAGAATTGAGTCTCCAATAAGTTAAGTTCCCAAAGTCACATGAAAGCCAAATGGAAATGAAAAAACTTTTTAAAGAAAAACATTTTCACAATTTTAACTTCAGTGTTCTTCCTCCATGACCCCAATTCTGGGCCTTAAATCCCAGAGACTCTAATCCGATAGGGTCTGCAAGAAGGTCTAGGAATTTTGTTTTTAGAGATCACCAGGTAATTCTGATATGATATGCCAGGTTTGATAACCACCAGAACATATTGAAGCACACAGCACTGAAGTTAGAGAACTCTGGCTCTCAATATCAATTGGCATACTTACTAATTATATGACTCTGGGCAAATGACTTCACTTACTTTTGTTAAATGAGTATACTTCATAGCTTACAGGGTATGGTAGATAGATATCAAAGGAAATAACACATGTAACATGCAGCCAAGTGTCTGAGACAAACAAAACTTGATAAATGGTAATGATTAGTATCTAGCAAAGGTTAAGAAGAAGGAAGAAGTGTAGAGGGGAGCGGGTGGAGAAAGCCGAGGAGGGAGAGATGAACCAGCAGCTGTACACAGGATGATGTATACATTAAAGAATCATGTACTTCTTACTTAATGCTCAACTTCTTAAGAAAAGTCAACAAGATGTTAATTCATTTTAAAGTGATTAGCCCAAAATATCTTTCTACTCTTCAACAAAGTTTTGGAAACTACTGAATATCCCAACAAATCCGGTTTTATTATTTTTTTTTTTTTTAAAGAGACAGGGTCTTTACTGTCGCCCAGGCTGGAGTACAGTGGTATGATCATAGTTTCCTGAAGCCTCGAACACCTAGATTCAAGTGATCCTTCTGCCTCAGCCGACTGAATAGGGTACCATCACATCTGATTAATTTATTTTATATATACAGATTTTTGGAGATGAAGTTTTGCTATGTTGTCCAGGCTGATGTCAAACTCCTGTCCTCACTTGATCCTCTCACCTCAGCCTCCCAAGGGTTAATTTATTTATTTATTTTGAGACAGAGCCTCAAGCTGTCACCCTGGGTAAAGTGCTATAGCATCACACCTCACAGCAACCTCCAACTCCTGGGCTCAAGCAAGTCTCCTGCCTCTGCCTCCCAAGTAGCTGGGACCATAGGCGCCTGCCACAATGCCCAGCTATTTTTTTTTTTTTTTTTTTTTTTTGGTTGCAGCCATCATTGTTGTTTGGCGGGCCCAGGCTGGATTTGAACCCGCCAGCTCTGGTGTATGTGGCTGGTGTCTTAGCCACTTGAGCCACAGGCGCCTAGCCACTTCTTTTGAGACAGGGTCTCACTCTGTGGCCTTGGGTAGAGTGCCATGGCATCATAGCTCACAGCAACCTCAAATTCTTGGGCTCAAGTGATCCTCTGTCTCAACCTCCAGAGTAGTTGGGACTACAGATGTCTACCACCACGCCTGGCAAGTTTTTTAGTAGAGATGGGATCTCACTCTTGCTCAGGCTGGTCTTGAACTCCTGAGCTTAAGAGAGCCAACCCACCTCAGCCCCCCAGAGTGCTAGGATTAAAGGTGTGAGACACCACGTTAATTTATTTTAATACCAGCTTTACTAGGATACAATTCACAAGTCATATAATTCACCCATAAATAGCATAGTTTTAATTTTGAAATTACATTCAAAATATATGAAGATAAACCAAGATTTATCAATAAATTTTACAATAAATTTATTTTACACAATAAATTTAATTTACACAATAAATTTCATTTCATATGGCTGAATTAATAATACTACATACAAGTGCTATTAGCTTATGTATGACCTTAAAACAGTGGTTCTCAACCTTCCTAATGCCACGATGTATTTTCATTGTTACAAAGGGGTTACAGCCCACAGGTTGAGAACTGCTGTCTTAAAATATCACTTCACCTGGTAAAATGTCAGTGGTAGTTACAAAAATGACCTGCAAAGTGGCCAAAAGAATCTAACCACTTTCCAGGAGATAGTCTGTGCAAACCTAACTTTGGCTATGTAACTAAGATGAACTGTCAGAGTTAAAAGTCATAAGCTTATTTTAAAAGCACAAAAACGTAAATACTCCAAATGAACTATATGTTTAAAATTGGTAAAAGGACATGATTTCCACAATTTTCGGTCTGTGGTTATCAACTGGGGGTGATTTTGTCCTTCAGCGAACTCCTGACATCTAGAGACATTTTTGGCTATTACCACCAGGGTTGTGGGTATTGCTGTGATCTAGTGGGTAAAGGCTAGGGATGCTGCAAAACACACTGCAATGCCCAAGAAGGTGCTTGGCCCTGAAACAAGAAATTATCTGGACCAAATGTCAATGATGCCAAAGTTGAGAAACTATTTTGAACTAAGACATGATATAATAGAAAATGCCGGGGTGGCGCCTGTGGCTCAAAGGAGTAGGGCGCCAGCCCCATATGCCGGAGGTGGTGGGTTCAAACCCAGCCCCAGCCAGAAACTACTGCAACAACAACAAAAAAAATAGCCAGGCACTGTGGTGAGCACCTGTAGTCCCAGCTACGGAGGCAAGAGAATCGCTTAAGCCCAAGAGTTTGAGGTTGCTGTGAGCTGTGATGCCATGGCACTCCACCAAGGGCGACAAAGTGACTTTGTCTCAAAAAAAAAAAAAAAAAGAAAGAAAGAAAATGCCATGAGAACAGAAATGAGTAAGTTGTATTTTTAGCACACATTGTTTTATCATGGTATTTACCCAAAGGTAACAGGATAGCAAGGACGTAGTATGGATGCAGCCTGATGTAAGGACTGAAAAGACTGGCTCTGGAGCCAAAGAGACTTAAAATGAAATTCCAAGCAATTCTAGCAAGTCCAAAATTATTATGAGTAACACCTACCTCTTAGAATGTGATAAATACGAATTAAGAAAATGTTTCTGAAGGGTTTAACATAGAGGCTGAGACTCAGTAAATCATAATTATTATTAGAAAAGAATGTAAGTTTCTTCTATATTAAATCAAATATTTAACAGAAACTGTATTTCTTACAAAATTACCAATTTACCTTCACTGGCCCCATCTTCAGGACATAAAATATTCCTGTTATAAAACCTGCCTATTCTGGAGCCATGTTCATTATCTCTCTGTGGTTCAGAAAGTGTCTTATCCTCATCTGACAAATCATTTCCACTGGAACTCCATGCTGTATCTGTAAGTCCACTGGTGCTCTTAGATGTGGTAGTTTCTGCAAAGAAAAAGAAAACACATAAATAGATCAACTAATATGGTTATTTCTCAGAATAAGATTTTATTCATGCTACTCTGTCAAAGTCATACACACACACACAAAGCTGTGATCAAAATGAAAACAATGTCTTACATCAAATTTTCCTGCCTAAAGTTCCACGTACAGTCTCACTACAAGTCTTTGAATTAAAGCCAAGTTACATTAAGAAAAAGAAGTAGAGGGTGGTGCCTGTGGCTCAAGGAGTAGGGTGCCAGTCCCATATGCCGGAGGTGGCATGTTCAAACCTAGCCCTGGCCAAAAACCAAAAAAAAAAAGAAAAGAAAAAGAAGTAGAACTGGTTAAGTTACATAAGAAAAGGAAAATGACTGGAGCACAAAAGAAAACTGGAAAAATAAGATGTAATGCTAATTATTGAACTATAACTTCCTAGAATATTTGATGAACTGAAAGAAAAGCATGCATGCATGTAAAATAGTACAAACCCCAAACCCCAAACTTACAAATAATAGCAATGTTTCTGTGTGCTTCTTTTACCATGCTAAACTCCCTGGTAGCAGGATAATAGAACATTTAACAGCAAACTTTATATTTAAACATTTTACTTTGAGATAACAGTAGATTCACATATAGAAATAATAGAGCCCTTGTATCCTTCCCCACCTAAGTTCCTCTGATTGTAACATCTAGCAAAACTGTAGTACAACATCACAAGCAGTATATTGACATTGATCTAGTCAAGATACAAAACAATTCTATTACCACAGGATGCACTGTATTACCTTTTCACTCCCATCCTTCCCTATCTTTTCCCCCCACCAATCCCCGATACCAGGTACCCACCAGTTTTGAATTTCTGTAATTTTGTCATTTCAAGAATGTTATGTATGGCAGAGCAAAATGGTGGCCGAGTAACAGCTTCTTTGCAACCAGGAGCAGCAAGACTGGGGCTAGAAGACTCCAGGGATATCCAGTTTGAGGGTTCTGCCCAGAAACATCCCTTTGGGGACACAGGAAGCCAGTGAGAGACTTCTGAACCCCAGGAGGAGGACAAAAGCAGTGGAGAACTGGCAAGTGGTTGCGAATGGGCTACAGCAGCTGTAACCACACCAGCAAGACTGTAGACAGGGAAAGCCTTCCCAGTGGGTTGTTTTGTTTTGACTTGGGCACTTGGTTAAAATACCTTAGGAGAACTTGGGTGAGAGTGCGGGTGACTTTAAGCATTGTCCAGTGTCAGGTACTGAGCCCCTGGGCCAGAACGTAACATTGTTTGCCTATGGGCCACCCACATAGCCACTGTGGGAGAACTGCCCCTGCAGGCTCTGCCCTCAGGGATGCAGAGAAAAGCCTTGGGTGAGTGATTTATTGACTGTCAGCAATGCCAAAGGCCTCTGGTGAAAAGCAAAACTTCCAGTGTTTAGCAGTGGAAGAGCTGCCCTGCGGCCTTAGCTGTCAGAGGCACAGAGTGTGGCCGGTTTTGGCACTTGGGGTAAGAAAGCAGCCACTTCAGGAGAGATCCCAGTGACAAGTGCTTTCCTGGGAAATCTTTGGCTTAGCCAAGGTTAATGGTTTAAACTGTCTTTTAAGCATGCTGAGGAGAGATTCAGGCTCTCAACCCTGCCAGGTTTGAGGACAAACTGGTCAGCAGAGGCCTCTAATCTCCATTTCATACAGCTGTATCAGCATTGTGATTAGCATCTTATATCCCAGAAGATCACCTTTTGCTCACACAATATTCTGCAAGATATATATACTTCTTTGTTTGGAGATTTGGTTGTTTTTTGTTTTTTTAACTTTTCCCCCCAGACTTTCCTTTTTTACTTTCCATTTTTCATTTTCTAAAACTAAGCAATGAACTTTCACAAAATAAGATGAATGGAACTCTATCATGCTTATCAATTATCTCGATAATTGTCAATGGTTTGAATTCCACACTGAAGAGGCATAGCCTGGTTGGCTGGATAAAAAAACCACAAGCCGGGCGGCACCTGTGGCTCAGGGGGTAGGACGCCGGACCTATATACCGAGGGTGGCGGGTTCAAACCCGGCCCCAGCCAAACTGCAACAAAAATATAGCCGGGCGTTATGGCGGGCGCCTGTAGTCCCAGCTACTTGGGAGGCTGAGGCAAGAGAATCGCCTAAGCCCTGGAGTTGGAGGTTGCTGTGAGCTGTGTGACACCATAGCACTCTACCAAGGGCGATACAGTGAGACTCTGTCTCTACAAAAAAAAAAAAAAAAAAAAAACCACAAGCCATCCACTTGCTATTCTGTAAATAGAATTTTCCCTTGTTGCCTTCTTTAATAATAAGAACTTCATTTTTGCTAGTGTTTCTACCCCTGTTGTTTGGTTTTTCCCTCAGTTTTATACTGTAAGGTTTTCTGTTTGTTAGTTTTGGTTTGATTTATAGCATTTTTGTCTGTTCTCTCTATTTGGTGGAGGTGGGGTACTGTATCTGCTTGGGCTGGCAAATAGCTGCTGACCTTTGGCATTGCTCACAGTCACTTAAGGGAACCACCCAACCCAGCACCCCAGAGGTTGGGGGTTTTTAAGGTGTGGGTCAAAGTACCCTACTGTACACTTTCATTACTTCTGTCTCCTTCTTTCTGTACCTCTCTTCCTTTTGTCAATATTCCCTTTTACTCACCCCCTCACCTTTCTCTTTTCTCTTTTTTTTAAATCTTTTTTCGCTTCTTGCTTTTCAGTCTTCTCATCCTTTTAGTCCTCTACCAAAAGGACTTATCAAAACCTTAGGCCAGAGGCATAGTAACTTAAAGAGCAAGAGAAAATGAAAGGAAAATTAGGGCAAGGCAACAGATAAAAGAAAACACTCATGAGGAAGAATCAGCAGAAAAATCCTGACAACATGAAAAACCAGTCCAGAGCAACCCCCACAAGGGACCTGAGGTAGCTACTACAGAGGATTCCACCTATAAAGAAATGTTAGATCAATGAATCCCCAACAATAAAAAAAAAAAAAAAAATTAAAAAAAAAAAAAAGAAATGTTAGAAATGTCAGAAGAGGAATTTAAAATGCAGATGATGAAAGCAACGAAGGAAATTGCTGAGAAAGTGGAAAATGACCAAAAGGAAATCCAAAAACAGAATCAAATAAGAGATGAACAATATGAAAAATGTAGAAAGGATATGGCAGAGCTGAAGGAATTTAAGCAATTAGGAAACTTAAATATGCAATAGAAAGTATCAACAACAAATTAGAACATGCAGAAGAAAGAACAGAAAGAATATCATAGGTAGAGGACAAAGCTCTTGAGATAACTCAGATAGTTAAAGAGGCAGAAAAAAAGTGAGAGAAAGCAGAACATTCACTGACAGAATTATGGGACTTTATGAAGTGTTCAAACACATGAGTTATAAGTATCCCAGAAGGGGAAGAAGAACGTCCCAGAGGAATGGAAGCCATACTAGAGGATATCACAAATGAAAATTTTCCAAAGATCACCAAAGATTCTGATATACTCCTTTCAAAGGGATAACTATCCCCAGCTCATCTCAAAAACAGTTTCTCCAAGACACATTGTCATGAACCTGTCCAAAGTCAAGACAAAAGAGAAGATTCCCAAAGCTGCCAGGAGTTAAGCACCAAATGACCTACAGAGGAAATCCATTAGGGTGACCGCAGACTTCTCAAATGAAATTTTTCAAGCCAGAAGAAAATGGTCATCTACCTTTAATCCACTTAAATAAAACAATTTTCAGCCCAGAATTCTATATCCTGCAAAGCTAAGCTTCAAAATTGATGGAGAAATCAAATCTTTTACTGATATGCAAACACTGAGGAAGTTTACCACAAGACCAGCTCTACGGGAAATACTTCAACCTGTTCTACACACTGACCATCACAATAGACTACTAGCAAACTAAACACCTAGAAACTAAAGAATAAAACCCAGCTACCACAATGATGCAAAGATAAAACTAAGCAATGGACTTTCACAAAATAAGATGAATGGAACTCTATCATGCTTATCAATTATCTCGATAAATGTTAATGGTTTGAATTCCACACTGAAGAGGCATAGCCTGGCTGACTGGATAACAAAACCACAAGCCATACATTTGCTATCTGCAGGAAAGACACCTAGCCTCGAAGGACAAATTAAAACTCAGGGTTTAGGGATGGAAGACATTTTTTTAGGCAAATGGAAATCAGAAGAAAAGAGGGGTTGCAATCTTATTTTCAGATAAATCCACTTGATATGAGTGGATTTAAAGCAACTAAAGTCAAAAAAGACAAAGATGGATACTTCATATTGATCAAGGGAGCAATATAACAAGAAGACATTTCAATTCTAAATATTTATGCACCCAACTTAAGTGATCCAAGATTCGTGAAATAGACCTTAAATAGTCTGAGTAATATGATATCCCATAACACCATAATAGCAGGGGACTTCAACACTCCTCTTACAGAGCTGGATGGATCCTCTAAATAGAAATTAAACAATAAACAAGAAAGTTAAATGTGACCCTAGAACAACTGTGCTTGATAGACATATATAGAACACTCCATCCCAAAGCTAAAGAATATACATTCTTCTCATCGGCCTATGGAACGTTCTCCAAAATACATTATATCCTAGGACAAATCAAACCTCAACAAAATCAAAAGAACTGAAATTTTATTTTGTATCTTCTCAGACCACAAGGCATTAAAAGTGGAACTCAACACCAACAAAAATCGTCATCCCCACACAAATGCATGGAAATTAAACAACCTTACGCTGAATGACAGTTCAGTCAAGGGAGAAATAAAGAAGGAAATCATTAACTGCTTTGAGCATAACAACAATGAAGACACAAGCTACCAAAACCTGTGGACACTGCAAAAGCAGTCCTAAGAAGGAATTTATCACATTAGATGCCTACATCCAAAACACAGAAAGAGAGCGCATCAATAACTTAATGAATCATCTTAAAATAATAGAAAAGGAAGAGCAATCCAATCCTAGACCTAGCAGAAGAAAATAAATAACCAAAATTAAATCAGAAATGAATGAAATTGAAAAAAAAAAATCATTCCAAAAATTAATGAAACAAAAAGTTGGTTCTTTAAAAAGATAAATAAAATAGATAAAGCATTGGACAGATTAACCAAAAATAGAAAAGTAAAATCTCTAATAACCTCAATCAGAAACGAAAACTGATACCACAGAGATGTAAGAGATTATTTCTGAGTACTACCAAAAACTTTATGCTCAGAAATTTGACAATGTGGAGGAAATGGACCCATGCCTAGAATCACACCATCTTTCTAGACTTAACCAGGAAGAAATAGAACTCTTAAACACATCGATATCAAGCACTGAGATTGCAGAAACAATAAAAAAGCTTCCAACAAAAAAAAAGCCCAGGACCAGATGGCTTCAGAATCAGAATTCTATCACACCTTCAAAGATGAGTTTGTACCTATACTGTAGAACCTATTCCAAAACACTGAGAAGGAAGGAACTTTCCCCAACATGTTCTATGAAGCAAACATTACTGTAATTCCAAAACCAGAAAAGGACTCAACCAAAAAGGAGAACTACACACCAATTTCACTAAGAAATAGCAATGCAAAAATACTCAACAAAATCTTAGCTAACAGATTGAAGCTACTGATTAAAAAAATTATACATGGCAATCAATAGGTTTTATCCAAGGGATCCAAGGTTGGTTTAACACACACAAATCCGTAAATGTAATATACCATGTCGACAGAAGCAAAAACAAAGACCATACGATCCTCTCAATAGATGCAGGATGTACAATAGATGTACTGACAAAATTCAGCCTTTTCTAAAAAGAACACCAAAAAATAGGCATAGGTGGCACATTTCTTAACCTGATTGAAGCCACCTATGACAAACCCACAGCTAACATCACAGTGAATAGTGTAAAATGAAAGTTTTTCCACTTAGAACTGGAACCAGACAAGGATGTCCGCTATTAGATAAGGATGTCCGCTATTGCCACTATTATTCAACAGAGTTCTGGAAGTTCTAGCCAATGCAATCAGGAATGAGACGGATATAAAGGGCATCCAAATGTGGGTAGAGGAGGTCCAACTCTCCCTGTTTGCTGATGATATGATCTTATACTTAGAAAACGCCAGAGACTCAACCACAAAACTCCTGGAAGTCATCAGAAAATACAGTAATGTCTTAGGGTATAAAATCAATGTCCACAAATCAGTAGCCTTTGTATATACCAATAACGTTGAAAAGCAAATCAAGGACATAATTGCCTTCACAGTAACTTCAAAGAAAATGAAACGCTTAGAAATATACCTAACAAAGATATCTTCAAAGAGAATTATGAAACCCTAAGAAAAGAAAGTAAAGAAGACCCTAACAAATGGAAGAATATACCATGCTCTTGGCTGCGAAGAATCAACATTATCAAATGTCCATTCTACCCAAATCAATCTACAGATTCAATGCAATCCCCATTAAAATACCAACATCGTATTTTGAAGAACTGGAAAAAATAGCACTTAATTGTATGGAACCAGAAAACCCCCCGCATAGCTAAGGCTATTCTTAGTAATAAAAACAAAGCTGGAGGCATCACCCTACCAGACTTCAAGCTGTACTAGAAGGCCATAGTGATCAAAACAGCATAGTATTGGCACAAAAACAGAGACACAGATATATTGAACAGAATAGAAAACCAAGAGTTGAAATCAGTCTCTACTTGCCATCTGATCTTTGATAAACCTAACAAAAGCATATAGTGGGGAAATCCCTATCCAACAAATGGTGCTAGGAGAACTGGATAACCACATGTAAAAGACTGAAACTTGACCCACACATTTCACCCCTTACAAAAATTGACTCAATGGATAAGAGACTTAAATTAACACAAAAAAATGATGAAAATCTTAGAAGAAAGTGTGGGGAAAACTCTTGATGATGTTAGACTGGGGAAAGATTTTATGACCAAGACTTCAGTGGCCATGCAACAACAAAAATTAACAAATGGGACTTAATTAAACTGAAAAGCTTCTGCACAGCTAAGGACACAACAAGTAAAGCAAAAAGACAACTTTCAGAATCGGAAAAGATATTTTCAGGGTGTCAATCTGACCAAGGGTTGATAACTAAAATCTCTTAGAACTCAAATTAATCAACAGAAAAAGAATAAACAACCCCAAGTACCTCTGGGCAAGAGATATGAACAGAACCTTCTATGACGAGGACAGATGAATGGCTAACAAACATTTGAAAAAATGCTCATCATCCCTAATCATCAGAGAAAGGCAAATCAAAACCACCCTGAGATAACATCTAACCCCAGTGAGAAGGACCCATATCACAAAGTTTCAAAGCTGCAGATTCTGGCGTGGATATAGAGAGAAGGGATCACTTTTACACAGCTGGTGGGACTGCAAAATAATACAACCCTTTTGGAAGGAAGTATGGAGAATCCTCAAAGAACTCAAATTAGATATCCCATTTGATCCTGCAATCCCATTACTAGGCATCTACCCAGAAGGAAAAAAAAATCCTTTTATCATAAGGACATTTGCACTAGACTGTTTATCACAGCTCAATTAACAAACAACCTAAATGCCCACCAATCCAGGAATATTAAACAAGCTATGGTAAATGTATACCATGGAATACTATTCAGCCATTAAAAATATGGGGTCTTTACATCTTTTGTATTAACCTGGATGGAGGTGGAACATATTCTTCTTAGTAAAGCATCACAAGAATGGAGAAGCAAGAATCCAATGTACTCAATTCTAATATGAAGGCAGTAGATGATCTAATACAAGTGATGGGTAGGAGAATGAGGGCTTGGGGATAGAGGAGGAGGGTGGGGAATCAGGAGGTCATGGTGTATAGCACACCTCCTGGGGGCAGAACACAACTACAAAAGGGACTTTACCTAACAACTGCAATTAGTGTAACCTTTCTTTGTACCCTCAATGAATCCCAAATAATAAAAAACAAACAAAAAAACCAATTACTTTCTTTTTATTACTGAGTAATAGTCCATGGACAATCATTTATTTAATCATTCACCCACTGAAGAATATCTGTGTTGCTTCTAAATTGGGGCTACTATAAATAAAGCTCCTTATGATATCCATGTTAGGATTTTATATGAATTTGATTTTCATTTGCTGGGATAAATACCAAAAGATGGAATTGCTGGGTTGCATAATTCCATGTCTAATGTTGTAAGAAACTGGTGAACCATTTTCCAGAGTGGCTACAACTCTACAACATCACCAGTATTTGGTGTTATCATGATTTTTTATTTTAGCCACTCTTACAAGCAGAAGACGTAGAAGGAATAGGGCTATCCACCTTGGCAAAACAAGAATCAACAGCAAACTTGCTGATATTGATAAGAAAAGAAATATATACCTAATAAAGATAGTTTGCTTATATTCTTATTTGCAGCTATATCATTAAACTAAATACATATACACACATTATATATATACTTATTGCACATTGTATGGTATTTTAAAAGTTTCAAAGCACATTTCACCATATCATGAGAGTAAGGGGATAGATATTTTTAACTCATGTTTTATAGAAGAGAAAATTTTGGCATGGAAGTTAAATGATCCATCAATATAGAACCCCTCTGATACAATACATCATGAGAAAACAAAGAAAATAAGAAAACCCCTTTCCATAGGAAAAGCATAGTTTAAATGGTAATAGTAATCATGAAAAGAAAAATATCACACTAGAGATATGTCATGGCACAATGGTGGCATAAAAAGAATGAATGTTCCATGTACTGATCAGGAAAGGTGAATTCACTGACAAGATGATGTCTGAAAAAGCAGCACTTACAAAGTCACAAAAACATGAAATAATCAACATTTACTGAAAACTTAACTCTGTGCCATGAACATCTAGAATTACAATGGCAATAATTATCAAAGGAAAAAAGAGCTATTCAGCATAACCTAAGAATCCATATTTAATAGCTAGTGAAACTACAGCAAGCTGTACACTTGCTTGCAAAAAATATTGTCATTCTCTTTCATTATGTATCTTAAAAAATAAGTCAAAAAAGTTATTAATATTTGCAAATTATTAAGTGAATTCATGGAAAACTCAAATGCCAACTGAAAAACTACCAACAATAAGAAACTCCAATAAAAGCAAGTCACAAAATACCATTAAAAAGTTAGTTAAAACAGTCACAAAGAAAGATAGAATATCTAAAAGAAACTTAAAAGATATGTAAAATCTAAATGAAGAAAACTATTAGAAGACTTCAGGACATAAAGGAAGACACAAACAAATGGAAAGATATCTACTTAGATTTTTATGATCTGATCAGAGAAGAATGGTCTCTCAATGCAGTTTGAATGTGCATTTCTCCTATTGCAGGTGAGTTTTAGCATCTTCTCCTATGTTGGAAAATTGTTTTAATTTGCTTTTATCTGTAAACAGTTCATTCATAATTATTTTTTCCTTTTTATTTTCCTGAAGAATTTTATACAAGGATCATGATCTCATACTCTTTATTTTATAATAGTTATCTATTTTCCCCTAGATTAACTTCTTGATTTTTTTTTTTTTTGAGGGGTAGTGTGCCACTGCAGCAACCTCAAACTCCTGGGCTCAAGCAATCCTCCTGCCTCAGCCTCCCGAGTAGCTGGGACTACAGATATGTCCCATCATGCTTGGCTAATTTTTCTATTTTTAGTAAAGAAGGGGTCTCACTCTTGCTCAGGCTGGTCTCAAACTCCTGAGTTCAAGCGATCCTCTCGCCTTGGCCTCCCAGAGTGGCAGTATTACAGGCATGAGCCACTATACCCATCTCTTAATGGTTCTGTATTAGAAAGACTGGTCTTTGTGTTATGAGTTACAAATATTTTCCCCAGTTTTTATAAGTTTTAAATTGTGTGGGTGTATATGTAATTTAAAAACAATATTCTTTTAGAGATGAAGTCTGCCTATCTATGTTACCCAGCTGGACTGCAGTGGCTTTTCACAGGCAGGATCACAGCACACAGCAGTCTCAAAGCCCTCAGAAGGAACCAGACCTGCCAATACCTTTATCTGGACTTTTGGCCTCCAAAACTGTGAAGCAGTCAATTTCTGTTAATTAAGCCACCCAGGTTGTGGTACTTTATTGCAACAGCCATTGGAAACTAATACAGCTGGGAAAAAAGATAAGCAACACAAGGGGTCTGCCCTTTAAGAATCAAGTGGTCCAACAGGGAAAAAAGCATCAAGAACAATGATAAAAAATATTTAGCCATTTCTTTAAGGGGCAAGAGTTTTCTGACCTCAATAAATACAGACTTCAAGAAAATACTTCACATGGTATTTCAGAGAAAAAAGAAAAATCAAACATGAATTCCATTTTTTTCTTTCATTTTGCCTGTTAACCCCCACCCCTTTTTAAAATTTTGCCTTATAAAGACAATCAGTATCTGCAAAGAATATGACTCTTTTCATTTTAAGTTTTTATCTTCTTCCTTCTCCTTTAAACTTTCTGCAAAATCCTTTGCCCGACAGCCATGTCACCTATAATCCCAGCCACTTGAGAGGAGGAGGCAGACTTACCTGAGGCCAGGAGTTCAAGACCAACCTGGGCAACACAACAAAACTCTGCCTCTACAAAATATTTTTAAAACCTGACTTAGCGCCTGTAGCTCAGCAGCTAAGGCCACCAACCACATACACCAGAGCCGGCAAGTTCGAATCCAGCCCAGGCCTGCCAAACAATGACAAGTACAATCAAAAAATACCTGGGCGCTATGGCAGGCGCCTATGGGAGGCTGAGGCAAGAGAATCACTTAAGCCCAAGAGTTGGAGGTTGCTGTGAGCTGTGATGCCACAGCACTCTACCAAGGGCGACATAGTGAGACTCTGTCTCAAAAAAAAAAAAAAATTAAAACTTAGTGGTATAGTGGTACATATGTGTAGTCCCAGCTATTGGACAGTCTGACACAAGAGAATTCCTTCAGCCACAAAATTCAGGGCTGCAGTGAGCTATGATCATACCACTGCACTCCAACCTGAGAAATAAAGAAGCTCCTGTCTCTAAAAAAAAAACCAAATAAATAAATAACAAGTAAATTAAAAAGAAAAAAGATCCTTTGCCAACATCCATTTGTTCACTTCTCTTGCCCACTTCCAACTCTATTTCCCCCCTTTTCAGTTTTCTCTATTCTCAATGCCTTGCAGTTGAAGGAACAGACATAGACACAGCCTATGATATAATGCAGACTTTACCAAAGTATGTTCCCCATCGCTGCTTCCAACTTTCATAAAAATATTATTTCCTCACCCTAAATATGGTATAGAATTTTTATGTTGAAATTTCTGCTAATAGGCTGTCTTAAACTGATACAGTAGAACCTGCATAGTTGACTACCTCCCTACATTAACCACCTCCTTAAGTTGACCTAATTTTCACAGACCACACCTGTACCACATGTACATAGTGGAAGACTCATCTCTACATACTGACCACCTCTGTAAGTTATATCTTTTTTTTTTTTTTTTTTGTAGAGATACAGTCTCACTTTATGGCCCTCAGTAGAGTGCCGTGGCGTCACACGGCTCACAGCAACCTCCAACTCCTGGTCTTAAGAGATTCTCTTGCCTCAGCCTCCCGAGTAGCTGGGACTACAGGCGCCCGCCACAACGCCCAGCTATTTTTTTGATTGCAGTTCAGCCAGGGCCAGGTTTGAACCCGCCACCCTCGGTATATGGGGCCGGCGCCTTACCTACTGAGCCACTGGCGCCACCCTGTAAGTTATATCTTAACCACTGGGACTGTGACACACAATATTAATTTAGCCTCTATAACTTGACCAGTTGAGAGTACACTTTACACCAAGGGGTAAAAGGTATGATCTTAGTTGTATTGTTTTTTTTTTCCTTAGTGTAAGTTCTTTTTTCTAGTTTTATTACATGTTGGATTAGGCTTAATGTTCTATTGTTTATCAAGTGTTGCAGAATTTTTCAGCATGAAGGACTGGTCTGAATTGTAGGTACATCCTACAATTACTCAAAAACTTTACAATTAATCACAACATGTGAAAGAGGAAAGAATTCAAAGAGCTGACACTGAAAGAAAAGGTTGATCTACATTTTCTGGAAAGCAGCAGCCAAAGACAGCAGAACATCTTGGTGTTACCAAGACCACAGTTAGCAACATTCAAAAACATAAACCTGAGTATCTGGAGAGATACAGCAAGGAAAGTGGAGCCCTACACCAGAAAAGAAGGAAAACTGCCCTCAGTGAAGTCAATGAATCCCCATTAAGCTGTTCAAACAAATGGGGGCAGATATTGCCCAAATCTCTAAGCCAAGGATCCAAGAAGTTGATAAAAAATTCCCAAAGGAATATGGGGTGGCAGATTTCCAAGCATCAAGTGGTTGGCTTGAAACATTTAAACTGTGACATGAGATCTCCCAGAAAGTCTTGTGTGGTGAATCCAATGAAGTTCACCAGAAAACTTTCCAGTTCTGCTTTGCTCTAGCTCAAACAGAAAGAAACTAAATAAAGCCCTTGGTGATTAACAAATCAGCAAAGCCACAGACATTTAAGAACCTGAAAGCCAAAGAGCTCCTAGTTACCTGGAGATCAAACAAATGTGCATGGATGACTGGTGCCCTATTATAGGCAGAGTGGGCAAAGAGTATATTAACCAAGAAATGAAGAACAAATGGTCTGTTCTACTGACAGTAGACAACTCTCCTGGCCACCTGCAAGTGAATTATCTCACAAACATGACACTTAAATTTCTGCCTCCAAACACAATCTGAAAAATCCAACCTCTTGACCATCAAAACATTCAAAATGCACTACTGTAGCTCGGCGCCCATAGCTCAGTGGTTAGGGTTCCTGCCTCATGCACCAGGGCTGGCAGGTTCAAAACCAGTCTTGGCCAGCTAAACAACAACAAAAAACAACAGCCAGCCATTGTAGCGGGTGCCTGTAGTCCCAGCTACTTAGGAGGCTGAGGAAAAAGAACCTCTTAAAGCCAAGTTTGAGGTTGCTGTGAGCTGTGACACCACGACACTCTACCGAGGGCAACATAGTAAGACTCTGTCTCAAAAAAAAAAAATGCACTACTGGGCCCAGCTCCTGCAGTGGGTGGTTACTAAACACAAACCAGTGGCCGCCTGTGGAAGCAACTTCATCTGCTGCATCAGTTAACACTCCGCATGATATCCTCTGGATCTGGTCTGCTTGGAATGAAATTCAGCCAGAAATGATACAAAAGTGTTTCAAGAAAGTTGGATTTGTCACAACTCAGGAGCACAATGTTTTGGTCTCATTAGATAGTCCATCTCTTATGGCAGAATTCCATGGAGTAGATTTTGAAGATTTTATTGAAATAGATAACAAGGTGGCAAGCTACAATGAACCTGATCAGGAAGCAATTTTCCAAGTGATATTGACCAAAGTACAGACCAGCATATAAGTGCAGGAAGCAGCTGATAAAGTAGAAAAAGCAAGTGAGGATGACACAGAGTTTGCAGACACTCCAAAAGAAGAGGACGTCAGGCATATGACAATGCAGTTGAAGTTACCTGCTATGGAAAAATGCCCAAGAATGCTGAGTGGTGTAGCCAGCATTGAGAGTGCTTTCTCCAATTACGTTTGTAATAAGAATAAGAAATAGGCGAAGAAGGCGAAGACTGACTCTTTTTTCAAAAGGAATGATTAAGCCATGAGAAAACAGTAAATGTGCTGATTAAATGTATTGACTGTGTCTGACACTGTATGAATGATTTCACTGTGTTTTGATTATGTACGATATTCTCTAATAAAAGCTGTACAAGAAAGTAAAATACATGTACAGTAGGTCTAGTTCCTTATGTTGACCACCTCTGTATGTTGATCAGTTTGGTCAACTTGGGTGGTCAACTTACAGAGGTTCCACCGCATTTTAGAAGTTACTGTTTTAAAAATAAATCCAATCTAGGAAATGCCTTCAGTCCTTTTTCTCCTTATCTCTATTATGAATAGTAAAAATTTATTAAATTATTAACAATATTTTGTTAACAAGCTACATATGCAATAATTATACATTAATACAATCTCTTTCAGCCTTTCAAAATATATTGATCATTCTATAGAGTAGAAACTATAGCAGAGTGAGTTGAATGTACACAGACATGGTAAAACCATCCCTAAAGATCATTATGTAATTAATTCAAAGTAGCAACTTATTTAGCCTTGTCCCAATTTTTCTGCCACTCGCATATTCCCTTAGCTTTTATTTATTTTCGACAGGAAAGAAGTTGGTGGATCACTTGTAATTATCTTACAGTTTTAAAACAGAAAAACGTAAATATGAACTCACTTGATGATTTTGTTATTTATTTTAGGTTATGTAAATTAATTAAAGTATATTGTTTATAACTTTTTTGAGTGCGATACTTCTTGAAGCAATCTCCAGGATGAAGTCCAGGCTACTTCCCACGTCTCACTCTAGAAAATGATTTCTCTCCTTCCACTTTTCTCATTTCTTCTGCTACAAACCATGCAATCTTTTGTTGATTTTTTTCATTTGCATTATAAAATGCATCTTCCATTTAGCCTTTCCTCAGTATCAGAAGATGATGGTCTTCCCCTTTCTTTTTTTTTTTTTGGTTGCAGTTTGGCAGGGGCTGGGTTCGAACCCACCACCCTCGGCATATGGGGCCGGCGCCCCACCGACTGAGCCACAGGTGCCGCCCGTCTTCCCCTTTCTTAAATTTCTGTTCCTCACATTGCTCACAAGCTAAGTGATAAAGATTTCTCTTCTAAGAAAGATGTGTCTGAACTTTTTCTCCACTCTCCTTATTTAATGAGTAAAGAATGTAGCTGTTCACAAATGCAACTTCTATCAGCCAAAAGAATACATTTCCTACCATTTATAGGACCTCCTTATAACTCCGCAACATCCATAATACTGATCAGCTCTGTCCACTCTTCCCATAAACTTTGTATATTCTAAAACAACTGTTAGGGCCATTGCTGGAATCCCATGAGAGGCAATGGACCCCTGAGCTCCCGCTTTTAATTCTACTCTATGTCTCTTGTCTTTCTTTACCATCGCTCCTAACTTTATATTTCTTCAGTCGATCGCCTCCAGTTTCTACAGGTTTCAGCAGACGCTGCTCTTGGGTTGGACCCCGTCAGGGGAGGTCTGGTCAAGTCAGGCTGCTCCTGGGGCCTGGACTTCCCATAGGCTTCCAGGTAGACAGCAGTTCCCCAGGGTTCCTGCCCATGTTCATGTGTTCACCTTTCTGGCCATGATCCATAGTTGTGAAAGTCTTGCGGGGTGCAGAGTGAGAAAAGCAGGGAGCCTCCAACGGCCATGGACAGAGGACAGAGTTTCTTAAGGAAGCTTGGCCCATTTTCTGTTAACCCATGGAACTAGAGATCTGAAAACCAAAGGTTAATAACAATCTCCCTGAGCAGGCACAGAAGCTGAAGCAAGCAAAGCCTGCCTCATTCCACGGACCTCAGGCCAGCATCAAATGTTCTCTGAGCCTTACTTTCTCTCATCTGGAGAATGGGATGATATCCACCCATAGGTTGAAGGTCTCTGAAAAGACTCGGTACCAAGTTGGGAGTCGAGACGGGGAAGTTGATGTCATTGACACCATAATTATCACCATCATCCCTGCCCTGGTTGATGTTCTGTCCCAGCCCCTACTCAGAGGAGAGGGCCTGAGGATGGGAAAAGATGGGTATGTTACCCCAACTGGAGACGGGAAATTTCTTGAGCTGTCTCCCTCCCACAACCAGATGGAAAACACAGTTTATGATGCTCTTTTCCCAGTTTAGAGCTCCACTTTCCAGAACCCTAAGAGACATGGCCTGCTCCTCCCTCTCTTTCCATCGGTTCTCCCAACTTTGATCCTTCCCATCTTACACACTCTTCCCAGCATCTCCTCATCCGAGAAGCCTCCCCTGATTACATCAGCTTAAAGTGCTCTTGTCCTGACTCGTTTGCCCTCCTCCGCTCTTTCCTTTCCATTCATCTATCTTATTTCCACCCTTTCATTTATTCCTTTTATTTTTCAAACCTCTGGGCCTAGCACTATTCTTATCTACCAAGCGATACAGGACCTTGAGCCCTGTCCCCAGGGCATTTACACTCTGCACCAAGGAGGCAGACACTCCACAAATAAACAACCCCCCTCAAGAGCACAATGGTACAGCCAATGTTTGACAAAGCAGACAACAATGCACACTGGGGAACAGGAGCCTGTTCAATAAATGGTGCTGGGAAAATTGGATAGTCACAAAAAAAATAAAAATAAATAAATAAATAAATAAATAAAACAACAGTCAGTTTTTCAAACTGAACAGGGCGTTTCTTCCTATAACCAGTGCTCAACTGTGTTTATGGGCCAAAGAATGTACTCAGCATCTTATCACATTGATAAGCACATAATTCATATTCCTGAAGTTCCTTCTTTTTCAGATCACTTGGAAAATACTTCTTAGAAGCCATAAGTGTTTCTGTCATATATATTTTCATTTTATGCAATTGCCCAGCAAGTTGAAGGCTTATGTAGAACCTGTCAAATGTGATGGCCTGAACCACTTGTACATGCTTGAAAAACTTATGCCAAAACAATCACTTTGAGATGTAAATGGCAAATCAAGATGAATAAGACTTTATGTTTTTATCTTGCCATAATAGGGAATGCGAGAAAACACAATCATTTTCCTAATCACTCAGACAAAAATTCATAGGCCCCATTTTGTGAACAAATGTAACAACAACAACAACAAAGTGTTGAACATCTTCTGACATCAAAGGAGGATGGGAAAATTATGTTGGACAAGGTCTGACACAGGATCAGAAAGGGTTAATGCTTCTTTCTCAAAGTTAAATTTGGTATCCTTATTTAAAATCTCCAGAAAAAGATATATGCCACATCTGTTTAAAAAAAAAATACTGCTTTCTCCATATATTATGAAGTTTAAGAAATAAAAATTAAATTGATCTTTGAATATGACAGCATGTGGCACTAAAACAAAAAGTAAAATTATTGCAGTTTTATCAGAAGATTATGGTATTACAAATGGGTGCCTACCATTTTATTTTATACTGCATTTTACGAATTTTAAAGAAACATTTGGGATATTTTTCATTTGCATAGAAATCTCCTTAAGTGTTCAGTGAAACAATAATAAGGTTTGAACACTTACCAACATACCTATATAGAAACGCCTAATTTCACTAAAGTGTCTTTTAGGGACAGTACCCTATGTAACAGGTTCTAGCCAAGGGCAGAGGTGCTGGGGGAGGCACTCCTCCCCAAAGGAACAGCAAAGTGACAAACTCCTCACCACCTATATTCTTGTTAAGAATTTGTACTGTAGGACTCAACACCACCTTACAAGCTTCAGAACCAACCCCATGCTAAGGCTGCAGAACTCTAGCCCTCTGGGTATCTAGCTCCCAGAGACAAATGCAGCCCCATTTGTTCAAACACTAGAGTGAGTAGTTTCCTACTACTTGTAGATTAAAAACCTTCCCAAACTATTTCACCAAAAATTTCAGTCTGCAGCCATATAATTCTTATAGGATAGGTCGTGTTTATTTCCCAAAATCATGTTTTTTTAAAAAAAAAAAAAAAAGAAGAAGAAAAAGAAAACCCTGGAGCTATAAACATGAGTCCACCTGCTGGGCCCTGTAAGAAAAAGGGACAAAGCACACATAGAAAGTGTTAATGATTACCTGCAGGGAGCAGGAGGGATGGAGTGTCGACCAGAATAGAGATGAGAGACAGAGTTCTCAAAAATATGTTTTTACATTGTCTGGCTGTGTTTTAACCATGAATATACAACCTTCCCAAACTATGTAAGTAACTTTAAAAAAGAAAGGAAAAAAAAATCACATAGGGAAATATTAGCCTTGTACTTCCTCTGTTAAGAAACCAACAAAATGGGTGATGCCTGTAGCTCAAGCAGCTAAGGTATCAGCCACATAAACCAGAGCTGTCAGTTCAAATCCAGCCCAAGCCTGCCAAACAATGACTACAACCAAAAAATAGCCGGCATTGTGGCAGACGCCTGTACTCCCAGCTACTTGGGAGGCTGAGGTAAGAGAATCACTTAAACCCAGGAATTGGAGGTTGCTGTAAGCTGTGACATCCCAGCACTCTACCCAGGGCGATAGCTTGAGGCTCTGTCTCAAAAAAAAGAATAGAAAAGAAAACAACAAAATAGTATTACCTTTCTTAGACCTAGGGGATAATTCAAGGTGCTTTTCTGTAACAGTCTTCTTTTCAGCTGTGAATGACTGTAGGGAAAATAATAATGTCATTCATGTGACAAAAGCTAAAAACCAACAATATTTTATAAAATATTCAAAATATTAAATTATATCCTGCTTAACCTATTCCTCTCTGATTTCCTTTACTTACATTTACCAATTTCAGTATTTTTAAAGTAGACACTCTTTATATACTTATATTTATTTTTATGTGTTTCCTAAATCTAAACAAAGATCTCACTGATCAAAATATTTCACATTAACATTCAATAACTTCATATATATGACCCTGACCACCTATGAGGTCCTCATTACTCACCTGTATCCAAATTATCTTCAGAAGTTTAAACAGCATTCTTTCTATTCCTCTATATTGTAAGACCACATACACAAAAATTAACCAGCATATTTTACTGCCAAAAGATTTTGAACACACAGGCTTACCCCATTTTCACCATGCTCCACTTTATTGTGCTTTGTGTATACAGCATTTTTTACTAAAAGTTTGTGGTAACCCCATGTCAAGCAAGTCTATCAGGGCCATTTTTCCAACAACATGTGCTCACCTTGTGTCTCTGTGTCACAATTTGGTAATTCTCCCAATGTCAAACTTCATTATTATTACCTGCTATGATGATCTGTGATCAGTGACCTTTGATGTTACTGTTGTAACTAACCAACATAAGACAGCAATTTTTATTTTTATTTATTTATTTTTTTTTTTTTTTTTTGAGAAAGTCTTGCTCTGTTGCCCTGGATAGAGTACAATAGCTTCATTATAGCTCACTATAACCTCAAACTTCTGGGCTCAAGTTATCCTCCTGCCTCAGCCTCTCAAGTAGCTAAGACTACAGACACATACCACAATATCCAGTTAATTTTTTTCTATTTTTGGTAGAGACAGGGTCTTACTCTTGCTCAGGCTGGTCTCAAACTCTTAGCCTCAAGTGACCTCCCTGGAGATCTTAGCTAGATCTTTTGGACAACTTTGCCAAGACAGCAAATTTAATAAATAAATGTTGACTGGTTCTGACTGCTACACTGACCAGTTGTTCCTCCATCTCTCTGTCTCCTCAGTCCTCTCTATTTCGTGAGACTCAACGTATTGAAATAACCCTACAATGATTTTTTTTTTTTTTTTAAAGAGACAGAGTCTCACTTTGTCATCCGGTAGAGTGCTGTGGCATCACAGCTCACAATAACTTCCATCTCTTGGGCTTAAGTGATTCTCTTGCTTCAGCCTCCCAAGTAGCTAAGACTACAGGCGCCAGGCACAACGCCCAGCCATTTTTTGTTGCAGTTTGGCCAGGGCTGGGCTTAAACCCGCCACCCTTGGCATATGGGGCCGGCGCCCTACTCACTGAGCCACAGGCACCACCCCCCTACAATGACTTTACATGCTCAAGAGAAAGGAAGAGTCACACATCTCTCATCTTAAATCAAAAGTTAGAAAAGAATAAGGTTAGCTTAGCAAGGAAGGCATGTCGAAAAACAAGACAAGCCAAAAGCTAAGCAAACCCATGTTACCCAAATTATGAGTGCAAAGGAAAAGTTCATTTTGTTTGTTTTCTTTATCTTTTGGGGGGAGTGAGTTCTTAGGAAATTAAAGTGCTACTCTAATGAACACATGAATGATAAAGTGAAACACCCTTATTGCTGATAGAAAGTTTTAGCACAGTGGATAAAATGAATCAGCCACAACATTCTATTAGGTCAATGTCTGATCTAGAACAAACGCCAGCATCTCTTCAATTGCGTGAAGGCTGGAAGAAGTGAAGGAGTTGCAGAAGAAGAGTCTGAAACTAGCAGAGCTTAGTTCAGGAGGTTTAAGGAAAGAAGGCATCTCCACAACATGAGAGTGTAA
This sequence comes from Nycticebus coucang, assembly GCF_027406575.1. NCBI lineage: Eukaryota > Metazoa > Chordata > Mammalia > Primates > Lorisidae > Nycticebus > Nycticebus coucang. Next base: position 27,482 of record NC_069792.1, on the reverse strand, counting down.
AGTGAAGCAGCAAGCACTAATGTAGAAGTTGCAGCAAGTTATCTAGAAGATCTAGTTAAGATCACCAATGAAGGTGGCTACACTAAACAGCAAATTTTCAGTGTAAATGAAAAATCCTTCTACTGGAAGAAGATGCCGTCTAAAACTTTCATAGCCAGAGAAGAGACTTGTTAGGGCATTATTTCAGTTGGTGACTTTAAACGGAAGCCAATGCTCATTTACCACTTTGAAAATACCAGGGTCTTTAAGAATTATGATAAATCTACTTTCCCTATGCTCTACAAACGAAATAACTAAGTCTGGATGACAGCACCTCTGTTTATATCATGATTTACCATCTACTTTAAGCCCCTACTATTGAGACTTTGCTCAGTAAAAAAAAAAAAAAAAAAGTCTTTTCAGATTTTTACTGCCATTGACAATGTACCTGGTCACCTCACCCAAGAGCCCTGATGGAGATGTACCAGGACATTAACATGTCTGCTAACACAATATCCATTCTGCAGTCCACAAATCAAGAAGTGATTTTTACTTCAAATCTCATTATTTAAGAAATACATTTTGTAATGCTATAGGTACCACAGATATGATTTCTCTCATGGATTTGGGCAAAGTGAACTGAAGGCCAAGTATGGTGGCTAATACATGTAAAATCCCACCACTCTGGGAAACCAAGACAGGAAGATTGCTCAAAACCAGAAGTTTAAGAACAGCCTGGCCAATACCACAAGATCCTACCTCTACAAAAGACAAAAAAAATTAGCAAGGTATAGTGGGATGTATCAATAATGTATCTATAATCCCAGCTACTCAGGCTGAGGCAGGAGGATTACTTGAGCCCAGGGGTTCAACACTGCATTGATCTATGATCATGCCACTGTATTATAGCGTAGGCAACAGGGGAAGACCCTGTTTCCTATGAGAGAAGGGAAGGGGAGAGGAGACCTCTGAAAAGGATTCATTATTCTAGATGTCATTAAGAACACTGATGATTCATGAGAAGAGATCAAAACAAGAACATTAACAAGATCTTAAAATTCATTCCAAATCTCATGGACGACTTTAAAGGGTTTAAAATTACTTCAGTGGAGGAAATAACTGAAGATACAGTGGAAATAGTAAGAGAACTCAAGTTAGAAGATGTGGAGATGGATGAATTAGAAGATGTGAATGGACTGCTGCAATCTCAAGATAAAACTTGAATGGCTAAGTAGTTCCTTCCTATGGATGAACAAAGAAAGCAGTTTCTTGAAATAAAATCTACTGGTGAAGATGTGGTGGACATTACTGAAATGACAACAAAGAATCTGAATATCTTATAAACATAGTTGATAAAGCAGTCACAGGTTTTGAGACAATTGAGTCCAATTCTGAGAAAAGTTCTATTGTGGGCAAAATGCTGTGAAACAGCATCACATTCTACAGAAAAATCTTTCTATAGCCGGGCGTTGTGGCGGGCGCCTGTAGTCCCAGCTACTCGGGAGGCTGAGGCAAGAGAATCGCTTAAGCCCAGGAGTTGGAGGTTGCTGTGAGCTGTGTGAGGCCATGGCACTCTACCAAGGGCCATAAAGTGAGACTCTGTCTCTACAAAAAAAAAAGAAAAATCTTTCTAAAAGGAAAAGTCAATAGATGCAGCAAACTTCATTGTTGCCTTATTTAAAGAAATTACTGCAGCCTTCAGCAATCACTTGATCTTCAAAAATCAGCAGCCCTCAGAATCAAGGCAAGACCCTCCCCCAAAAAAGTTACAACTCTCTGAAAACTTGGATGATTGTTAGCATTTTTAAACAATCAAGTATTTTTACTTAAGGTGTGTACATTATTTTAGATAATACTATTGCACATTTAATAGACTACAGTATAGTATAAACATAACTTTTACACATACTGGGACACCACAAAGTTCATGTGATGCACTTTATTGCAATATTTGCTTTATTGTAGTGGTCAAAACCAAACCCTCTATGCCTCCAAAGTATGCCTGGAAAACATTTCATAAACATACTTCCTGTGAAGAGTAGTACGCTCAATGATTTCTCCTTCTGATAACATTCTCAGTATATATACTTCACTTACAAACAAGAAGTAGAAAGGTTCTGCAATAGGTGAATACAAACTTGCCACAATTATAATGGAATTCAAAGAATGAGGGAAAAAAAGTAATATACCAATTATAGTGTCCTGAAAGAAAATAAGTAAAGGAATTACAAAGAAAAGTAATTACAATAGCCTGAACACTCAGGAATTTTAGGATTTATTCTTCACTATTCAGGGAAAACAATTTTATAGTTATCTTACCAAAGTCCCAGAAGTGTCCTGAAATCCTTCTCCACACCTGAGCCATGCTTCAGAGAGGGTGGCAGCTGCCCCTTCTGTCCTGAGATCTGCCCTTCTAACCTGCTGTGGCCTCTCTCCTGGAAACAATGGGTACTTTATATCCCAACTCCTTTTTCTCTGTGGAGATGATTTTTAAAGAAAAAACAAAACAAAATCAACTTCGTTAGATATACATTAAGTTGACAACTAACAATTTGGAAACCCAAGAATGGGAGTATTAGGTAGGCAAAGTATTTGAACATCTCTGAATCTTCACATTAAGATAGACAGCAAAAGCAAAAATCCAGAGACACCCTTATAATTAATCATCAAACTCCAAAATAAAAAGCAGGTGAGGACAAAGCACCACCCCTCCAAATTCTTGCATGGTGTCAGTATCTGAGAGGATGGAAGCAAGGGGACAAAGGAGACACTGAGAAACTAGACATCAGTGCTCCCTAGGAAGTGGAGCAGGCAATACATCTGAGAACAGTGTCTAGAACTAGGTGAGAGTAAAGGCTCTGACCCTGAAAAGATACGAAGAGATGAGAGCAGCCTGGAACACTCAAAACATGTCAGTCAGGACTCCTTTCCTGGACAAGGGCCCACAAGAAAAGAAAGCGCCATTGGGAGTAGCACCTATTCAGCAACACGGGGTGACAGAGACAAAGAAAAGATCAAGATGGGACACAGCCAAGAAGGATCTATACGACAATTAAATAGGGGCCATATTTCTGCAAACTATATGAAAACAATACAAGGGAGAAAAGCCATTCCAAATTCAGCCTCCATCTCACAATTCAGAAAAAACTATGACATAAAAATAAGCAATAGAAAAGTATCAAAGCCAAATCCCATGCAGTTATTTACGGTGAAAACAATGAGTGAAAAAAAATCCCAACATACAAAGAAAGCATATCAAAGACATACAAAACACATAAAATGGTGAATTACTATTTCAAAGCAAGACAAAACATTCAGAGTCATAAAAACATAGAAACGAGGTAACAAAACTTAAGAAAGAAATACAATAACATTTAGAAAATTACTTGAAGAAAAAGGGACTAAAGCAGAAGGAATCCAAGAACAAATAGATAATCACAGATAATACCTTAAGAATAGATATATTCCATTTAATACCTTACTAAATAGAAGATGGAAAGGAGGAAATTTTTTTTTTTTTTTTTTTTTTGTAGAAACAGAGTCTCACTTTATGGCCCTCGGTAGAGTGCCGTGGCCTCACACAGCTCACAGCAACCTCCAACTCCTGGGCTTAAGCGATTCTCTTGCCTCAGCCTCCCAAGTAGCTGGGACTACAGGCACCCGCCACAACGCCCGGCTATTTTTTGGTTGCATTTTGGCCGGGGCCGGGTTTGAACCTGCCACCCTCGGAATATGGGGCCGGCTCCTTACCGACTGAGCCACAGGCGCTGCCCCTGGAAAGGAGGAAATTTTAAAGTTCTCTGACACATCTCCAATAAAGCAAGAGAAAAAGGATTCAAGAGAAATAAAGACTGAGTCTCTGTTGGGATCTAATGTACAGATTATAGGAATTCCTGAAGAAGAACAAATGATTTAAAGTGAATAAAAACTGCATAATCGGGTGGCGCCTGTGGCTCAGTTGGTAAGGCGCCGGCCCCATATACCGAGGGTGGCGGGTTCAAACCCGGCCCCGGCCAAACTGCAACCAAAAAATAGCCGGGCGTTGTGGCGGATGCCTGTAGTCCCAGCTGCTCGGGAGGCTGAGGCAAGAGAATTGCTTAAGCCCAGGCGTTGGAGGTTGCTGTGAGCCGTGTGAGGCCACGGCACTCTACCGAGGGCCATAAGGTGAGACTCTGTCTCTACAAAAAAAAAAACAACTGCATAATCGGGCGGCGCCTGTGGCTCAAGGAGTAGGGCACCGATCCCATATGCCAGAGGTGGCGGGTTCAAACCCAGCCCTGGCCAAACTGCAAGAACAAAAAAAAAAATAGCCGGGTGTTGTGGCGGGTGCCTGTAGTCCCAGCTACTTGGGAGGCTGAGGCAGGAGAATCGCCTAAGCCCAGGAGTTGGAGGTTGCTGTGAGCTGTGTGACGCCACGGCACTCTACCGAGGGCAATAAAGTAAAACTCTGTCTCTACAAAAAAAAAAAAAAAAACTGCATAATCATCAGATATTGATGGTAACACTTTATAGCAAAGGAAACTAAGCTAATATATTTAAGACGTTCTGGCTCGGCACCTGTAGCTAAGTGGTTAGGGTGCCAGCCACGTACATGAGGGCTAGCGGGCTCAAACCCAGCCCAGGCCTGCTAAACAATAATGACAACTACAACAACAACAAATAGCCAGGCAGACACCCAGGCTGGCGGGTGTGAACCCGGCCCGGGCCAGCTAAATAGCAATGACAACTGCAACAACAACAAAAAATAGCTGGGCCTTGTGGTGGGCACCTATAGTCCCAGCTACTTGGGAGGCTGAGGCAAGAGAATCGCTTCAGCCCAGGTGTTTGAGGTTGCTGTGAGCTGTAACGCTACGGCACACTACGGAGGGCAACATAGTGAGACTCTGTCTCAAAACAAACAAACAAAAAAAAAAACCCAGCCACCTAATCTTTGATAAACCAAACAAGAACATACACTGGGGGAAAGAATCCCTATTCAATAAATGGTGCTGGGAGGACTTGATATCCATAGTCCCTTCACCTAATAGTCTCTTAACCTAGGGGCTGGGACAACCAGATCACAGATGTAAAAGAATATAAAACAGCCACATGCCACAGCACACACCTGTAATCCCAGGTACTCAAGAAGCAGAGGCAAGAGAATCACTTGAGCCCAGAAGTTCAACACCAACCTAGGCAACAACACAGCAAGACCTCATGTCTCAAAACTTAAAAAAATCAACTTGGTGTGGAGGCATGAACCTATAGTCTAATCTACTCAGGAGGATAAGGTGGGAGAGTCACTTGTGCCCAGATGTTCAAGGTTGCAGTGAGCTAAGATTATACCACTACACTCCAGAGTCTGGGCCACAGAGTGAAACCTTGCTTCTTAAAAAATTTTTTTCCAAAAAAGGATGGAAAGAAAAAGAATATAAGACACATACACACACATTAATATAAATTAAAAATGGATCAAAGACCTAAACGTAATGATAAAACAAAAAACTTCTAGAAGAAAACAGGTAAATTTTCATAACCTTGGCTCTAACAATGGTTTTTCAGATACAACAAAAAACACAAGTAACAGAAGGAAAAGTAAACTGAGTTTCATCAAAATTTAAAACTTATCAATGTCAAAGGATACTAGGAATAAAGTAAAAGATAATCTGAATAATGGGAGAAAATATTTGCAAATTACATATATATATACACACACACACATACATATAAATAAAATAGAGATCTATAGCCCAAAATACAGAATCTAGACTCTCCTCATCTTATGATGGGGTTATGTCCGGATAAACCCATGGTAAGTTAGAAGTACTGTAAGTCAAAAATGCATTTAATAGACCTAACATATCAAACAATGTAACTTTATCTAGCCTATCATTAACATGCTCAGAACACTTATGTTAGCCTAAAGTTGAGCAAAATCATCTAACACAAATCCTATTTTATAATAGTGTTGAATACCTCATGTAATTTATTGACTACTAAACTGAAATTGAAAAACAGAATAGTTTATAGGTAGGTACTTGAAGTACAGTTTTTATTTAAAGTGTTACATTGCACCATCATAAAGCCAAAAAACTGAACCATAAGTAAAATCATTATATTAATGTCAATATATTGATGGTAATACTGCACTATGGTTTTGCAAAATGTTACCACTGGGGGAAACTGCAGAAAGGGGACATGAGATTTCTCTGTCTTACTCCTCACAATTGTATGTGAATCTACAATTATCTCACTAAAGATAAAGGGTAAGGGATTGCTGGCTTTCATGATAAATTTTTTCATACTATTTTATCTTATCTACGAAAGTATATCATTTTGTTTATAAAGAAAATACATATGCTTTCTATTAAGTGAGATACTTTATGTGAAGCTTTATTGAAATATAAAAAGTCTTTAACAAAAGTTAGTTCTCTTTCCCTTCCACTTTAAAGATAAGACAATCTCTACCCTAAGATGTCAATTCTAGGTAGTCTAATTCTGAGAATTAAAGCCACAGTATATCATATGAGATTACCAAGGCCACAAACTGGTAACATAAGGTACTCCTACCAAGATGAAAGAATTTCCTGCCATCACTGAACAACTGTAAAACTAAGCCTTTTTCCAATTCCTGAAAGAAGGCAATTTCGGGAAAATCCAGATGCAAAGTTATAGAGGATGTACAATATATTTGTCCTCACATAAATGATATTTCTTTCATTATCATGGTGTTTTATTATTAACTATTTCCATTAACATTTATCAAGTCCCAGACACTCTCATCACTTAATCCTTATACTAACCCTCTAAAACAAGTATTAACCCCATTTTACCAAGCAACTATAATTTAAAAATGTTAGGTATATTGCCCTAGTCAAAGAGTTAGTAGGCAATGTATGAAGATTTTTTTCCCCCAAGTATGTCTAACTCCAGAACTGAACACCAGTGCCTAACAATAACCATATGAGCACCTCTCGCACACAGGCACCACAAGTGAGTGCCTGACTGGGCTCTAAGTATCTGGGAATTCACTGGAACTTTGAAGTCTCAAGTCCACTCACTTTATCAGAGTCACTAGCTCCCTCCAGTCATGACATCTCTCCTGCCATCTGGCACTCTATCACCAACTACTTCTGGGCCATCTTTTAAGCATTAAGAGCCCTACCCTTCTGCTAGCTTACTTTACCAACCACCAATCCATGGGGCTACGTAAAATGTTAAAAAGACTCCAAAATGAGAATAACTCTCAAGTATATTCTTATCACATCTTTGGTCATAGCTGGTAAATACTCCTATTCATTCCCTAGTTCTCTTCTCTCTCTCTCCCCTCTAACCCCCTCCCCCCCCCACTTGGAGCTTTAAACAATGGATTCTTGGGTGTTCAGACAAAGAACTGAAAGACAGACTACTAACAACACAGAGTCACAAAATCAGATAGGACACAGCAGATGTCTTTTGTGAAAAGATCCAGAAAAAGAATCACAGCATATTAAGGGAGAATGAGGAGAATAAAGCAGGAGCTCCCTATGAAGAAGAGGGGAGCTTAATCACTCTCTGTGGCTTAAATGTCACATATCTGTGTATCCTAACATCAAGTAAGATGCAACCAACTTCTCTCAACCTTCTTTCTCGGTCACTACTCATTCTCTCTTCAATCCTTCTCTTTTTTGTTTTGTTTTGTTTTTTGAGACAGTCTTATTCTGTTGCCCTGGGTACAGTGCCATGGTGTCATAGCTCACAGCGGCCTCAAACTCTTAGGCTCAAATGATCATCTTGCCTCAGCCTCCCAACCAGTTGGGACTATAAGCACCTGACACAATGCCCCCCTAATTTTTCTGTTTTTAGTAGATACAAGGTCTGGCTCTTGTTCAGGCCGGTCTCAAACTTCTGAGCTCAAGCAGTCAACCCACCTCAACCTCCCAGAGTGCTAGGATTACCAGCATGAGCCACCACGCTGGCCTCCTCTTCAGTCATTCAACTGCCAGTTGCCTAAATCTCATCTTCCTTTCAGAATTTATCAACTCAATCCTTTCCATACTATTCCAAATTCTACCAATTCAGTCTATAACCACATCAACTTTTATAAGTCGAGAAAGAGCTATGTGACTTGTCCAAAGTAGCAAAATTAGTTAGTTGAAGAGTTGAGGATGATATCCAAGACTTCTGACCAGGTTATTCCACTATGCTTCTTTAAACCTGGAATACTTGCAAATCTAAACTAGTTCCCCTTTCATCCATCATCAGATGTATATTACATACAAGGATTATGGCAGGTGCTCTGGGGGACATAGAGTAAAGACATAGTCCCTAATCTTAAAATGTCTATCTTACACAGGAATAAGGATAGCTAAATAAACCTAATATAAGACACAAAATAGTAAGAGTGGGTTTGACAAAATTCCATAGGAATACAGAAGAAAGTTCATTTATAACTGGAATGATTTGGGAGAAGGTGAGATTGGAGGTAGACCTTCATGGATAATTAAGATTTTGACATGCAGAAATGGCATTATTCTAAACCAAGATCATAAGCAAATACCAAGAGACAAGACAGTAGAGACAAGATAGTAGTGACGACAATAGTAAAGTGGATAAATACCCTGTTTCCCCGAAAATAAGACATCCTCCAAAAATAAGACCTACTTACAGGAAAGATAAGACGTCCCCTGAAAATAAGACCTAGCGCATCTTTGGGAGCACACCTTAAAATAAGACACTGTCCTTACTGTACCCTCAATGAATCCCCAACAATAAAAAAAAAAAATAAGACACTGTCTTATTTTCAGGGAAACTGGGTAATAGAGGATAAATAATAAACAAGCTATAAAGCTGAGGAACAGGCACGGCCAAATATGGAAGCAGTGAATAGCAAACTGTGAGTCTGAACAAAAGGTCTGGAGCAGACTGCCTGGGTACAAATTCTACCTTCTTCACTTTATTGCTGTGTACTGAGCAACCTTGGGCAAATTAGTCAACCTCTCTGCTGAGCTTCAGTTGCCTCATCCATAAAATGAGACTAATAGTATTTACCTAACAGGATTGTTAAAAGAATTAAATGAGTTAACACATTATGAAGCACTTATATATGGTACACCTTAAATAAATTATGTCAGGTTAATAAGAAGTAAACTGAGGTTTAAGCAGAAGAATAACAATATAGGGGCGGCGCCTGTGGCTCAAGTAGTAGGGTGCCGGCCCCATATACTGGAGGTGGCAGGTTCAAACCCGGCCCCCGTCAAAAACTGCAAAAAAAAAAAAAAAAAATACCAAGAATAACAATATAATGAAAGTGGTGCCTAAGTAAAAATCATTTCAGAAGATGGAAAAGCAGCATGCTAGCTGGTATGTAAACTCTCCAAACATGAAGTACTTCTATCACCTAGTGTGACAGAAATGAAAAACAAATTCCTGGAACAAAACTATTATGACAGCCACCCTCTAAGATAGCCCTTATGATTCCCACTTCTTGGCCTCAATCATGCCCTCTATAATCTCCTCCCACGTTTAACAGAATAGGACAGAAGATGGTATGTCAATTCTAAGATTAGGTTATAAAAGACTGAAGCCTCTGTCTTGGTCGCTCCCTCCCTCCCAGCTACCCTGTTGCGAACTACCCTATGGAAATGCCAAAGAATCAAGACTTGCCAAAAACCACCGTAAGTGAGCTTGGAAGTGGATCCTCCAGCTCCAGCAACTACAATCTTGTAGGAGACCCTGACCCTACACCCATACAGCTGAGCCATTCCCGGATTCCTGACCTTCAGAAACTCTATGAGATAAACATTTATTGTGAGATGCTTCAGTTTTGAAGCACCTTATTACCCAACAATAGATAACTAATACAACTATTAAGAAGAACTGATAGGGTCAATGACATAAAAAAGACAGAATGAAGACAGTATAAGTGAACGTCAAGTCAAAGATACTAGTATTTCTTCTTCTTCTTTTTTTTTTTTTTTTTTTTATAGAGACAGAGTCTCACTGTACCGCCCTCGGTAGAGTGCCGTGGCGTTACACAGCTCACAGCAACCTCCAACTCCTGGGCTTAGGCGATTCTCCTGCCTCAGCCTCCCGAGTAGCTGGGACTACAGGCGCCCGCCACAACGCCCGGCTATTTTTTTTTTTGTTGTTGCAGTTTGGCCGGGGCTGGGTTTGAACCCGCCACCCTCGGCATATGGGGCCGGCGCCCTACTCACTGAGCCACAGGCGCCGCCCCAAAAATACTAGTATTTCTAAGTGATGAGGAACTGGAGCATTAAGGGTGACAGAATGATGATTTCTTGATGTACTGAGCTCAGGGATAGGCCAAACAGAGATCTGAAAGTCATTTAACCAGCAGCGACTGTTAACTTCAACTTACAAGATTGCCCACACCAAACCTGTAAAGTGAGAAAAAGCACCAAGTCAAAAATTAGGACATGGCAGGAAAACAATAAAGAAAAGAAAATAAGCGGTGTGACACAGGAAGAGAATCTGTACCCCAACATTACGGATGTTCCAAAAGAAATAACAGGTGGCAATGTGTTCAATGCTGCAGTAACCAAGTAAGTAACTTAGACTTGATTTAGCGATTACATACTTCCTTGATTTTCTTACTGTTTCTGAAATCAGAATGTCTTACAATCAATAGGTATGCTTAACACTGGTTTCTTTTATTCCCTAAAAAGGGTTTCAAAATTGATAGTGTGTGCTAAAATTGATAGTGTGCTTTGAATATCATGGTATTTGAGTCCTGCGTATGTGGACTATTTTTTCAGGATGTCTTTAAACTAAAAGGAAGAGGAGTCAAAAAAAGAGGCAGTATGTTTTATTAAACTGTTTTGTTATTATGAGACAAACATATTCGTAAGCAAGGAACTTTAAAAAGATAAAGGACTCATGCCAGGACAAACACAATTAACAAAACAAAAAGGACGTACCGACAGGTGCAATTTAAATATCATTCATGCAACAGTTGCCACCCACCCACTCCCTGGGACACTAGGAGCAGACACACACCCAGGCTGAGCGCGCAGAGCTTCACACTCCTTTCCCGCCTCGGCAGAACGAAACATTCGGAGAGCTCAGACCATAAAGCCTGGCAACCGAGGCACGGGACAAACAGGCAGAACCAGCCCAATGTCCACTGCCGCCGGTGTAGCATATAACAGAAACAAAAAGAGACAAAACATAAGAACCGCCAGACACCCCACACGCTCATCCAGACTCACTCCCCGCCGTCCAGCGCGTCTCCCCTCGGCCACCACCCCTCGCCCTTCTTGGGGTTGGGGCTCCGCACCCACCTAGGCCTAGGAAGAGCCACCCCCGACGGTCCCCGCAGGCGGAGCAGCGCACGGGGACAGGAAACCGACCTGGGGACGGCATCCAGCGACGCTGGCGCGGACCACGCGTGCAGACAGTACCGGCCGCCGCCGGGGGCCTAACCACAACGCCACGCCCTCGCTCTCCCTGCCCCCCGACCGACAAGAAGTGCACCGAGCGAGATGCAGCGGCCCGCTCTCCGCAGCAACGCGGGACACGGAACCCTCCCGCCCCATAGAGTACCTTGGCGCAGCTGCCGCGGGACATCTCCCAACACCAACCCTCAGCACCCTCAGCGCGCACCGCCCCCTCACGCTCGCACCTCCCCTCAGCGCGCACCGCCCCCTCACGCGCACCGCTCCTCAGAGCGCACCGCCCCCTCACGCTCGCACCGCCCCTCAGCGCGCACCGCCCCCTCACGCGCGCACCGCCCCCTCACGCTCGCACCTCCCCTCAGCGCGCACCGCCCCCTCACGCGCGCACCGCCCCCTCACGCGTGCACCGCCCCCTCACGCGCGCACCGCCCCCTCACGCTCGCACCGCCCCCTCACGCGCGCACCGCCCCCTCACGCTCGCACCGCCCCCTCACGCGCGCACCGCCCCCTCACGCGTGCACCGCCCCTCAGAGCGCACCGCCCCCTCAGCGCGCACCGCCCCCTCACGCTCGCACCGCCCCTCAACGCGCAACGCCACCTCACCGCGCACCGCCCCCTCACGCTCTCACCGCCCCTCAGCGTGCAAAGACCTCAGCTCGTGCGGCTGTTCACCCTCGGCGGACCCCACCGCGCGCTACAATTGGCTGGCGCGGCCGGGGCTTCCCCGGCGCTAGAGGGCGGCCTGAGGACCGCTCGCAGCCGGCAATGGGTGTGGTGCTGTGTCACTCACTGCCGCATCGGGTCTGGAACTCGCGCGTGCCTCTGGTGCCCGAGGGTGTCCCTCTGCCGTCAGGCGTGAGAAAGCGGCTGGCGTGTTGGCCAGTCTTCTAGTGTCGTCTTTTGAATCAAGTCATATGTCATCTGTGTTGTCAGGCAACAACTGACGTTAAAATAAAATGAAAACCAGAGGTAGGCTACAAATTCAAATCAGTACTTAAGGAGTGAGCCTGGCGCGGTGGCCCACGCGTGTAATTTCAGCCCTCTCGGAGGCTGAGGCGGGTGGATTGCCCTGAGCTCACGGGTTCAAGACTAACCTGAGCCAAAGCCTGAGGCGCCTCCCAGCTACTTGGGAGGCTGAGGCAAGAAGATCGCTTGAGCCCAAAAGTTTGAGGTTGCTGTGATCTGTGATGTCACGCACTCTACGGAAGGCAACAAAGTGAGACTGTCTCAAAAAAGAGCAAAACATATACCGAGGGTGGCGGGTTCAAACCCGGCCCCGGCCAAACTGCAACCAAAAAATAGCCGGGCGTTGTGGCGGGCGCCTGTAGTCCCAGCTACTCGGGAGGCTGAGGCAAGAGAATCGCTTAAGCCCAGGCGTTGGAGGTTGCTGTGAGCTGTGTGAAGTCACAGCACTCTACCGAGGGCCATAAAGTGAGACTCTGTCTCTACAAAAAAAAAAAAGAACAAAACAAAACACACACACACTTAAGGAGTGGTTGTACTTGTTGATAACCCAGAGAAAAGGGTGTTATTTCCCCCTCTTTGGGGGGTGGAGAAAGGGTTACGTTTAAGTATTGACAGAGCAGAGATTTTTCAAGGTCTTAGCAAAATAACTAAGAAAATGCCAGGAAAGCTATGTTAACTAGTGTGATGAAAATGTGTCAAACGGTCTATGAACCAAGTGTATGGTGCCCCATGATCATATTAATGTACACAGCTATGATTTAATAAAAATAAATAAATAAAGGAGAGCAGAGATTTTCAAATGTAAAACATCAAGATCCGGGCTTGTTAAACATCACTGAGGAGAGGATTTCAGAATCTGCAGGTCTTGCAGGACCTTGAGGTGGGAACGTGGAGAGGTGGCAGGTCAGGGTCTTGACTCCAGAGAGGTGGACCTGAGGCCAGACCGCAGGGAGGGGCCTCGACTGAGCAGAAACTGGACAAGTCACAGGTCTGACTGGATAGGGAAGTAGCCAGTCAGAAGAGTGCTAGCCTGAGAAGGAGAGTATTCTGACAAATATGGAGAAACGGAGGTTAGTCTTCTTCAGAAACACTTTTTTGTCCTTCTGCAACAATACATTGTTTTTCAGCTTTTCAGTGTTTCTTTCCTCCCTAGTGCCTATTCTGTTATCTTGTTTGAGTTCCAGTGCCTAAAGCCACAAATGATTAGCAAACAGTAGGTGTCCGCTCTGTATTAGTTGAAAAAATGAAAAACAAATCTTGCCTTAGAGGAGGCTTTATTGTTAATACTACTGCTGTCAACACTTGGATCAAGATGAACTAGATGCTAAATCTATTTTAGAATTTAGAATATCAGGCCTCTGGGATTCCATCAAGAAAAGAGACTGGCCTCTGTTGCCTCAGCATCTTCTAGAACAGGCATCCTCAAACTTTTTAAACAGGGGGCCCATTCACTGTCCTACAGATCATTGGAGGTCCAGACTATAGTTTAAAAAAAAAGTATGAACAAATTCCTATGCACACTGCACATATCTTATTTTGAAGTAAAAAAACAAAACGGGAACAAATACAATCACACTGCCTCATGTGGCCCGCAGTTTGAGGACCCCTGTTCCAGACCATGTATCTGTTGCACCTGGGCTTTGGATTCTTGTCCAGCAGACCTCTCTGTGGCACTCCTGCTGCAGCCCCAGTGTGCTGCCATCTACACTTGGAGAGGCGCATCCATTTAAATGTTTCTCTTACCCAACTTGTTCCTATTCAGAAGTCTCCATCTCAGCAGTGGCACTGACATCCACCTGGTGGTAGCTCATGCAGAAACCTGGGAATTTTCTTGAACACTTTTGTGTCTCTTACCAACCTCACAATCTCCACTGCCACCATCGTTTTCTAGGCCACTAATGTCTTTTGCCCAGATCACTAGGAACCTCCTAATCCCTGTTGTTTCATCCACTCTTGACCCTCACCCACCACACACATACAATCCAATCTCCTCGCAGACATGCCAGTGATGTTTATGCTCACAGTGTTGGCCTTCCTTTTGGTGGTCAAATGTGCTAGCACTTCATTTGCTCTTCTTTTTGCTTCAAAATCTCCATCCTCTCTCTGCCATGCCAATTCCTATGCAACTGTCACAGGACTGCCTTAGTTTCCCTAAACTACCAAGCTTGAACCTCCTTGTTCTTCACTTTCATAGCAACCTATGCTCCTTCAAATATGTTATAACAATCAAAATCTAAACAAATATTTACCATTTGGCTCCACCTCTGTATTGTAAGATAATACCATTTCTATCTTCTTCACTTCTATATCCCCAGCACTTAGAACAGTGTCTTTCACATACAAAGTACCCAAATAAAACTGGCTGTGAATGAGTTTATGATTCTTAAACAAAAATGACTTCCCTAAGGTTGCACAGCTAGAGACCTGATGTGATATCAAGGCCCATACTTTCTCCACTGTACCAATCAGAACACAGTAGGATTATGAGGAATTTTCAATTGAACACATAAACTCCACAAAAGGGAACTGTCAATAAGAAAGGTGAGCCCAAACTAACAAATGCAATCAGTGTAACCTGGTTTCTTGTACCCTCAAAAAATCCCCAACAATAAAAAAAAAAATTTGTTTTTTAAAGAAAGGTGAGCCCATACTGGAATGGACCTGTGAACCCTCTCCAGTTTTGTCTTATCTCCTCCTCAGCAAACACTTGGTAAACACCAAGACAAGCAGGAATATTCTTCTTTTAATTTTTTCACCTCCAATTTTTTGGCCTAGTTGTTGTTCTGCAAATATCTGTAGTCTTCATTCTGCCTACAACAAGCCTACGGATTCCATTGGAGCTGTGAAAGCTATGGGTGGGCAAGAGTCACAAGGGGATCTCTGCAGCACCTTTGGGAAAGCTCTCCCTCCATCCATCTAATATATGGACTAAAATCATATTTTTAAATTTTTCTAATTTGAGGGGAAATGTTTGAAATCTATGATCCATTTTCCTTTTTAGTCTAGCAGTCAAGGTATTGGAATAAAACGTAAGCAGATTCATTTATAATCTAGAGAGGAGGGAAGAGAGAAGTTCTTTCCAGCTATGACTCAAAATTCACTGATAATAATACAAAAAATTGATAAATTCCATGATGAGGAAGGAACTCTCATGGCCTAATCACTTCTTAAAGGCCTACCTCTTTATACTGGCACATTGGCACCACCTGAATTTTAGAAGGGACACATTCAAATGATAGCAAATATGAAATGATGTATATGTAGGAATTTTTATTGCAGAACAGTTTGCAATAGCAAAGGACTAAAAGAAACTGCGATATTCATTTTCATGAAAGATACAGTTAGATAACCCACGTGCCTTCATAATAATCTCCAGGGTACACTAAATGAGAAAAGCCAGTAGGTAGAGTAGGGCTCATAGTGTGCTGCTTTTCTAGTGTAATAAAACAGGAAAACTTCTATCTGCATGACTTGCTTGTAACTGTGTGAAGAAATGCTACATTTCTAACTTTCTATTTCTCCATCTCTAACTTTTTATGTGGTTTTGACTTTTGAACTGTGTGTACTCCTATTTTAAAAACGGATTGAGGGGGCCAGACTCTGTGGCTCACACCTATAATTCCAACACTCCGGGAGGCCAAGGCAGGTGGACTGCCTGAGCTCATGAGTTCAAGACCACATAAGCCAGAGTGAGACCCCAGTCTCTAAAAATAGCCGTATGTTGTGACAGGCACCTATAGTCCCAGTTATTTGGGAGGCTGAGGCAAAAGAATCACTTAAACCCAAGAATTTTAGGTTGCTGTGAACTAAGATGCCATGGCACTCTACTGAAGGTGACAAAGTGAGATTCTGTCTCAAAAACAAAAATAAAAACAAAGCAGATTGAGGCCCAGTGTGATGGCTCATAGAGCTCCAGCACTTTGGGAGGACCATGGCAGAAGGATCACCTGAAACCAAGAGTTTAAAGTTGCAGTGAGCATAGTGCCACTGCATTCCACCTTGGAAACTCTCTCTCAGAGAAAGAAAGGAAAGGAAGAGAGGGAGGGAGAGAGAGAGTGAAGGAGGAAGGGTAGGGAAGGAGGTAAGGAGAAATGAAGAGAGGAAAGAAGGACAGATTGAAATATTAAGAAAAAACTTCCAGCAGTTGTCAGCCATCCCGGTGGAAGTATCCCTTGATGATGTCACACTGTGTGAGGGGTGTGTCTTGCCTTCTTGCTCCCTCATTGTACTGGGGCATCTGGCACTGGTGTATGGCTTGACCCTGAGAGGGTTCTGAGCATTCACTGTGGCTGCTCAGCTCTAGTCTGGGAGCAGACACAGGATGCTTTCTCCGTGTGCTATAGTTAGATGGCTGATTAAAAATGTTAAAAGAAAAGAAAAATTAAGGAAAAATACATGCAAGAAAAAAGAAAGAAAGAATACATGCACTATGTTCTAGAGTGATGATGGTTGCACGACTCTGTGAATACAGTGAAAACCACTGAATTATATACTTTAAAGGGTGATTTATTATATTTTATTTATATCTCAATAAAGCAGTTGCAAAAAAAAGTTTGGTCAGGGACTGGTAGAATCAGCATTGTCTAGAAAATTTTCAGAAATATAAATTTTTAGGTCCTGTCAAAGACCAACTGAATTTGAAATTTGGCAGGCAGAACTTGGTAATCTTTTTTGACAGCCCTCCAAGTGATTCTGAGGCAGTTCAACTTTGAGAACAACTGAACCAGATACAGTTCTGTGGAGTAGCAGATTCTTGCACAGTAGTCACCTCAAAACATCTGACTGAACATCCCTTAACATGGGTAGGAAGAGAAGTCCTTGTCAGCCTTTTCTTTAATCATAGCCAATAATAATAATAATAATAATAATATAACATTTATATGTGCAGGCACTGGTAATCTCTTTATATGAAATGAAAATAGTGTGTAACCTGATGGATTAGAGCATGGCCAGATATGTAGTAAGTGCTCAAAAGTGTTAGTAGTTATAATCATCTATCTCAGATATCATTGTAACAATTCTGTGATGTACTGTCATCACATGTGAGATAATTGTATCACAGTCAGGTTATATAATACCAAAAGCCAAAAACTCAATAAATGGCAAAGCTAAAGGCACATAAGTTTTCAACTTTGGTGAATCTCAGGAGTTTGGCAGAAGTTGATTCCACCCCCTTATGGATGACATTGAGAAGTTGAAGATGTTCAGTAGAGGAAGTTGCTGCAGGTGTGGTTTAAGTTTTCTTCAAGAAAACAAGAATTAGAAGTGCCGGCCCCATATACCGAGGGTGGCGGGTTCAAACCCGGCCCTGGCCAAACTGCAACAAAAAAATAGCCGGGTGTTGTGGCGGGCGCCTGTAGTCTCAGCTACTCGGGAGGCTGAGGCAGGAGAATTGCCTAAGCCCAGGAGTTGAAGGTTGCTGTGAGCTGTGTGACGCCACGGCACTCTACCGTGGGCGATAAAGTGAAACTCTGTCTCTACAAAAAAAAAAGAATTAGAAGTGGAGCCAGAAGATGTGACTAAGTTGCTGCAATCTCATGATCAAACTTGAACAGATGCAGAGTCCCTCCCTCCCTCCCTCCCTCCCTCCCTCCCTTCCTTCCTTCCTTCCTTCCTTCCTTCTTTCCTTCCTTCCTTCCTTTCTTCCTTTCTTTATTTCTTAGATAGTAACTTCTTTCTTAAATAGTAACTCTTGGGCTTGAGAAATCCTCTTGCCTCAGCCTTCTAAGAAACCGAGACTACAGTCACCTACCACCATGCCTGGCTAGTTTGACTATATTTAGTGGAGATGGGGTCTCACTCTTGCTCAGGCTGGTCTCCAGCTCCTGAACTCAAGCAATCCACCCACCTCAGCCTCCCAGGTTGCTAGGATTATGGGTGTGACCCACCACACCCAGCCTAGAGGAGTTGCTTCTTATGGGTAAACAACAAAATGAAAACCTAATGCCCTAAACATTGTTTTTTGATATGACAAAAGATTTAGAATATTACACACACTTAGTTGATAAGACTGTGGCAGGGTTTGAGAGGATTGAGTCCAATGTTGGAAGTTCTATTGTGGGTAAAATTCTTTTATTTATTTATTTATTTATTTATTTTTATTGTTGAGGATTCATTGAGGTACAATAAGCCAAGTTACAGTGATTGTGTTTGTTTGGCAAAGTCCCTCTTGCAATCGTGTCTTGCCCCCAAAAGGTGTGGCACACACCAAGGCCCCACCCCCTCCCTCCTTCCCCTCTCTCTGCTCTTCCTTTCCCCATCCCTCCCTCCTTCTTTCTGTCTCTGCTCTCCCTTCCCCCACCCCCCACCCTTGACCTTAATTGTCATTAATTGTCCTCATATCAAAATTGAAGTACATAGGATTCATGCTTCTCCATTCTTGTGATGCTTTACTAAGAATAATGTCTTCCACTTCCATCCAGGTCAATATGAAGCATGTAAAGTCTTCTATTTTTTTTTGTAGAGACAGAGTCTCACTTTATGGCCCTTTGGTAGAGTGCCATGGCATCACACAGCTCACAGCAACCTCCAACTCCCGAGCTTAAGCGATTCTCTTGCCTCAGCCTCCTGAGTAGCTGGGACTACAGGGCGCCTGCCACAACGCCCAGCTATTTTTTTTTTTTTTTTTGGTTGCAGTTCAGCCGGGCCAGGTTTGAACCCGCCACCCTCGGTATATGGGGGCCAGCACCTTACCGACTGAGCCACAGGCACTGCCCAAGTCTCTATTTTTTTAATGGCTGAATAGTATTCCATGGTGTACATGTACCACAGATTGTTAATCCATTCCTGGGTTGGTGGGCATTTATGCCATTTCCACATTTTGGTGATTGTAAATTGATCTGCAATAAACAGTCTAGTACAAGTGTCCTTATGATAAAAGGATTTTTTTCCTTCCGGGTAGATGCCCAATAATGGGATTGCAGGATCAAATGGGAGGTCTAGCTTGAGTGCTTTGAGGTTTCTCCATACTTCCTTCCAAAAAGGTTGGTACTAGTTTGCAGTCCCACCAGCAGTGTAAAAGTGTTCCCTTCTCTCCACATCCACACCAGCATCTGCAGTTTTGAGATTTTGTGATGTGGGCCATTCTCACTGGTGTTAGATGGTATCTAAGGGTGGTTTCGATTTGCATTTCTCTAATAGATAGGAATGATGAACATTTTTTCATATGTTTGTTAGCCATTCATCTGCCTTCTTTAGAGAAGGTTCTATTCATGTCTCTTGCCCATTGATATATGGGATTGTTGGCTTTTTTTCATGTGGATTAATTTGAGTTCTCTATAGATCCTAGTTATCAAGCTTTTGTCTGATTGAAAATATGCAAATATCCTTTCCCATTGTTTAGGTTGTCTCTTTGCTTTGGTTGTTGTCTCCTTAGCTGTACAGAAGCTTTTCAGTTTAATGAAGTCCCATTTGTTTATTTTTGATGTGTTGCAATTGCCATGGCAGTCTTCTTCATGAAGTCTTTTCCCAGGCAGGTATCTTCCAGTGTTTTTCCTATGCTTTCTTTGAGGATTTTTATTGTTTCATGCCTTAAATTTAAGTCCTTTATCCATCTTGAATCAATTTTTGTGAGTGGAAGAAAGGTGTGGGTCCAGTTTCAGTCTTTTACATGTGGATATCCAGTTCTCCCAACACCATTTATTGAATAGGGAGTCTTTCCCCCAAGGTATGTTCTTGTTTGGTTTATCAAAGATTAGGTTATTGTGGGTAAAATTCTAACAAACAGCATTACATTGTATAGAGAAATAGTTCATGAAAGGACTAATCAATCATTATGGCAAACTTCATTATTGTCTTATTTTAAGAAATTGCCACAGCTACCCCAGTGTTAAGAATAACCACCCTGGAGGAGGGGCAAGATAGCCAATTGGAGCCAGCTTTCGCTAGAAGCTCCCATCCAAAAGGAAAGATAATGACCAGACAGTACCCAATAAAGCTGAAGACTGGGAGATGTGCTCAGAGAAAAGAGTGATAACTGTACATCACCTCTGCTGAGGCAAGCTGCAACTCCAAGAAAGCAAATTTCAGGTGCAAAACTCATCCCAAAAGAAAAGTGTCAGCCAGTTTTTTTGTTTTTGTTTTTGTTTTTTTTTCTCACTGTAGTTTTCTACAGGCAAGCGTTGAACTTAGGACCTCTTGTCTCACCCCAGGGCAGAGAGTTGCAGAAAGTGGGAACTACTTCTCCAGAGGGACCCTGCTGTGACCCTGAGCACTCTCTTGCAAGGC
Organism: Nycticebus coucang; assembly: GCF_027406575.1. Lineage (NCBI taxonomy): Eukaryota > Metazoa > Chordata > Mammalia > Primates > Lorisidae > Nycticebus > Nycticebus coucang. The sequence goes on along the minus strand of NC_069792.1, from coordinate 6,936 downwards.
CCTGAATGTCGAACTAACGGTTCCCCTGCCGTTTGAAACTTCCAGTTCACCCTTCCACCCTTGCCTGATGGTCCAGAAGCCTAACTCCTGCAGAGACCGAATGTCTGCGGTTCATTGCCAGGTCCAGGCACTACAAGAGCTGTGGTAGAAAATCTGCACTGTAACAGTGAACCCAGCAGTAGTGCAGACAAAGGGAGGGAGGCATATTGGGCATGGCTCCGCGAAAGTGCAAACCAGCTGTGGGAGGAGGTTTCTGAGGCACTCACTCTGCCCTGCAGAACCAAGCACCAGGTGTCCCCTCCCTGTCGGAGCTTTGCGCCCCATGCTCCACCCTGCCAGAGCCACTTGCCCTGCACATGCCCTCACTGCCATGAGCCGAATGCCATGTGCTCTGCCCTGCCAGAGCCACCATGCGCCCTGCTGTGCCAGAACTGTGTGCAGTGCACCCTGCCCTGCTTCTGGAGCCTTGCACCCTGCACCCCGAGAGCCACTGCTACAGCTGCCTCCCCTGGCCATGGAAGCCACCTGGGAGCTGTGCAGGTGGCTTAGCAACAGTAAAGCAATCCCACTGGGGTGTAATCTTGGAGAGACACCTCCCCAACTCTGAGGACTGCCCGAGGAAGCCAGACCTAGCCCCATAGGGATACTAGTGCTGCAGAGCAGCTGGGGCAAAGGCGAGGTGGGCTGAAGGAGAAAAATCATTTGTTATCCTCAGATTCAGACTGAGCTCAGGTGGAACACTCCCCAGTTGCCATTGAGTACCTGAGGCAGGCAGGCCTCAGCTCCCCCAACCAGCTGGTGGCAGAGGGTGGTGGCTGGGCCGAGGGGGCATTGACTTTCCTTTGACTCTGGCAGGTGCAAAGCACCCGCACATCTGCTTATTGGAGGGAGAAGGACCACAGCCCTGTGGGGTTACCAGTGACTGGGCATAAAAGAGGTGCAAGGCGGGGAAAGAGACACCAGCCGCTGGTCCAACGCTGTTACTGGGTGGGCCTTTCTGAATCCACAGAGTACTGGAGCAAGCCACATTTGAGCATCCAGTAGACCTCTGCTATCTAGTTACTGGAGACCATATGAACTTTCCCTCTGCAGCCTTGAGAGTTCGGACTGACTGGGTCAATTGGTTTGGAACTCTTAACCTGGGCCAATCACCCAAGGACCCTCTCAGGTGGTACCCTAGTTGTGTGGTAATGGAAGGGGTTGATTTCCTCTTCCAGTTGCTGCCCATGGGTGGAGGGGTGTCCTAGTTGCTTGTATTTCTCCACAGCTGAGACTTCAACCCAGAGTCACTGATCCACTAGGATTGGACAAAGAACAGCTGAATACAAGACAGAGCCACATAACCCCACCACACCAAGCAGGTCCCCAGAGCCTCAAACTGTAATATGGTACGGGTCCTTTGCAAAGCTGTAGGGGAAAAAGCTACAGTCACCAGTTCAAGATCCTTGGCAAAGGGCTGGTTAACACAACTCTAGGAATGCCTCATCCAATTTCACCTTACCTGCCCATCTAGCAAAATGGTGAAAAATAATCATGGGCAGAATCAGCAGAAAAACTCTGGCAACATGAATAATCAGAGTAGATCAACTCCCCTATGGAATGACAAAACAGACACACCAGATTATCCCATTCATAAACAAATGGCTGAGATGTCAAAAATCAAGTTTAAAATTTGGATGGCAAATAAGATCAACAGAATGGAGGTAAAGATGGAATTAGAATTTCAAGGAGTAATTTAAAAGTTGTCTCAAGAATTCAATTAATTCAAAGACAAAATCACCAAAGATTTTGACACATTGAGGCAAGAACTTGCAGCCTCAAAGATCTGAGAAAGATAATAGAAATCCCTAAGTAACAGAATGGAGCAGGCAGAAGAAAGGATCTCTGACATTGAAGACAAAGCTTTTGAATGTTCCCAAATGCTCAAAGAGGAAGAGAAATGGAGAGCAAAAACAGACCATTCCCTGAGAGAATTGTGGGACCACTCCAAAGTAGCAAACATTCACCTTATAGGAATCCCTATAAGGGATTGAATGAAGGAGAAGAGTTTGCTTTGAAAGGCCCAGATGCTCTACTCCAAGAGATATTGAGGAGAACTTCTCAAGCATGGCAAGAGATACTGAAATCCAGAAAGCAGACAGTTTCAGAACCCCACCACAACTCAATCCAAATAAAATATCTCCTAGCCACATTATAATTAACTTTGCCAAAGTTAATATGAAGAAGAAAATTCTGCAAGCAGCCAGATGTAAGAAACCGTAACCTACAAGGGAAGAAATATTAGAATGACTGCAGATCTCTCTGCTAAAACTTTTCAAGCCAGAAGAGGATGGTCATTGATCTTTAACCTCCTAAAACAAAATAACTTTCAAATCAGATCCTGTGTGCAGCAAAACTGAGTTTCATTTATGACAGAGAAATTAAATACTTTAATGACATTCACATGTTGAAGAAATTTGCCATAACTAAACCAGCTCTTCAGGATATTCTTAGACCTATCCTCCATAATGAACCAGGGCAATCCCCCACCACAAAAGTAAACTCGCTCAAAAACATTTGATCAAACTCCAAACTTTTGATCAAACTCCAAACATTTGATCAAACTCCAAACTTTGGAAAAACTCCATACCCAAAATACTTATCAATACTCTCAACTAATGTGAATGGCTTAAATTGTCCTCTAAAAAGGCACAGATTGGCTGACCGGATACAAAAACGCAGGTCAGATATCTGCTGCATACAGGGATCTCATCTTACCTTGAAAGATAAATATAGGGTGGTGCCTGTGGCTCAGTGATTAGGGCGCCAGCCCATATACTGAGGGTGGTGGGTTCAAACCCAGCCCCAGCCAAACTGCAACAAAAAATAGCTGGGTGTGTTGTGGCAGGCACCTGTAGTCCCAGCTGCTTGGGAGGCTGAGGCAAAGAGAATCACGTAAGCCCAAGAGCTAGAGGTTGCTGTGAGTCCTGTGACATTATGGCACTCTACCATGAGGGCGGTAAAGTGAGACTCTGTCTCAACAAAAAAAAAAGAAAGAAAGATAATATAAACTCAGGGTGAAGGGATGGTCATCTATAACTCAGGCAAATGGAAATCAGAAAAAAGCAGGTGTTGCAATTTTATTCATAGATACAATAGGCTTTAAACCAACAAAAGTAAGAAAAGGTAAGGATGGTCATTGCATATTTGTTAAGGGCAACACTCAACATGATGATATTTCAATTATTAACATTTATGTACCCAACCAGAATGGGTCTCAATTTATAAGAGAGACTCTAACAGACATGAGCAATTTGATTTCCTCTAATAGTCAGAGATTTTAACAACCCCTTTGGTAGGTGTTGGATAGATCCTCCAATAAGAAACTAAGCAAATAAATTTTAGACTTAAACTTAATCATTCAAAAATTGGATTTAACAGACATCTACAGAACATTCCATCCTAACAAAACTGAATACACATTCTTCTCATCAGCCCATGGAACCTCCTCCAAAATTGATCACATCTTAGGTCACAAGTCTAATCTCAGCAAATTTAAAAGAATAGATATTATTCCTTGTATTTTCTCAGACCATCATGGAATAAAAGTTGAACTGAGTAATAACAGGAATATGCTACACATACAAAAACAAAAACATGGCAACTAAATAACCTCATGCTGAATGATAGCTGGGCCATAGACGAGATTAAGAAGGAAATTACCAAAACTTTTTAGAACAATAATGAAGACACGAATTACCATAACCTCTGGGATACTGCAAAGGCAGTCCTGAGGGAATTTATAGCATGCAAGTCTTCCTCAAAAGAATGGAAAGAGAGGAAGTTGACAACTTACTGGGAAATCTCAAGCAACTGGATAAAGAATAACTTTACAACCCCAAACCCAGCAGAAGAAAAGAAATAACTAAAATTAGAGCAGAATTAAAAATAAATGAATTATACCACAGATCAAAAAATCAAAAAGTTTGGTTTTAGGAAAAGCTCAATAAAATAGATAAACCTTTAGCTAACCTAATCAGAAATAAAAGAGTAAAATCCCTAATTTCAGCCATCAGAATGATAAAGGTCAAATAACAACAGACTCCTCAGAAACTCAAAAAATCCTTAATGAAATTACCAAAAACTCTATTCTCAGAACTATGAAAATCTTAAGGAAATAGAACAATATTTGGAAACATGCCACCTTCCTAGACTTAGCCAGAAAGAAGTGGAAAATGTTGAACAAACCTATATCAAGTTCTGAAATAACATCAACTATAAGAGATATCCTCCAAAAGAAAAGCCCAGGGCCAGATGGCTTCACATCACAATTCTAACAAACCTTTAATGAGGAAACTAGTACTTATATTACCTAACCTTTTCCAAAACATAGAAAAAGAAGGAATACTTCCCAACACATTCTATGAAGCAAATACCACTGTGATCCTCAAATCAGG